>NC_082661.1:10191428-10493571 GCF_025265405.1 Mesoplodon densirostris
GTGCTTTTTGGCCATCTGAATGTCTTCGTGAGTTTCTCTTCTTAAAATGAATCTGAAGTTTATTTGTAGTGTTTCATGAAACGGTTAACAAAAGGCAAAATAGTTGCAGGAATAAGTTATTTTCAAGCAATGCACTTTTAATCAGGTGCTTAAAATGATTACCTTTGGGATTCTCCATAAACTCTTGTTTAAAAAAAATTCAGGACATCAGTTGGCAAATCGTGGATTTTTATGTGAACAGGTGTGTGATTTCGGAGAGTTACTTTTGGATGCTTTAGCAAGGAGGAGAATACAGGTCCTGCTCTCTTACAGCCCCTGAAGACTTTCACTCGTCCAGTCTTTGAACCCACGAGTAAGTCCCTCCAGTGCTGTCCCTGGTGCCTGGAGTATGACTCCCCCTTTGCCTGTTCCTTTGAGTCTTAACAGTTGTCTGTTTTAAGCATAACTGAAGCACATGGAGGCAGGTGGGTCAGGAGACAGATGTACTTTATCAGAGTAAATATACACCCATTTTGGGAACCATTTAGCTGGAAGTCTGAATTGGTCCATTAATATTGATGTCATTTCTACAGAGTATGTTTGGTATTGTACCGCACAGCTCATTAATCACAGAAGCCATGCCATCCTTCCCCAGCATTTAAGATGTGTTTTCTTTTGTATAGCTAGCGGTGAGCTTTATTGTTATATTTTTCCTGTTGTCAGCTAAATTCTTGAAATAGAGGAACTGCTGAAAAATAACTTCGCTTATTCCTTCAGTTATCTGAAAGTGTGACAAGCTGTGGGCATGAGAAAGCTAAACTATTAAATGTTGCGAATCACATTACTGACTTGTGAGGAAATTGATAGTTTCTGTTAGTTTATGTAACTTGGCTATTAAATGAGCTACTGATATAATTTCATAGACCCAGTCTTTTAGGATGTGTCATTCAGACCCCTTAAAACAAAAACAAAAATGGACTCAAATTTGCTCATACTTGCAAAGTGTTTGTACGTTGTCATTTGTTTCTCACAGCTACCTTTGAGGGTGCTTAGTAGTATGATTCCTGTTTTAAAAATTCAGAAATTGATACTTTTAAAAGTCAAGTTATCATCTTGCTAAGATAAAATAGCCAGAAAATGTACAGTGAGTGAAGTTAGGGCTCAAATCCAGATATCTTGGTTCCGACTCCTGGCCTCAAGTCACTATAACCTGCTCCCTTTCTGTTTGCAGTTTACAGTTTATAGACTCCTCTCCCTACATTTAAAAAATACATTTATGTGAATTGTTCTCAGAAGTGTGGTCCTGCAGCCTCTGGTGGCCCCGGATGCCTTTTCAGGGGCTTCTCAAGGTCTAAATTATTTTATAATTAGCCTTTTCCTCTCTCATTCTATTATGAGTGTTGGGGGATTTTTTCCAAAGGCTACAAATTAAATGCAGAAGCATGTATGAGAATACAGCTGTCCTCTGTAAGCCACACATTAAAGAGATTTGCAGAAACGTAAACAGTGCCATTCTTTCAACTAGATTTTTTTTTTTTTTTGGTTTTGGAAAATACAGTAATTTTTAAACAAAATATGTTAATTTTACACGTATGGGCTTAATTGTTATTTTTAAGTGAATTAACAAGTACATATTTTTGAAAGGCTCAGTTTTAATATTTAATACAGTAAATATCTACAGATACAGTTCAATAAGTAAAAGTTCTTTGGAGTCCTCAGTGAGTTTTGTAAGTGTAAAGGGATTTTGAGACCAAGACGTATGAGAGTCACTGATTTACGTGATGCCTGTATCGTTGAGGCAGCTCCGCTGTTACTTTCCCTTTCCCAAATAGTGTGTGTATTTTCCGGCATGATCTGTCATTATCTCACCTTTTGTGTTTTTAAGCGACATTTGAAGAGTATTAGCCATTAAAAGGCCTTAACTAAGTAAGGGGTTAAAGAAATGTAGCAATCCCAAGAGTTGAAGTAGGATTCCCAAAACAATCAATAGAGACTAGTCAGTGACTTAGGAGGCCTCTCTAATACTGGGGACTGAGCCCCTTGGAGAGTTAATTGAAGGGACAGACTGATAGGGCTCTTTGGAACCTCGTGGAGGTGAAGGTGACACATCTGTGTTTGCTGATGGTTTAAATTTACAGTGAAGACAATTTCTAGTTGCTACTCATGAACACATTTGTAATCAACAAGTCTCCAAATAATAGCATGTTGAAGCATATGGCATGATAAAGCTCAGTGAGTCTGGGTTTTCAGGATATTGTTGAATGACTGGAGATCCAGTCCAAGCGTTCTGCTGGTTTCTGACTTCACAGATCTAACTGTTGTTCTTTCTGTTTTTCTCTCCTTTACTCTGTCCCTCAAACTCTTGTGTTTTTTCCTTGTTTTAAAGTATTACCTAATTTGAGTTAAGGGATTCTGTTTGAGGGAAAGAAATTGTATTATGGAAGTTTTATGCCAGATAGAAGGATAGAACTGATTCAGCAAATGTGTGTGTGCATAGACAGACATCAAGCATGTTAGTTAGGTCAGCTTAGTGTATGGTGTTAGACACTAACTTTTTTTCAGACTTTCCCAGCCAGAAGGGAGTGATCTGGGGCTCTGGCTATTCCAGCTGCAAAGAGGGCTAAGGGAATCAGTATTTCAGGTTCACTTCCAATCCATTTTCCACAGCCGCCGAGTACTTGTTGAAAAGCTTGAAAGTATTGATTAACTTACCAAATTGAGACTAGCAGATCATTGTTAACCAGTAGTGCTGATGTTTCAGATGTAGTGTTAGGAAAATAGCTTCTTATCTCCCTTTACTTGGAGCATCTTCCATTTTTGAAATCTTTTTTTTTTAAATTAGGTCAGGGCTTCCCTGGTGGCGCAGTGATTGAGAGTCCGCCTGCCGATGCAGGGGACACGGGTTCATGCCCCGGTCTGGGAAGATCCCACATGCCGTGGAGCGGCTGGGCCCGTGAGCTATGGCTGCTGATTCTGCGCGTCTGGAGCCTGTGCTCCGCAACGGGAGAGGCCACAACAGTGAGAGGCCCACATACCGCAAAAATAAATAAATAAAAATAAATAAATAAATAAAAATTAGGTCAGTGAGGACCCCACAAGGGAGAAGAAGAAATCATTCATATTTTAATTGTCAGAAAACATGATGGAAACAAAAGGAGTACAGCAAACCAGGTTTTAAGAAAAAAATTTTTAACCATGCATTGAAACACTTTGTTTTTCATGCTGCTTTATTTACTGACTTGGATAGATGAGGGATATTTGAAAAGTGAGTTTATTTAGAAGTGTTTAAAAGTAGCTGATTTTCTTATCTAGCATTGACTTAGGGGCTAGGAGGCCAGTTTGTGTGTCATTTAATAACTCCATGGTTTTATGATCATTTTATTGCTTAATTGACTCCTGGATTTCTGGTTTCCTCAGGTGATGGGATGGGGGTCAGAGTAGATGCTTATATGGCTTATTCTCTCCTAAATGATTATAAAATAGCCCATATCTATATGAAGTGCTTTGCAGATGGGGAAGACCCCCAACTTTCACGTGAATTGAGAGATGGGAATAATGCCTGTGGTAGGACAAGTTGGTCATGACTGGACTCATAGGAGGACGAACCAGTGAAGTAAATGGAAGCAGGTTATTAAACGGGAGGTCCAGGGAATGAGAGAAGTGATGAAAACTGGAAACTGAGAAGGTTATTGCAGTTTGAAAAAAATATTTCAAGCTGGTACAACAAGTAGGACTGATTTATATTTAGGGTTAACATTATATTGGTTATTTATTGAGAATATGCTTATTGAGTCCATACTTATTATGTCCTTAATAAATACATTTTAAATGAATGAACGAATACACTCATTTGATTCAGTGAGTCCTAGAATGACACACTAAACTGAAATCATGGAAGAATTTAGACTCATTTCAGAGTCATCCAATCAGCTTTGACTTGGAGGTTTTCTGTCGTTTGACAGGCTCCCCACCTTCCATACCATGAACTGACAGCTTCTCTGTCTCTGTGTCACTGCAGTGGTTGCTCTCCTGCATGATTATTTTTAAAGACAGGGAGCTTCATTCCTATGAACCTCAGGGCATACATTTAAAAGGTGGTTTTCATAAAGTTCTTTAATATGTAGGAATTTGTTTATTTTTTATTACATAGTTGGAGCATTCTAGTTTCTGAGACAAGTGATTAGGCTTCAAGTCTATTAGCAATTTAGAGTATTGGCATTAATTCAGGTGTTGTAGATTCAACAGGTTAGTATCCTTTCTGTTTTCCTTTTGGGTAATGCTTCTCTTTGCTTATCTGTTGTGCTCTTCAAACTATGTGTTTCTAGAGAAACAGTGATGATTTTTTAAAGAGCAGTGCTATATGTGACAGTGAATGCTAAAACCAGGGTTTGACATAGTTTATTATAATATCGGTAGTTAGTGGAAGCTCTTAAAAGGTTAAAGATGTATTTACTACCCAAGCACCATTTTAGCTACAGCAGTGGAAGTTTTAGAAATCACTGATGCTGCGAGCACCTTAGTAAATTTTTTCTTGTTTGTTGTTGTTTACCTTGATCACCCACGCAGTTACTTCCCCGCCCCCCGCTTTCCCATACCGTATTCTTGGGAAAGAAGTCACTGTGCAGCTCACACTTAAGTAGTGGGGAATTATGCTTCCCTACCTTTAGGCAGAGTATCTGCATAAACTTTTTGGAATTCTGCATGGGAGATTTGTCTGTTCTGCCTCATTTATTAGTTTATCCAATTATTTATATCAGTATGGACTCATGGACATTTATTTTGTATCGTGGGTTATAATCCAATACTACTTTATTTTGTTGCTCAAATTGTTCCAGCTTTTGCCATTGGGAGCTCTTTGGGTTGACTCCTGTGCCCCTTGGATATACCTCCAGCAGTGTGGGTTTGCTTTTTGTTTTTTTGTGCACTTCCTTATTTTCTGGCACTGTGAGGTGCTCTAGGCTTATCTTGTATATTTCCTGCCCCAGCCCTGGAATCAGCCCTTTCTCCACACAGCCCTGGTTCTTTTTATTGCAGAATGATATTAGAAACCAAGATTTGTGTGTTAGGTATGTTTGTTGCTACTGGGTTGTGTTTTTTTTTTTTTTTTTTTTTGCGGTACGCGGGCCTCTCACTGTTGTGGCCTCTCCCGTTGCGGAGCACAGGCTCCGGACGCGCAGGCTCAGCGGCCATGGCTCACGGGCCCAGCCGCTCTGAGGCATGTGGGATCTTCCCGGACCGGGGCACGAACCCGTGTCCCCTGCATCGGCAGGCGGACTCTCAACCACTGAGCCACCAGGGAAGCCCCTGGGTTGTTGTTTTTTTAGGTCTTCTCATCTGACAAAGCAAAGAAATAAATGTGCATATACTAACCTTTGTATGAATATATCTATGGTATATGCATACCTATAAATATTTCTTTATGTAACCATCTGTGTCCGTATTAAGCTATTCATGAGTTCGTACTCATGTCTCCAGCTCTAATCCATGGCCCCATGGATCATTCTAGCCTCTTCCCCTTGCTTATCTGTAAATTTCCATTCCAGTAGTGAGACTCTTGGCTCCTACCGGTAATCCGCTGTCCGTTTACTTAGTTGTTCAATTCCAGTATACATGTACACCAGTATCAGAATTGTTAACCTTTAGTCCTCGTGGTAAACAACTTTATCAGGTAGAATACAATGCTTATGTGCAGATTTCCTTTTGCCTTTATTCTTATAGACCCCCAAAGTTTCTTAGGTCAGCACATTTCCTCTCCCCAGCCTCTTTCAGTAAGATTTTTTCATGTGTATACAGGTAGATTCTCTTGTCACCATCTGCATTCCTTCTTGGGATCCCTTACCCTCCTAATTTTCTTTCACTTTGCATATATTAAAGCTCACTCTTTGTGTTGTAAAATTCTATGAGTTTTGACAAGTGCATAATGTCATGTATGCACTACTACAGTATTATACAGAACAGTTTCATCCTTTAAGTCCCTTGTGCTTCATCTATTCATCCTCCCCCAAACCCCCAAATTCTTGGCAGCCACTGGTCTTTTTACTGTCTCAGTAGCTTTGCCTTTTATAGAATGTAATTGGTATCATACAGTCTCTGTAGCACTTTCACACTGATTTCATTCACTTAGCAATATGTATTTAAGATTTCTCCATTTTGTGTGTGAGTTTGGCTTGGTAGCTTATGCCTCTACCAAAGTGTCTGTACCATTTTACATTTCCATCATCAGTGAATGAGAATTCCTGTTGTTCTGCATCCTCATCAACATTTGATATACAGGTTATTGGATTTCAGCCATTCTAATAGTTGTATAGTACTCTCATTAGTTTTTATTTTTTTATATATTTATTTATTTATGTGTTTAATTTTGGCTGTGTTGGTTCTTCGTTGCCGCACGCGGGCTTTCTCTAGTTGTGGCGAGCGGGGGCTACTCTTTGTTGTGGGGCGTGGGCTTCTCATTGCGGGGGCTTCTCTTGTTGCGGAGCACAGGCTCTAGGCATGCGGGCTTCAGTAGTTGTGGCACACGGGCTCAGTAGTTGTGGCCCACGGGCTTAGTTGCTCCGCGGCATGTGGGAATCTTCTCGGACCAGGGCTCAAACCCGTGTCCCCTGCACTGGCAGGTGGGTTCTTAACCACTGCGCCACCAGGGAAGCCCTCTCATTGTTTTTTAAATTTCAGTTTCCTAACAACAAATGATGTTGTGCACATTTATTTATTTATTTATTTGAGCATCTTATATGCTTATTTGCCATCTGCACATATTCTTTGGTAAAGCATCTCCTTAGATATCTTGGTTTTTAATTGAGTTGTTTGTCTTCTCATTGTTGAAATTTAAGAGTGTATATTTTTGAATACCAGTTCCTTATGAGATATGTTTTGCAAGGTTTTCTCCAGTCAGTGGCTTGACTTTTTATTCTCATAACAATGCATTTCACAGACTCGAGGTTTTTAATTTTAATGATGTCCAGCTTGTCAATTGTTCTTTCATGGATTGTCCTTTTTGGTGTTGTACCTTAAAATTCATTGCCAAACCCCAGGTCACCTAGATCTTTGCCTGTTTTATCACCTAGAAGTTTTATAGTTTTGCATTTTACATAGTCTATGATCCATTTTTAGTTAATTTTTTTGAAAGAGGTAAGGTCTGTGACTAGATATTGCTGTTTTTGTATTTGGATGTCCAGTTGTTACAGCACCATTTGTTGTATAGACTGTCCTTTCTATCTTTGCTTCTTTGTCAAAGGCCAGCTGACTATATTTATGTGGGTTTATTTCTGGGTTCTGTTTTCTGTTCTGCTGTTTCATTTGTTCGTTCACCAATATCACACTGTCTCGATTATTGTAGCTTTATAGGAAGTCTGGATATCAGGTGGTGTCAGTCCTTCACCTTTGTTCTTCTTCAGTATTGTGTTGGTATTCTGGCTCTTTTTCCTTTCCATATAAACATTAGAATTAATTTGTCAATATTCACAAAATAAGTTGCTGGGATTTTGATTGAGATTGAATTAAATCTGGAGACCTACTTGGGAAGAGTGGACATCTCAATCAAAATGAACATAAAATATCTTCCATTTGTTTACATTTTGATTCCATTCGTCATAGTTTTGTAGGTTTTTTTGGCGTATGGATTCTGTATGTATTAATATTTTCTTAGATTTATACTTAGGTGTGTAATTTTTTTGGTGGTTTTGTAAATAGTATTGTGTTTTTAATTTCAAATTCCAGTCATTACTAGTATATAGGGGAGCAATTGACTTGTATACCAACCTTTTACCCTATAACCTTGTAATTGCTTATTAGTTTCAATTTTTGTTGTTGATTCTTTGGAATTCTCTGCATAGCATGTCATGTCATTTGTGAACAAAGACAGTTTTATTTTTTTCCTTCCCAATCTGTATGTATTACTTCCTTTTCAGTAACTAGAATTTCCAGTATGATATTGAGTAGGAGTAATGAGGGGATATCATTGCCGTGTTCCCAATTTTAGGGGGCGATTATCCAGTTTCTTACCATTAAGTCTGATGTCAGTTGTAGATTTTTTTGTATATGTTCTTTATAAAGTTGATGAAGTTTCCCTCTATTCCTAGTTTGCTGAGAGCTTTTAGTCATGAATGGGTATTGGATTTTGTCAAATGTGTTTTCTCTATCAATTGATATGATCATATGATTTTTCTTTTAGCCTCTTTTCATGGCTAGATTACATTAATTGCTTTTCTTTTTTTAATTACTTCTCTAATGTTGAACCAGCCTTGCATACCTGGAGTTAATCCTACTTTGTCCTTGTGTATAATTCTTTTTATACATTGTTGAATTTGATTTGGTAGTATCTTGGTGAGGATTTTTGCATCTATGTTCATGAGAGATTGTTCTGTAGATTTCCTATCTTGTAATGTCTTTTTCTGGTTTTAATATTAGCAAACCTGCTTTTTCATTTTCCTTTATTTCCATCTAGCTTTTTTTCCCGTACACACTCTCTGTGACTTTAAGTGTGTGAACATGATACACAAGTTTTGTTGTATTTGTTCACTTAAATTGTTCATCTCTAACATTCATTCAGTCTCTAGCAAAGCATTTTTTATGGTGCTTCATAATTTTCATTATAAGGTTTTCTTTTAATAACAGTTTCATTTAAATTCATGTTGAACTTTACAATGAGAAATATCATTCAACTAACTATTTACAGAAAATGGTTATACTCTGAAATCTCTAGATATCTTTAGCAAAAATTTGTGGGATTTTCTTCTGTGGGATTATAGGTATATTAAAATAATGATAAGGAAATAACTTTTACTTTCCTTTGGCTAATAGGGAGAAATGTCATAGCACTTACTTACACAGGAACTCTTACCTAGAAAAAATTATGAGCTCCTATGCCTTATGAGTGCAGGGGTGGCCACAGATCAGGCCTGGCTGGCAGCGTAGGGATAGTTCTCCTGTTGGCACTCAATCCTTGCCTTTATGTTCTCCATCTTTCTCTCATTTACCATTTCTTTCCCAACTCTGGTGTAGAACAGAAGAATAGAGTTTAACAGTATTTACTTATCCTGTAGATTTTATATTTCCTATGGCAAATTTTAAAACAAGTTGAAAAAAACCTTAAGTTGGTTTTTCTCTATTCTTTTGTTCCTTCAGCGTTTCTACACCTAAAAAGTTTTGCAGGGTATGACTCTTCTGAGAGCTGGAAGATGATGGCAACAAAGAGGAAACTTTAGGACTTAATTAACCTGAGTAAAATATAAGTAGAAGAGGTTAATTATTAAGATTTTTAATATAAAGAGAAAAATGACAAACGGTTCATGTTTGTGTGTCTGCCTTTTCACAGGCAGAGAATACCCCTAATGGACCAGACTGTGGTTATGGTTCCTTTCACCAGCAGTATTGGCTTGATGGAAAGATCATTGCTGTGGGGGTGATTGACATCCTTCCATACTGTGTCTCATCTGTATATTTGTACTACGATCCTGATTATTCGTTTCTGTCTTTGGGTGTCTACTCTGCACTCCGGTAAGATTGCTTTTGACAATTGTAATGGTCATATACAACTTCAAATAATTCTTCATTTGATTATATTTTATTATAAACAGTAGAAATCCTGTTGGATAGTACATAATCATTTGTTGCTCTAGTAGTCTCTTATATATTGGTATTTAGAAATACCACTTTTAGAACTGAGGCCATAGTGTCTGATGGTAATTCCCTAGCTTTTTAAGGTATCCATCTGGTCTAATGTATGAAAAATCACTGTGATGCTTTTGTTGTTTAGTTTATGCATTTACTTAAGCTCCCCTGTCAGAGCCACTTAATGTTTTTTAAATGTTACATTATTTATATATTTCTCTTGTCATTACTATTGTATATATATATTTTTATGATTAATTAAAGGTTATGTGAATCTGGTGTAAACGAATTAAAGCAATGGCAGTCTGTTGGAAGAAATATACAATTATATGTAGTATATAGAACAGGACCAGAGAGTCCCTGACTGACCACTTGAGTCTATGACCTCATTAAAAGATGATTTCCTTTTTATGTCCATGGCTGCAAATATATGCAACACAGCACAGATGTTTTTAGGTGCATTATCCTAATAATGAAAAGAGTGGGGTCTTGTTTCATGAAAATATTTGTTTTTATTTTTATTGCTGCTTGTCTGCATATACATGTGATAGAGGAGGAAGGAGCGTTGAGAATTATTTTTCTGTTGTTTGGGAGCTTGAGTCTCTTTTTTCTCCCTCTTTATCACTTTTTTCTCTTTGCTTTTCCCATTCTTTGTCTCTGATGGTCACGTTTTTCACATCTTGGTAAAATATACTTTGAGATTATTTTATTTACTGTGTATGTGCTTTTCTCTGAATTATAAAAGTAGGAGAGTAGATTTTTTTTTTTTTTTTTTTTGCGGTATGCGGGCCTCTCACTGTTGTGGCCTCTCCCGTTGCGGAGCACAGGCTCCAGACCCGCAGGCTCAGCGGCCATGGCTCACGGGCCCAGCCGCTCCGCGGCATGTGGGATCTTCCTGGGCCGGGGCACGAAGCTGTGTCCCCTGCATCGGCAGGCGGACTCTCAACCACTGCGCCACCAGGGAAGCCCAAGTTGATTTTTTTAAAATCACTAGTTGATTAAAATAATATATGGTCCATAATTGATATTTCTGTGTTTTTCAGTGGCACACAATATTGATATTTTCAACATGACCTATCTTAATGCCAAGTTACGTAGCAAGTTAAAAAATATACAATGTTTATGACTGATCCTTATAATAATCTTTTATTTTTCTTATGTATTTAATTACATTTTGTATAAACTAATTAAAAAACATCCATGATTCTTTGTAGTATCTTTTAACTCTTTGTGAAATTAGAACTGATAATTTAAAGCATTCACATTTTGTAACTTTAGAAGTGTGTATTTCAGAAAAGATACTTTTTCTTTGTATCAGAATCAATCCGTACTTTGAAATTATTACCATTTTCTTCTTTTATTTATGTAGCTCTCACTTTACAATGTGTAGGCATGGATTTGTCTAGATTTCTCAGATAAATGTTAAGAATGATATTTATTCTTAGATAATAAATCCCAGCCTCTGTATGAACTATTTCATTTCTCAATAAACAAAGAGATATAGAAATCCCACTGCATTTGACATAGCAGATAATTCCCAACAAAATTTGTTCCCGGCAATCTATTTGTTGCTTGGTATATCTCTTGAAAGTTCTGGAGCTGGAGGGCTTTGAGGAGGTAGTAGAGGAGCCTGAGAGCACGAAAGTTGGGGTCAGTGGAGAGTGAGGAGATTGCCACTGCATCTGTTTCCATGCTCTTGAGAATCTGAATTGCTGAGTTTATGGAAGAGGAAAGGCAGCCAGGAGACTGACATTATGAAGCAAAACTGGGGAGAGTAGGTTACAAGTTGCCAGTTCCATTACTGATTTTAATGTATTTCAGTGAAGCCTGTTAAATTTTTCCTCCATTTCTTCAGTTTCTTAAGCAATCGTACAATCAATAAAGAGTTTTTAATATTTTAATCTGTAATCAAGATTACAGATTACTAGATTTTTATGTAATCTAGTCTACAGATTTTTAAAATGTTTGAATTGGGGATCATGAGCATGGAATTTGTTTCCTTTTTTTTTTTTAGCAAGATGAATTTTAGAAATATAATTAATTTGCTTAACAGATGTTTATTTGAGCACAGTCTGTGTGTCCTGGAACTATTTGTAGATGTGAATAAGACAGGGTTTCCAGCTTTGTCAAAGCAGACAGTAAATTAGAAAACGGACAACACAATTTTAGAGGCTCTGTTGTGCTGTGACAAAAATGAAATTATGGTAGTAGGCATGAGGCCCTTTTTATATAGGGTGGTTAGGAAAGACCTCTCTGAAAAGCCAAGAAAAAAGAATAGGAGCCAGCTATGTAAAAATCTGAGGATAGACGTCCAGGTCAAAGGTAGCAAGTCCAAGTGCCCTGAGGTCGTTGGAATGAAGAGAAGGAAGGGAAGGCCTTATGGGCTAGGAAATGGGGTAGAACCTAGACAGTGCTGTGCAAGGATGGCAGCAAGACAGGTGGTGTTGATGAGGGGACAAATGGAGAAGGGCTTATAGGTAATGGTAAGGAGGCTGGATTTTATCAAAGTGTGATACCAACCCAGTGTGAGGGTGAAGGGTTTGGAGAGGTTACCTCGCCTGATTAATATTGCAAAAGACTACTTAGACTGCTCTGTGAGGTTATGGAGGGGCCAGAGTGGAAACTGGAAATCTATCCGGGAAGCTGTTAGAGTCGTCCAAGGGAGGCCTAATGGTGGCTTGGACCAAAATACCTGAGGTGGAGGTGGTGAGAAATGGTCAGATTCACGGTATATTTTGGAGATAGAGCCAACTGGACTTGTTGATGGGTTGGGCACAGGGGTGAGAGGAAGAGAACAATTAAGTGTGGATCATAGGCTTGGGGCCTGAACAGCTTGGTGGTGGAGTGGTGCTGCAGTTAACTGAGATGAGCAGGGCCGAGTAAAGGAGGGCCGTTGGGTATTGCAGTCCTCATCAGAGCTGGGTGTTCCTACATTGCTTGCCATATCATTGCGTTCTTCCTCAGTTTGAACCTTAAGAGTGGGTTAGTTCTGAGAATAATAGGATCTATTCTGTTTTAGCCTAATAATGTTCAGTCTGTTTGGATTTAGAAATACTTTTGTTGTAAAGATGAATTTTTAGGGTAACGACCCTTCAGTGCTTTAAATTTGAACTTGCAAAATGCACAGACTGCTCCCTTAAAAAATAAATCTCTCCTTGGATTTCAAGCATCCATTGCTACTAAAAACAAAGAAAAAGAAAAGGAAATTAAAACCTTCAAGAGACAAACATAAAAACAAAACAATTTTTCTCATACTTTAGAAATGTACGGAAGCTTTGCTTAAAGCTCTCGAACACAAGCGGTCATTCAGTTGGACAAGTAGGATGAAATTCTGTGCCCAGATTTATCCGGATACAAATTAAAACCACATCAAGCATAGGCATTGCTGACAGCTTCTTTTTTCAATTAATCCTTGCCTGTGCCAACAAATAGAGGAAAGGCAGTGAGATAGCATGGCTTTTTCCCCCCTCTTTAGTTTTAGAGAAAATAAATATTAAAGTAGTATCTGGACATAGAGAGTAATATGTCATATATAGTTGAAAGTGTTTGCATGTAAATGGTCATAGTAGTATTCTTCCTGAAATTTGTTGGGTTTTGAGCTTTCTAAAATTTGTTGTACTGTTTTTAACCTGATAAATCCAGTCTTTGAGAACTCCAGGTGATAATGATAAGGAATTGTATTAAATAGATCTTTGTACTTTTATGCTCTTTGAATTTTAGATACACTGCTATGCCCAATAAAGGGTAAAACCAGAACTTTGGTGCATTTGCTAAAATAATATACTTTTCTTTGGTGTCTCTTTAGTAAAAGTCATCTTAAAGTGTTTTTAAAATTGTTTTTCTTTCAACACTTGGATTTTTATTTTGATTTATTTTATTTGATTTATTTTTAATGTCAGATTTTATCAAATATGTGTTACCAAATTGTACAGTACTTTGAATTTTGGAACTAAATTTAACTGTACCTTGATCTTTATTCTTCTTTTGGCAGAGAAATTACTTTTACTAGGCAGCTTCATGAGAAAACACCTCAACTCAGCTATTACTATATGGGTTTCTACATTCATTCATGTCCCAAGATGAAATATAAGGTAAAGTTGATTTTCACACGTTTGCTATAGATTCAAGTTATGAAAATTAGTGCTTTCGTAGTTTCTCATCACATTAGTTTAACATGCTTGTACATTTTTATGTAAATCATGAATTATTTTTAAATGTGTCTTAAACTTTTCATAGACTCTAGCTTCTTCATTGCCTAAAACTGTGCCTGACAAAATAGGCACTTAATATTTGTTTAATATAGGTTAATCTGTAGGAATTCACTGACTATATCCCAGCTATTCTAGAACTTCAGTAGGGCCCTGCTTCCTTGGGGCAGTACAGTAGTACCCATTAAGAAATCTACCTTCCTGAGGTGCATCCTCACCCTCTCCCCCCTCCAGTCCTTCTCACTCCATTCAGTTATAGCTTTGTTTCCTTTGGACACAGTCACACTCCAGAAAAACTGGAGCTCGGTGTAAGTAGTAAGATATTTTCCATAGCACAATATTTGCAAATGTTTGTAACGTTTTCATTATGGGAAAATGAATCTTTAATATGATTTTTGTCTCAGAGCACAGAATTTGGAGTTTTGAAAGGGTTTGAATGGGTTAATTAAGGAAATCTGTTTGCTGCCTCAGAAATGAAGCTTTCTGTAATGAGAACTACAGTCTCCACTGTTCTTACTTTGTAATTCATTTTATTATT
This sequence comes from Mesoplodon densirostris, assembly GCF_025265405.1. Taxonomy (NCBI): domain Eukaryota; kingdom Metazoa; phylum Chordata; class Mammalia; order Artiodactyla; family Ziphiidae; genus Mesoplodon; species Mesoplodon densirostris. The sequence goes on from NC_082661.1 coordinate 10,205,763, forward strand.
GTCAGATTTAAGTATATTTCAGAATTTCCCTTTTAACAAAAGGTCTTACCATTTATGACTCTCTCTATTATTATTTTATTGTATTTTTTTATTATTGAAGTATAATTGACCTGCAACACTGTATTGGTTTTGGGTGTACAATATGGTGATTCGACATTTCTGTACATTACAAAATGATCACAGCAAGAAGTCTAGTAATTATGTGTCACCATATAAAGCTATTACAATATTATTATTATTTTAATTTCCAGGCCTAATTTTATTTTTTAAATTTTTAATTAATTAATTAATTTATTTTTGTCTGCCTCACGTGGCACGTGGGATCTTAGTTCCCCGACCAGGGATCAAACCTGCGCCCCCTGCAGTGGAAGCGCAGAGTGTTAACCACTGGACCACCAGGGAAGTCCCATAGTATTATTGACTATATTCCCAATGCTGTGCATTTCATCCCCATAACTCATTTATTTTGTAACTGGAAATTTGTGCCTCTTAATCTCCCTCACCTATTTCACTCATTCCCCACCCACTCCCCTCTGGCACCACCAGTTTGTTCTCTGCATCTATGAGTCTGGTTTTTAAAAATTTTTTATGTTTGTTCATTTGTTTTGTTTTTTAGATTCCACTTATAAATGAAATCATATGGTATTTGTCTCTCTGTGTCTGACTTATTTCACTTATCATAATACCCTCTAGATCCGTCTATGTTGTCACAAATGGCAAGATTTAATTCTTTTTTTTTTTTTTTTTTTTTGCGGTATGCGGGCCTCTCACTGTTGTGGCACTCTCGGAGCACAGGCTCCGGACCTGCAGTCTCAGCGGCCATGGCTCACGGGCCCAGCCGCTCCGCGGCGCATGGGATCTTCCCGGACCGGGGCACGAACCTGTGTCCCCTGCATCAGCAGGCGGACTCTCAACCACTGCACCACCAGGGAAGCCCTTTTTTATGGCTGAGTAATATTCCATTGTGTGTGTCACACAATACACACCTGTCTTCTTTATCCATTCATCTATTGATGGGCACTTAGGTTGCTTTCATATCTTGGCTATTGTACATAATGCTGCAGTGAACATAGGGGGTGCGTGTCTCTTTTTGAATTGGTGTTTTTCTTTGGAAAAATACTTAGAAGTGGAATTGCTAGATTGTATGGTGGTTCTATTTTCAATTTTTTGAGGAATCTCCATAGTGTTTTCCATAGTGGCTATACCAATTTACATTTCCACCAGTAGTGCATGAGGGTTCCCTTTTCTCTACATCCTTGTGAACACTTGTTATTTGTTGTCTTTTTGATAATAGCCATTCTGACAAGTGTGAGGTGATATCTCCTTGTAATTTTGATTTACATTTCCCCGATGATTAGTGATGTTGAGCAGCTTTTCATATGCCTGTTAACCATCTGTATGTCTTCTTTGGAAAAATGTCTGTTCAGGTCCTCTGCCCATTTTTTAATTGGGTTGTTTGTTTTTTTTGATGTTAAATTTTATGACTCTCTTTAATGAAACTCTTTGATGTTTTCCAAGTATTAGTAGCCCACTATAAAAGCTCTGGAAAGTATAGAGCAGTATAGAGGAACAGACTACATACATCCTGCCTACCATAATAACAGTAACCAAATACCTCTGATCTACTCAGAGCACTGCTTTAAGCTCTGAAGATGTGAAAAGATTTAAACATGAATCTTCTTAAAACTTGTAACATAGGTGAAGATTGGGGGTATTTTACGTAAAATCAGGTCAATACAGTGGTCTGGTAAGTGGCCTAGGAGGCAGTGGGGTTTGCTGCATAGGGTATGGAAGAGGAAAGGGTTTAATTAAAAGGGAAGAGAGGCCTCAAAAAAGAGTAGGTATGACAGGGAAGCACATTTCATGGAGAAGGAGCATTTAGATAAGAATGAATAGGTGACAGTGCCATGCGTATTCATATAAAAGAGGAGGAGGAGGGCAGTCACCCTTCAATTAGTCGGTCTTCTTTGTAGCTGTAGCCGTGTTATGTGTTTTGTGGCCCTATCTGCTGTTTACGAGGTACATAACAATGTAAATATAATAAATATTATTCACTTTATATATAAAGTATATTAATGGTGTTTCAAGGAATAACTTAGAAGCAAAATAAGATCATAAACTGGTAATTTTAATTTGTGGTTCTATGTAGTGCTCTTAGCATGGTAAGAGACCCAAATGTTAGGTTATTAGAAATAGTACCTAATAATGTTTGCTGGCAGTTTCCAGTGTTGTAATATTCTTTGTAGGCTAAAGTTTTTCGTAAATACAGGCACACCTCAGAGATATTGCAGGTTTAGTTCCAGACCACCACAATAAAGCGAATATTGCAATAAAGCAAGTCACATGAATTTTTTGATTTCCCAGTACACATAAAAGTTATATTTACACTGTACTGTAGTCTATTAAGCATACAATAGCATTATGTCTAAAAATACAGTGTACATACCTTAATTAAAAAATATTTTATTGGGCTCCCCTGGTGGCGGAGTGGTTGAGAGTCCGCCTGCCGATGCAGGGGACACGGGTTTGTGCCCCGGTCAGGGAGGATGCCACATGCCGCGGAGCGGCTGGGCCCGTGAGCCATGGCCGCTGAGCCTGCGCGTCCAGAGCCTGTGCTCCGCAACGGGAGAGGCCACAAAAGTGAGAGGCCCGCGTACCACAAAAAATATATATATATATATTTTATTGTGAAAAAATTCTAACCATCATCTGAGCCTTCATCAAGTTGTAATCTTTTCACTGGTGGAAATAGCAGAATGTGACACAGAGACACAAAGTGAGCAAATGCTGTTGGAAAACAGTGCTGATGGACTTGCTTTTGACTCGGGGTTGCCACAAACATTCAATTATAAAAAACGCAACATCTGCAAAACGCAGTAAAGCAAAGTACAATAAAACGGGGTATGCCTGTATTACTTAAAATGATATTTCTTATTAAACAATCTTTAATTACTCATACTAATGAGTAAAGAATATGAAGAATATTGGAAGTATTTTAGGAATAACTTACGTTTTCAGGAATCCTACTTTCTCATTTCCAAATCCCCCAAATTTAATATCTGTTGGGAATTTGGAAACACTATTAAAACCTGTAAAACTAGGTTGCAGCCCAGAGTGGAAAAGGTAGGTGGAGGGGAATACTCACTAATCGTTTAAACAAAACTTTAAAAATTTCCCAATATATTATATCATAGTCACATTATATCTTCTTGGGAAAGACAGTTCTGAAAATCTGTACTATATTTAGTGACTTTGTAAATATTCGTTAGATAAGAATGATAAAATATTTGAATATTAAGTTAATTTTGTAAAGCCAGCATTTTCCTGGCATGGTGGTTTGAATACTTTTGGGTCTTCAAGAACATGTTGTTCTTAATTTTTGTATTGTTAGTTTAAGAAAATTGTTTTCATTACATCATGATTGAAGATACGTCATTTTAGGTAACTGAAGAGTAAAGATATTTTCATTTCAATTAAGGATATTTTATTATATTGTGAGCAAATGAGAATGCTCAGTTTTGGGGGAATAACACAACTGCTTTTAAACATGGGAATTTTCAACTGGAAAATGTGCCGTTTGGAATTATAAGATGGATATTGGTCCAAGCGTGAATGTTTCTCATTTCAAGTTGAAGGGCTAGAGCTAGAGACCAATAAAAGATAGCTCACAGAAAGTGAATTGTACACTATTAAAATTTTTCTCATTTTCAAGATTGAATGGGTAAATTTAGCATATAAGTACAATAAAATAGCTAAAATTATATCTTCTTTCTTAGTGCATAACTAAGTGTTTCAAGCATTAGTAATGATATATTTTTGCCATATTGTAAAATATACAATGGAAAAATCTACAAAAGGGTATTTTTATCTGATATTAAAGAAAGAAAGAATATATTTTAAAATAGGAATATTTTTAATAACTAAGAAAGAGCAGTCTCTTAGGTACCTGGTATGCACTAGACACTGGGAATACGGTTGTAAGCAGGATAGATATGGGCTCTGCCCTAATGGAGGTTACATCCGAGGGGGTACATGATTGTAATCCAGTGCATAAAGTGGCACCAAGTGACTGTACCTGTAACTAGGACAGTGTTTCATTTGGGTTTTCTGGTGTAGATTTAGACATATTAAGTTCACTATATAGTAAAGTTTTTTTTTTTTTTTTTTTTTTGCGGTATGCGGGCCTCTCACTGTTGTGGCCTCTCCCGTTGCGGAGCACAGGCTCCGGACACGCAGGCCCAGTGGCCATGGCTCGCGGGCCCAGCTGTTCTGCGGCACATGGGATCCTCCCAGACCGGGGCACGAACCCATATCCCCTGCATCGGCAGGCGGACTCTCAACCACTGCGCCACCAGGGAGGCCCTATAGTAAAGTTTTTTTAACATCTTTATTGGAGTATAATTGCTTTACGATGGTGTGTTAGTTTCTGCTGTATAACAGAGTGAATCAGTTATACGTATACATATATCCCCATATCTCCTCCCTCTTGCGTCTCCCTCTCACCCTCCCTATCCCACCCCTCTAGGTGGTCACAAAGCACCGAGCTTATCTCCCTGTACTATGCGACTGCTTCCCACTAGCTATCTATTTTGCATTTGGTAGTGTATATATGTCCATGCCACTCTCTCACTTTGTCCCAGCTTACCCTTCCCCCTCCCTATGTCCTCAAGTCCATTCTCTGCGTCTGCATCTTTATTCCTGTCCAGCACCTAGGTTCTTCAGAACCATTTTTTTTTTTTAGATTCCATATATATACGTTAACATACGGTATTTGTTTTTCTCTTTCTAACTTAACTTCACTCTGTATGACAGTCTCTAGGTCCGTCCACCTCACTACAAATAACTCAAGTTCATTTCTTTTTATGGCTGAGTAATATTCCATTGTATATATGTGCTACACCTTCTTTATCCATTCATCTGTCGATGGACACTTAGTTTTTCTTCCATGTCCTGGCTATTGTAGATAGAGCTGCAATGAACATTGTGGTACGTGACTCTTCATAATGATCAAAGGATCAATCCAAGAAGAAGATATAGCAGTTGTGAATATTTATGCATCCAACATAGGAGCACCTCAATACATAAGGCAAATGTTAACAGCCATAAAAGGGGAAATCGACAGTAACACAATCATAGTAGGGGACTTTAACTCCCCATTTTCACCATTGGACAGATCATCCAAAATGAAAATAAATAAGGAAACACAGCTTTAAATGATACATTAAACAAGATGGACTTAATTGATGTTTATAGGACATTCCATCCAAAAACAACAGAACACACTTTCTTCTCAAGTGCTCAAGGAACATTCTCCAGGATAGATCATATCTTGGGTCACAAATTAAGCCTTGGTAAATTTAAGAAAATTGAAATCGTATCAAGTATCTTTTCCGACCACAATGCTATGAGACTAGATATCAATTACAGGAAAAAAACTGTAAAAAATACAAACAATACACTACTAAATAACCAAGAGATCACTGAAGAAATGAAAGAGGAAATCAAAAAATAGCTAGAAACAAATGACTATGAAAACATGATGACCCAAAACCTATGGGATGCAGCAAAAGCAGTTCTAAGAGGGAAGTTTATAGCAATACAGTCCTACCTCAAGGAACAAGAAATATCTCAAATAAACAACCTAACCTTACACCTAAAGCAATTAGAGAAAGAAGAACCAAAAAACCCCAAAGTTAGCAGAAGAAAAGAAATCATAAACACCATATAATGCATTTATAATGTAGAGTAAATTAATTAACAGGTTTGAAATATACAAACTCTTTTATTGAGTAATGAACTGTCATGAAGACATGTTGAAATGAAGAGTCTATGTGTAGGAAGGACCATCATTTGATAGATGATTCCCAGAGCTTTCCATCATTAATTCCTCTTACCCTGTACTCTGTGTGTGCTGCTCTGTCCATCAGAGGTATATTCTGTTTCCCTCAACATAGATTGGACTGGCCTTGTGACTTGCGCTGACTAATAGGATACTGTAAAAGTATGTCTGAGACTTCAGACAGGCCCAAGCCTTAAGAGGGTAGATAGCTTTTGCTTCCTTTGTCTTTGAAGCCAGTCATCATGTAAAAGGTTGACTACCCTGCTGGCATGAGAGGCCACTTGGGAGGCCTCAGGCCATCTTGGATGTTTCAGCCCCAGCCAGGCAACAAGCTGAAAGCAGCTGTATGATTGAGCCTAAGAGAGATGGGCAGAAGAACCACCTAGCTGAGCTGTAGCCAACCCACAGAATCATGAGGAATAATTAATTGTTGTTTTTTTAAGCCTCTAAGTTTTGGGGTGGTTTGTTAACTCACCAACAGATGACTGAAACACATGCTGAAGGATGGAAATCACTAGATACAGTTGTAGATTTCCACGTAGATGGAAATCATTCTGTGTTGAGCTGTGCAGACTCATTTCCAGAATTGAGCTGAGCTGATCTGAAGTTGCTGACAGCTCAGTGTGAGAGAGTTTCGGCAAAGTTACTTAACTTGCATGTGTGGTCATACCTAAAGATGTGCCCAGTTGGCTTACGAGAATTCATCTTTATACAGCATTTTATTTAATACCCAGACTTGGGCCTACGAGGCATTTGTTAATGTAATGACACATTTTGATTTTGCTTGTCTTGCTAATGTTGAGCACTGCAAGATGAAAATCACCATGTGGTCATTTTCATAGTTTCTTAGATGGCATGTGTTTTCCGTAGAGCCTCCTAGCGGTTTGCTAGGTAATAGCAGTTATATTCTTGTGCATCATATTCCCTAAAATGCATTTTTACCGAATTATTTTGGTTTTACTGTTCTGTGTGTGTGTGTGTGTGTTTTAAATAAAGGTTGATTTATATAAACAGTACAGTCAGCTAGGTTTTCTCTGTGGCCATAGTCTTAGATTAAAGCAAAGGGTCGTCACAGAGGAATTTAATGAGCTAGAAAACAGAGTCATTATGAAAAGAAGTTGTCTTGACTTGTTGTGTTGTCATTGCTCACTTTAACTGTTAACCATAATTGTGACCATTTTAATGGGACTTGGTACTGTTTGGCCTAAATCAGTACTGATTCGTGGACTCAGGAACTGGCTGAAATGAATGGAAATTATATTTTCAACTTGGGAGAGTTTCTACTTGGAGAAGCCCTCCTGCTGAAGCGGGAGCAGGTAGTATGGTTTTCTGGCTGACGTCCTCAGTGGATGCTTGTCCTCTTGGTCTGCTCCTCTCACAGTTCCAAGGTGGTTGCTGGCCTTCAGGCGTCACAAGCCATCAGCAGTAGCTAGAATCAGAAAAGTATAATATTGTCTCCTGTGTTTCTTTTTAAAAAAATATTGCTTTTAATTGTGATAAAATGTACATGACAGAATTTATCTTAACCATTTTTAAGTGCACAGTTCAGAAGTGTTAATTAAGTACATTCACGTTGCTGTGCAACCATCACCACCGTGTATCTCCAGAACTCCGTTCATCTTGCAGAACTGAAGCTCTGACCCCATTAAGCAATAATTCCCCATTCCCCTCTCCCCCCAGCCCCTGGCAACCACCATCGTACTTTCTGTCTCTCTGAATTTGACGGCTCTAGGGACCTCATATAAGTGGAATGGTACGGAGTCTTTCTTTTGGTGACTGGCTTATTTCACTTAGCATAATGTCCTCAAGGTTCATCAGTGTAGTAGCAGGTGTCAGAACTTCATTCCTTTTTAAGGCTGAATAATACTTGGTTGTGTGTCTATGCCACATTTTGTTTATGCATTCATCCATTCATGGACACTTGAGTTGCTTCCATCTTTTGGCTGTTGTGACTAATGCTTCTGTGAATATGGCTGTACAGATATCTGCTCAAGGCTCTGCTTTCAGTTCTTTTGTATATATACCCAGAAGTAGAATTGCTGGATCATACGGTAATATTTGTGTAATTTTTTGAGGAACCACCATACTGTTTTTCATAACAGCTGTACCATTACGTTCGCCAAATCTTGTTATTTTCTGTTTTTTTGTTCATTTGTTTTGACAGTAGCTATCCTAATGTGTGTGAAGTGATTGCTGTCTTTTTTTTTAGATCAAGAAAAACCTTACCAGGAAGCCTCCTAGCCTTGTTCACTCATTTCATTGTCAGAGTTGTGCCTCTTTTCCGTTCCTGAGTCAGTGGCTAGCAAGGGGAATGGAGCTAGGGCAGCAGTGATTGGGGATGGGGTGGAGGTGCTTCTGGGGCACATGGCGCTGCAGAGGGCGAACATCTGGGCAGGTCTGTTTTTTAAAATTCTGCTTAAAAACCAGTATTTTAAAAAACCAAGCTGTTGGTTTATATTTATTTATTTTATATATAGTTTATATACATGTTATATATATATGTATCATTATTATATATACATAAAAAATTCAGCTATGGCTTTATGTATATTTAGTTTTCTAAAGCTTTTTTAAAAATGAATTTTCCTGTGCTTTCAAAATGTTTAATATTTGCATGTAAAGCTTAGTTTATATCTCTATTTTGACACCTTCTCATACATTTCAAAACTGTTCAGTTTCCTTTCAAAGTGAAAATTGGAGTATATAGAAATGGGGTTAGGAATAATTTTTAAAATTTCTTCTTCGTGTTGTCTCTCAGACTGGTGCTGTAAGGCCATTCTGTGATCTGAAGGAGGTGTTTTGGCTGAGCTCTTTATCCAGACTTGTATGCAGGCCAAAGTAAACAGTGATCCAGGCCGTCTGCTTTGGTATCATGACATGGCCAGGCATCAGATAGCTGAAACATCAGAAAGGGTTTAGAAATGTCAGAAAAGGAACAAAAGGCTAATTCATCTGTGATTAATCATTCTTAAACTCAATGCCTCAGCTTGATTGTGGTCAAACCGCCCCTCTGGAATTCTGCAGGAGTTTCCCTGAAAGAAGGTAGTTGGCATTACTGTTACAAAAGCACCTCCCCCGCAAAATTGGGGTTTACAGAGCTGCATCTGCAAAATCCTGTGCTACTGAAATCCCTGGGCTCCCAAGCTTTTCAAAGTTTCCTGACTAGACAAATTAGCCAATGTTATTTTACTACAGTCTTGCAACCCAGGATGATGCTTTTGGGTACATGTGGTAGTGACTTTGCTACTGCTGGTTTGAAAGAAATACAGATAATCTCATCAGTTACCCACAGTACAGAACAAAACACTCGAGTTTTTGATTCAGCATCTATTTTTCTTGATGTTAAAATAAGTGACCAGTGAATTAGACATGGTCAGTAGAAAAAATTGCCACAGAATAATTGTAGTAAGGGATTTTTGATGCCTCCTGCAGGCAGTGGGAGGTAAAAGAATAACATGCTCATCACATATTCTTGTTCTTAAAATTGTCACATGTGGAATTTTGCCACATCAGAGTCAAAAGTGGGTCATGTGTTCTAAGCTTCTCATTACAGATGAGACAATTAAAGCTCAGTAGGGTTCTTGCCCAGAGTTTGCATTAACTCACATTTTAATTTTAGCAACATGAAGGAGAGTTTGAAAAATTGAAATTCATATAAATGGCATTGTTTATCAGATTTATGATGAGGTATATATAACTTTTTATATTGGAGAAACCTAAAATACTTGCACATTAAGTAAAAGTAAATGTTTACTGGGGAATAAGAGCATATTTAATCAATCCCTTATTTTTCCCATTCTTCTCCTCATGTATGTTTCCACAATGAAATGGAAGGCTTGGTATAGAATGTGATTCCTAACCTTTGAAAAACCTCAGTCACCTTTGGAGCTTTTGAAAAATACTCAGATCCAAGTTCTGCCCTGACCTACTGAAGATGAAAGTTTGCTGTCCTCCTTTACACAGCCCCATTCGCTGACTGCCAGGCATTGTTTTATATACCTCTGAACTGCCCTTCCTCCCCGCCTGAGCCTGAGCCCCTCCCATCTGAAAGGGATCTCACTCATCCCTGCGTGTGCATGTCCAGACCCAGCGTGTGCACCGCTCTGCAGTGCACCGTTCTCGGTGTCTCCCACTTCGGCCCCCGCCCATTGCACTCCCCCTGTACGGAAGCTGGAGCTGGCCTCTCCAGTTCTGTGAACTCTGGTCCTTTCCTTAGTGCTTCATCTGTAGCTCCCCTTGCGCTCTGCTCTTGTAGCTGTGCTGATCAGTCATTGCTGATGGAAGGCCCACTCTGTACAAAACATCAGGCTAGGTGCCGGGGCAGGAGGAAGATGATCACACGTGGTCCCTGCTTGTCAGTTCCTTGAGCAACTGTGTCTTACCTGTCACTGTCCCCAGGGCCCGGCATATTCATTGGCACATAGAAGGTGCTCAGTGAGCTTATTGATGCGCATGACATGTGGAAGGCAGATATCCATCTTCATGGTTAAAGCCGGGAAGTGGAGGAAAGTAAGTGAAAACTGTGCAGGGAGCTGGCCTTCTGTGCAGGCCGCTCTCATTGAGACACTGGGCTTAGGGAAAATTTAAGAGTCCCGTTTCAGTAGTACAGTTTATATTTTCTGTGAATTTCCTCTCTGTAGTTGTTTCTTTTTTTAAGTAAACTTCTTATCAAAGTGTGATGTGTATACAGAAAAATGTACCATTCTTAAGCGTACAGCTTGACAGATGGTCACAAGGTGACTACACCTGTGCAGCCAGCACCCAGATCAAGCAGCAGAACACTCCAGCCCTCACAGCCCTCTTTCATGCCGCCTTGATTGTTATCCCACACCCACAGATGTCCATGAAAGACTAATCATGCCTGTTTTAACCCTTCATAAAATGGAATCACTTAGTGTATTTTATCTTGTGACTGACTGGTTTCACTCAGCAGTACATCTGTAAGATTTACCCGCATGCTTCTGTGTACATGGATGGTTCATTCTCATTGCCTGTCTGCCCATTCTACTGTGGATGGACTGTTTCTAGGTTTTGGCTAGTATAAGTGCGACTGTGAGCATTTCATACGTGTCTTTTGGTGAACATATGTGTGCATTTCTGAGTCGTGTATAGACCTAGGTGTGGAATTACCAGATTATATGTTGTGGGAATATTAGGTTTACTTCATACTGCCCAACATTTTTGTAAGTGATTATACTAATTTACACTGCCACTAGCAGCAGACCTCCTGATAGGTGTCTAGCAAGGATGGTGCGTTGTGGGTTTAATTTGCATTTTGCTGTTGACTGACCATGTTGAGCACCTTGTCATTTGTCTGTTGGCCAAGTGTAAAGTGTCTGTTCCGGTCTTTTGCCCATTTATCTCCTGGGCTGTCTGTGTCTGTTATTTGTAGAAGTTCTTTATATATTGTGGGTAAAATTCTGTGTTGCATAAATATTTTATAAATATCTTCTTCCACTCACTGCTTACCTTTTCTTTCTCTTAACGATATCCTTTGATGAGCAGAAGTTTCTAATTTTCATGAAGTCCAGTTTATCTTTATTGCTTTTGTGCCTTGTTCAAGGAAAATCTGCCCACCCATGGCCATGGAAATGTTTTCTTATATTTTCTTCTGAGAATTTTATACTTTTACCTTTCACAATTCAGTAATCTATCTGAAATAGATTTTGGGGTATGGTTGAGCTAGAGGTTAAGACTGAATTTTTTTTTCCCAGCTGTATAATTACTTTCAGTTTCTTAAGGGTACTTCCCTGCATATACTAGTTTAATAAATATGTCAATTAAATGATTTCTGTGTCATTATATTTGTGTTACGGCAAAATGTCCCAGCTTCCCCTTTTTCAGACTTAGCATTGATTCCATTAAATGACAAATTCCTCACTTAACTTGAGAATTACATTGGTCAGTCTGTTCTACTGGGAATGCTTGATTTAAGTACTGAATGATGTGCAGATAAATCACTTGCTCTTGTAAGTTTCTTCCAAATAACTTCAAAAAATAAAAGCTGTGGAGAACCTCTTTAATTTAAATAAGATGATATGTTTTGTGGAAATTCAGTTAAGAGAATGATTAAAACATAATGAAGAGCTCTTTATTAGCAGTTGTAATATCACATATTTAGCATTTGCTGATCACATTCCATTTTGTCATTTCCCTTTATTATTGTTTATGGTGTGTATATTTGTGTAATCATACAGAAGTTTTAATTTTTTATGTAGCCCAAATTATTAACCCTTTTCCGCTATGGCTCCTGGCTTCTGTATCATGCTCTAAAAATTATATCTTCCCTTTATTCCTTTTCACCTTGCAAGATTCATCTCAGGTTTGCTTCCACTCTGAAAGCCTGCCTGACCCTCCTATGTATATGTTTCCATTGCAGCTTACACGTTGATACCTGACATTTCTGCACTCTCTTTTTCCTGTCTGTCTCTTTAGAATCTAAGCTTCTTGAAAGATGGAGTTTGAGCTCATTTATTACTTATTGTAGCAGCAATCCCTGATTTATAGTAAATGTTCAATAAATCTTTGAATGGCTGGATGGAGATATAAGAATAATGAATAATTTGATTATTGGTTAGAGGGAAAGTGCATATCTATGCCGAATAAAATGGCATCATTTGGCATTTCTACAGGATAGATCTTTTTATATTTTTGGCAATATTAATCAAATATAAGTTATTAAAATGTTTACTTTTAGAGTAATGAGAAATTTGTTATATTTGAATTGTCAGATGAACAGTGAAGATACTCTTGCATTTGCTTTTTTCTTCAAATTGAAAAAGCATTGCAAATAATTTAGAACATTTGTAATTCTGAAATGATAGTGCTATGTAAATGTGGTTTATATTTGAATTAAAGGTTTATTTTTAAATAGGTTGATTTAGAAATATATCTAGTTGAATAAAGTTAATTATCTGTAAAATCCTTGAAATAGCAGAATACAGTATAAATAATATTTTTCTAGGGAGTATAATTATAAATTTTGATAATTGTGTAATGTAAATGTATAACCTAAATACTATTTTAATTAACATTAATTCGTTTCATGACCTAAAATTGCCTGTGGTGAGGCAATGAAGGGGCTTCTCACGCTGAGTTCCTGTTTCCACTTATCCTAAAGTAGTGGTTCTCTATCAGGGACAATTTTGCCCCTATCACCACCCCATCCCATTTCTGGAGTCCCTTTTGATCATCACAACTGCGGCAGTGGGGGAGGGGTTTGTATGTTACTGGCATCTAGTCTGTAGAGGCCAGGGATTCTGCTAAACATTCTGCAATACACAGTCCCCAGCAACAAAGAATTCTCTGGCTCAAAATGTCAGTAGTGCTAATGCTTGAGAAACCTTGTTTTAAAGGGTTACCTGCTTGCCATTGACATCTGTAGGGCTTTACAGTTGCTGAGTTACCGCAGGTAATTTGACAACTGTTGTCAAAAAGGAACTGCCAGAAAGATTAATTTGGGGCTTACCATAACAATCTTGAAATAAACTATCCTGTATGACACACCAGAGAGAAGTTTCTCATGTCTAATTCATGACCCTGTGCAGCCATAAACTTATTGATGACCCCAGGACTGTCTTAAATTTTCTTTGGGGGCTTATGTGTGGCCTTCATGTCAGCTTAAAGGTAGTTTAATGTTTTTCTACAATGAGATATATCTAGCAAATTTGAGGTCTCTTAGAAGGAGCAGCAGAAACAACAAATAAGGTTAAAATTTCCAAACTGTAATGCTTTGTTTTTTTAGTTCTGATGTGCATGATAGGGTCTGTCTTTAGTATTATAAAGGATTCTGTTTTCCTTGCTTTGTAGAAATAGAAAGAAACTTGGCAGCTCATAATAACCAAGTGAATTGAATTACTCTTAGCAGCGAAATTCAGTTCATCTTTCTTAGTACAAAGAGCACAGTGTTGGCGTATACATTTTAGGATGGGCAGTCATAGTCCTTTCGGCTTTGCTGGCACAGGGCTGTTCGGCACATCCCTTGCTCATGTGCTGCCGCCTAGCATGGTTGGAACTAAGCTGTTTTAGAGAAGCACATGCACGTGTGTTTATTGTTTTTCTTGCCTAGTATTCTACCTTGATGTCGTTATGAGAATGAAACCAGTTCTCACCCTTCCCCCACTCTAGGACTCCCCATCACAGCTCAGGTCTTCTTTCCTTCTTAAATTTATACATGTTCTCTTGGTTCTTATATCTTCATTCTGTAAAAACAGGCAACTGTAAGATTTTTATGCTTGACACTTTCTCTCAGAAGCCTTATTGTCTAAGTTTGTGGCGTTAGCTACAGGAAAGCAACCTTGAGGAGCATGATTATCTTGGATATACAGCAGAAAGGTGACAGTGACAACACCGAGAAGCAGAGGAAGCCCAGTGTCCACTGCTAGAGGACCTTCCCCGTCATCACCTCCCTCTCTTCCAGCCTGTGTTCAGCCTCAACCAATGGAATTGTTCAAGGATGATTTACATTGTGTGAGAATTGTTTTGCTAGGAAATCTGTAGCTTCTCACGTGGTTCTCTTAGATCCACCTTTCTTTGCTTGGTCTTCAGGGGTTCCCTTTCCTTCCTGATTCCTCACAGTCTGCCTTTAGACATACCTTTGCCCCCCATTTTTTCTGTTATGTTTGTCCTATGCAGAGAAGTTCATTGCAATCAGATGTCTGCCATGCCCATACTTTTATGAGGGAAAGTGCTGTTCCTATAGTCTCTGCTAAAGGAAATGCAGCCTTCGAGTTTAGGTCACCATGCTTAGTTCCATGTGACCCCCCCATCTTAATTGCCATGAATTGAACTAGGCATGGGTGCCTGACCCAAAGGTGGTCAATCTAGGGTAGATGAGTATTAAGGCTTGGCATAAAAGCTTTACCCACTGCATGGTGGATGACCAAACCATTCAGATCCTGTCTTTTAAGGAAGTTTGGGTTAACACTATAGGGAGGATCAGCAGTTAGTGGGGGCAGTCGTACAGAGGCACCTGGAGAACAGTTACACAAGCTCAGAGTTGGATTAGGGCTTCATAAACACAGGCCCGTGAAGTTTGAATTGTAGGCAAACTTTTGTACACATGGACATTTATCTTGAGAATAGAGTTCATGGATTTCTTTCATCTGGTTTTCAGAGGGGTCTGAGAATCAAAAGATAGCAAGGTGAGAGAGCGGTGAGATGGTAGGGGGAGCAGGAGCAGAGACAGCAAATAGCAGATGAAAATACAGATTGGGGTCTCCTGCTGCTGAGGGTGCATAGATAACCTCTTGTTAGACCTACTTGCCAGCTCTTAAGTTATAATCTGTTATCCACGAGGCCTTCCTCTAGCCTGGCTTTCCTCCTTTCCTTGGATAGCCTGGAATTCTCTGGAGCCTGACCCTATGTGGGTAATATTTCTGCCCTCATTTTCTTTCTTTTCTTTCTTTCTTTCTTTTTAATTAATTAATTAATTTATTTATTTTTGGCTGCGTTGGGTCTTCGTTGCTGCACACGGGCTTTTCTCTAGCTGCGGCGAGCGGAGGCTACTCTTCGTTGTGGTCTGTGGGCTTCTCACTGCGGTGGCTTCTCTTGTTACGGAGCATGGGCTCTAGGCGTGTGGGCCTTAGTAGTTGTGGCTTGTGGGCTGTAGAGCACAGGCTCAGTAGTTGTGGAGCACGGGCTTAGTTGCTCTGTGGCATGTGGGATCTTCCCGGACCAGGGCTGGAACCCGTGTCCCCTGCCTTGGCAGGCAGATTCGTAGTTCCTGTGCCACGTGGAAGTCCCTTAATTTTCTTTTATGATTTTTTTTATACAGCAGGTTCTTACTAGTTATCCATTTTATACACATCAGTGTATACATGTCAATCCCAATCTCCCAATTCATGTCCCCCACCCCCGCTTTCCCCCATTGGTGTCCATACGTTTATTCTCTACATCTGTGTCTCATTTCTGCCCTGCAAACCAGTTCATCTGTAACATTTTTCTAGGTTTCACATATATACATTAATATACGGTATTTGTTTTTCTCTTTCTAACTTACTTCACTCTGTATGACAGCCTCTGGATCCATCCATGTCTCTACAGATGACCCAATTTCGTTCCTTTTTATGGCTGAGTAATATTCCATTGTATATATGTACCACATCTTCTTTAGCCATTCATCTGTCGATGGGCATTTAGGTTGCTTCCATGACCTGGCTATTGTAAATAGTGCTGCTATGAACATTGCGGGGGGTGTCTTTTTGAATTATGGTTTTCTCTGGGTATATGCCCAGTAATGGTATTGCTGGGTCATATGGTAATTCTATTTTTCGTTTTTTAAGGAACGTCTGTAGTGGCTGTGTCAATCTACATTCCCACCAACAGTGCAAGAGGGGTTCCCTTTTCTCCATACCCTCTCCAGCATTTGTTGTTTGTAGATTGTCTGATGATGCCCATTCTGACTGCTGGGAGGTGATAACTCACTGTAGTTTTGATTTACATTTCTCTAATAATTAGTGATGTTGAGCAGCTTCTCATGTGCTTCTTGGCCATCTGTTTTTCTTCTTTGGAGAAATGTCTGTTTAGGTCTTCTGCACATTTTTTGATTGGGTTGTTTTTTTTTTTTTTTAACATTGAGCTGCATGAGCTGTTTATATATTTTGGAAATTAATCCTTTGCCCGTTGATTCGTTTGCAAATATTTTCTCCCATTCTGAGGGTTGTCTTTTCGTCTTGTTTATAGTTTCCTTTGCTGTGCAAAAGCTTTTAAGTTTCATTAGGTCCCATTTATTTATTTTTGTTTTTATTTCCATTATTCTAGGAAGTGGGTCCAAAAAAAGATCTTGCTGTGATTTATGTCAGAGTGTTCTTCCTCTAAGAGTTTTATAGTGTCCGGTCTTACATTTAGGTCTCTAATCCATTTTGAGTTTACTTTTGTGTATGGTGTTAGGGAGTGTTCTAATTTCATTCTTTTACACGTAGCTGTCCAGTTTTCCCAGCACCACTTACTGAAGAGACTGTCTTTTCTCCACTGTATATCCTTGCCTCCTTTGTCATAGATTAGTTGACCATAGGTGTGTGGGTTTATCTCTGGGCTTTCTATCCTGTTCCATTGCTCTGTATTTCTGTTTTAGTGTCAGTACCATATTGTCTTGATTACTGTTGCTTTGTAGTATACTCTGAAATCAGGGAGTCTGATTCCTCCAGCTCCATTTTTTTTCCCCTCAAGATTGCTTTGGGTATTTGGGGTCTTTTGTGTCTCCATACACATTTTAAGATTTTTTGTTCCAGTTCTGTAAAAAATGCCATTGGTAATTTTATAGGGATTGCATTGAATCTGTAGATTGCTTTGGGTAATATAGTCATTTTCACAGTATTGATTCGTCCAATCCAAGAACATGGTATATCTCTCCATCTGTTTGTGTCATCATTGATTTCCTTCATCAGTGTCTTATAGTTTTCTGAGTATAGGTCTTTTACCTCCTTAGGTAGGTTTATTGCTAGGTATTTTATTCTTTTCTTTGCAGTGGTGAATGGGCTTGTTTCCTTAATTTCTCTTTCTGATCTTTCATTGTTAGTGTACAGGAATGCAAGAGATTTCTGTGCATTAATTTTGTATCCTGCAACTTTACCAAATTCATTGATTAGCTCTAGAAGTTTACTTATTTATTTTTTTTTAATTTACTTTTGGCTGCATTGGGTCTTCGTTGCTGTGCGCAGGCTTTCTCTAGTTGCGGCGAGTGGGGACTGCTCTTCGATGCGGTACACGGGCTTCTCATTGCAGTGGCTTCTCTTGTTGCAGAGCATGGGCTGTAGGCGCGCAGGCTCGGTAGTTGTGGCTTGCGGGCTGTAGAGCGCAGGGTCAGTAGTTGTGGTGCACAGGCTTAGTTGCTCCGTGGAATGTGGGATCTTCCCGCACCAGGGCTCAAACCTGTGTCCCCTGCATTGGCAGGCAGATTCTTAACCAGTGGATCACCAGGGAAGTCCCTCTAGTAGTCTTCTGGTGGCATCTTTAGGATTATCTGTGTATAGTATTATGTCATCTGCAAACAGTGACAGTTTTACTTCTTCTTTTCCAACTTGTATTCCTTTTATTTCTTTTTCTTCTCTGATTGCCATGGTTAGGACTTCCAGAACTATGTTGAATAATAGTGGTGAGAGTGGACATTCTTGTCTTGTTCCTGATCTTAGAGGAAATGCTTTCAGTTTTTCACCATTCAGAATGATGTTTGCTGTGGGTTTGTCATATATGTTCTTTATTATGTTGAGGTAGGTTCCATCTTTGCCCACTTTCTGGAGAGTTTTTATCTTAAGTGGGTGATGAGTTTGGTCAAAAGCTTTTTCTTCATCTATTGCGATGATCGTATGGTTTTTATTCTTCAATTTGTTAATATAGTATATCACATTGATTGATTTGTGTATATTGAAGAATCCTTGCCTCCCTGGGATAAATCCCACTTGATCATGGTGTATGATCCTTTTAATGTGCTTTTGGATTCTGTTTGCTAGTATTTTGTTGAGGATTTTTGCATCTATATTCATCAGTGATATTGGTCTGTAATTTTCTTTTTTTGTAGTATCTTTGTCTGGTTTTGGTATTAGGGTGATGGTGGCCTCATAGAATGAGTTTAGGAGTGTTCCTTCCTCTGCAGTTTTTTTGGAAGAGTTTGAGAAGGATAGGTGTTAGCTCCTCTCTAAATGTTTGAAAGAATTCACCTGTGAAACCATCTGGTCCTGGACTTTTGTTTGTTGGAAGATTTTTAATTACCGTTTCAATTTTATTACTTGTGATTGGTCTGTTCATATTTTCTGTTTCTTCCTGGTTCAGTCTTGGGAGGTTATACCTTTCTAAGAATTTTTCCTTTTTTTCCAGGTTGTCCATTTTATTGGCATAGAGTTGTTTGTAGTAGTCTCTTAGGATGCTTTGTATTTCTGTGGTGTCCATTGAAACTTCTCCTTTTTCATTTCTAATTTTATTGATTTGAGTCCTCTCCCTCTTTTTCTTGATGAGTCTGCCTAAAGGTTTATCAATTTTGTTTATCTTCTCAAAGAACCAGATTTTAGTTTTATTGATCTTTGCTATTGTTTTCTTCATTTCTATTTCATTTGTTTCTCCTCTGATCTTTATGATTTCTTTCCTTCTACTAACTCTGGGTTTTGTTTGTTCTTCTTTCTCTAGCTGCTTTAGGTGTAAGGTTAGATTGTTTATTTGAGATTTTTCTTGTTTCTTGAGGTAGGATTTTATTGTTATAAACTTCCCTCTTAGAACTGTTTTTGCTGCATCCCATAGGTTTTGAATCATCGTGTTTTCGTTGTGATTTGTCTCTAGGTATTTTTTGATTTCCTCTTTGATATCTTCAGTGATCTCTTGGTTATTTAGTAATGTATTGTTTAGCCTCCATGTGATTGTGCTTTTTACGTTTTTTTTTCCCCGTAATTTACTTCTAATCTCATTGCACTGTGGTCAGAAAAGGTGCTTGATATGATTTCAATTTTCTTAAATTTACTGAGCCTTGATTTGTGACCCAAGATGTGGTCTGTCCTGGAGAATGTTCTGTGTGCACTTGAGAAGAAAGTGTAATCTGCTGTTTTTGGATGGAATGTCCTATAAATACCAGTTAAATCTATATGGTCTGTTGTGTCATTTAAAGCTTGTGTTTCCTTATTATTTTCTGTGTGGATTATCTGTCCATTGCGTAAGTGAGGTGTAAAAGTCCCCCACTGTTATTGTGTTACTGTCAGTTTCCTCTTTTATAGCTGTTAGCATTTGCCTTATGTATTGAGGTGCTCCTATGTTGGGTGCATATATATATTTATAATTGTCATATCTTCTTCTTGGATTGATCCCTTGATCATTATGTAGTGTCCTTCCTTGTCTCTTGTAATATTCTTTATTTTAAAGTCTATTTTGTCTGATATGAGTATTGCTACTCCAGCTTTCTTTTGATTTCCATATGCGTGGAATATCTTTTTCCATCCCCTCACTTTCATTCTGTATGTGTCCCTAGGTCTGAAGTGGGTCTCTTGTAGACAGCATATAGATGGGTCTTGTTTTTGTATCCATTCAGTGAGCCTGTGTCTTTTGGTTGGAGCCTTTAATCCATTCACATGTAAGGTAATTATCGATATGTATGTTCCTATTACCATTTTCTTAATTGTTTTGGTTAGTTTTTGTAGGTCCTTTTCTTCTCTTGTGTTTCCCACTTAGAGAAGTTCCTTTAGTATTTGTTGTTGAGCTGGTTTGGGTGGTGCTGGATTCTCTTAGCTTTTGTTTGTCTGTAAAGCTTTTGATTTCTCCATCAAATCTGAATGAGATCCTTGCTGGGTAGAGTAATCTTGTTTGTAGGTTCTTCCCTTTCATCACTTTAAATATATTGTGCCATTCCCTTCTGGCTTCTAGTGTTTCTGCTGAGAAATCAGCAGTTAACCTTATGGGAGTTCCCTTGTATGTTGTCATTTTTCCCATTGCTTTTTTATTTATTTTTTTTTTTTGCGGTACGCGGGCCTCTCACTGTTGTGGCCTCTCCCGTTGCGGAGCACAGGCTCTGGAGGCACAGGTTCAGCGGCCATGGCTCACGGGCCCAGCCACTCCGCGGCATGTGGGATCTTCCCAGACCCGGGCACGAATCCGTATCCCCTGTGTCGGCAGGCGGACTCTCAACCACTGTGCCACCAGGAAAGCCCTCCCCTGTTGCTTTTAAGAATTTTTCTTTGTCTTTAATTTTTGTCAGTTTGATTACTATGTGTCTTGGCATGTTTCTCCTGGGGTTTATCCTTCCTGGGACTCTCTGAACTTCCTGGACTTGGGTCGCTAATTCCTTTCACATGTTAGGGAAGTTTTCGACTATAATCTCTTCAAATATTTTCT
This sequence comes from Mesoplodon densirostris, assembly GCF_025265405.1. Taxonomy (NCBI): domain Eukaryota; kingdom Metazoa; phylum Chordata; class Mammalia; order Artiodactyla; family Ziphiidae; genus Mesoplodon; species Mesoplodon densirostris. The sequence goes on from NC_082661.1 coordinate 10,226,410, forward strand.
CAGGTCCTTTCTCTCTCTCTTCTCCTGGGACCCCTATAATGCAAATGTTGTTGCGTTTAATGTTGTCCCAGAGGTTTCTTAGGCTGTCTTCATTTCTTTTTTTTTTTTTTTTTTTGGTACGTGAGCCTCTCACTGCTGCGGCCTCTCCCGCTGCGGAGCACAGACTCCGGATGCGCAGGCTCAGCGGCCATGGCTCAGGGGCCTAGCCGCTCCGCGGCATGCGGGATCCTCCCGGACTGGGGCACGAACCCATGTCCCCTGCATCGGCAGGCAGGCTCTCAACCACTGCGCCACCAGGGAAGCCCTGTCTTCATTTCTTTTCATTCTTTTTTCTTTATTCTGTTCCACAGCAGTGAATTTCACCATTCTGTCTTCCAGGTCACCTATCTGTTCTTCTGCCTCAGTTATTCTGCTATTGATTCCTTCTAGTGTATTTCTCATTTCAGTTATTGTATTGTTCATCTCTCTTTGTTTATTCTTTAATTCTTCTAGGTATTTGTTAAACATTTCTTGCATCTTCTCGATCTTTGCCTCCATTGTTTTTCTGAGGTCCTGGATCATTTAAACTATCATTATTCTGAATTCTTTTTCTGGAAGATTGCCTATCTCTACTTCATTTAGTTGTTTTTCTGGGCTTTTGTCTTGTTCCTTCATCTGGTACATAGCCCTCTGCCTTTTCATCTTGTCTATCTTTCTGTGAACGTGGTTTTTGTTCCACAGGTTGCAGGGTTGTAGTTCTTCGTGCTTCTGCTGTCTGCCCTCTGGTGGATTAGGCTATCTGAGAGGCTTGTGCAGGTTTCCTGATGGGAGGGACTGGTGTTGGGTAGAGCTGGCTGTTGCTCTGGTGGGCAGAGCTCAGTAAAACTTTAATCTGCTTGTCTGCTGACGGGTGGGGCTGGGTTCCCTCCCTGTTGGTTGTTTGGCCTGAGGCGACCCAGCACTGGAGCCTACTGGGTCTTTGGTTGGGCTAATGGCGGACTCTGGGAGGGCTCACGCCAAGGAGTCCTTCCCAGAACTTCTGCTGCCAGTGTCCTTGTCCTCACGGTAAGACACAGCCACCCACCGCCTCTGCAGGAGACCCTCCAACACTAGCAGGTAGGTCTGGTTCAGTCTCCCCTGCGGTCACTGCTCCTTCCCCTGTGTCCCGATGCGCTCACTACTTCGTGTATGCCCTCCAAGAGTGGAGTCTTTGTTTCCCCCAGTCCTGTCAAAGTCCTGCAGTCAAATCCCACTAGCCTTCAAAGTCTGATTCTCTGGGAATTCCTCTTCCCGTTGCCGGACCCCCAGATTGGGAAGCCTGACGTGGGGCTCAGAACCTTCACTCCAATGGGTGGACTTCTGTGGTATAAGTGTTCTGCAGTTTGTGAGTTACCCACCCAGCGGTCATGGGATTTGATTTTATTGTGATTGCGCCCCTCCTGCCGTCTCACTGTGGCTTCTCCTTTGTCTTTGGATGTGGGGTATCTTTTTTGGTGAGTTCCAGTGTCTTCCTGTTGATGATTATTCAGCAGTTAGTTGTGATTCTGGTGCTCTCGCAAGAGGGAGTGAGTGCACGTCCTTCTACTCTGCCATCTTAAACCAATTTTGCCTCTGCCCTCATTTTCTTATGTTCCTCCCTAAAATATTCTTTTCCCCTCTACCATTAGTACTAGCCACTTAGTGAACCTGAGTGAATTTATTTTTATTTTATTTATTTTTTGCGATACGTGGGCCTGTCACTGTTGTGGCCTCTCCCATTGCGGAGCACAGGCTTCCGACGTGCAGGCTCAGCAGCCATGGCTCACAGACCCAGCCGCTCCGCGGCATGTGGGATCCTCCCGGACCAGGGCACGAAGCCGTATCCCCTGCATCAGCAGGTGGACTCTCAACCAGTGCGCCACCAGGGAAGCCCTTGAGTGAATTTATTTTGGTTCTTTAACTTAAAGAGCCAAACTAGTAAGTGTGCCTATCAGCAGCATGGATGCAATAGAGAAGGCAACAGCTGTGCCAGTTCCCTGGGTGCTCAGTGTTATGGAAAATACCTACATAGGCATGTCCACATAAATGAACCACTTGCCCATCCAAGGTTGAGATGAAGAATAAGGAGAGAAAGAGCTGGTAAAGTATTCTGTAGAAACAGGACTTGATAAAATTCCGTATCATAGGTAGTTTTTACTCTTTCCAATCAGTGGGACATTTCATCTTCTATTTCCAAGATGTTGTCCTTAGGATTATCATGGAGGGTTCACAAGAGTGGTTGATTAGCCATGTTTGTGTCTGGGCTTGTTGTAGTATTTGGTGAGATAAATGCTACACAAAAAACATTGACTTAAAAATTAATGTGAGTAGATGGAAGAGAATATTATATTATCTCAAGTTTTAACATACTGAAACAGATTACTGAGGTTGAGAATTTTCTTCCCTGAGAATTTTGAGAAACAGAATGATGACAGACATCTGTGTTGTCATGAAAGAGACACATGACTTTCATACCTTGGAGACAGAGAGAGGGCCATCTCAGCTCTTCTGGCCTAAATCTGTGGAAACTGAGAACAAGGTGGCGGTGATAATGAGTTTATAGTTTTTCCTAGGAAATATAGTAGTTGCTTTTGTAACTTGGAACTACCCAAGCTTAACTTATATTTAATTTGTCCAGAGTTCTGCTGCTTCTTATTGCATGTTTGGCTAGGCAGTCTTGAACTTGTTTTTCAAACCAAATTATGATAAAGGATTAAAGAGAAGGGAGGGGCATTGTCATAGAAAATTAAACAGAAAATGTGTATTTTCTTTTTTCTATAATTCCCCAATAAAGTTTTTAATTCTTTTCATTAATAATTTTATTAAGGGACAAAATAATAAGATGAAACAGTGAAAATCAGACATGTATATAACTCATTTAAACTAAGTAGCTGCATTTCTTTGCATTTCAAGGTGGAAAAAGATTTTTTTTTTTTTTTTTGTGGGGGGTACGTGGTCCGCTCACTGCTGCAGCCTCTCCCGTTGTGGAGCACAGGCTCCGGACGCGCAGGCTCAGCGACCATGGCTCACGGGCCCAGCCACTCCACGGCATGTGGGATCTTCCCAGACCGGGACACGAACCCGTGTCCCCTGCATCGGCAGGCGGACTGTCAACCACTGCGCCACCGGGGAAGCCCTGGAAAAAAATTTTAAGTGCAGCACAGCCACCTTGATGGGCCAGGAATCATAAAGACTTAGAGGAAGTCTTAGGAAAATAAGGACTCTTTTTTTTTTTTTTTTAAAGATCCATTTCTCCCCTCTTTGTTATCATTTATTTATTTATTTTAATGTGAAATAATTAATTCTCTTCCCATCAGTTTTAGATGAACTGAGGAAAAATTTCAGAGCGCCCTGGGAGTGCTTGTATTATGGAGTCGCATAGACTGTAGCTACGCATCTCAGTTAAGAATTTGGACTAAAGCTTGTAGAGGGGAAGTTTCTGTTCTCTCTGTATTTAAGGTTTCATATATTCCAGTACAGCAACATGTTCTTACACTGCTCCTGGCTCACGAGGAAAACATCATGAGAATGGTAAAAATACTTTTCATATTTTTGGTTTCAGAATCTTAGAAAGAAGGATCTAGAGAGATGCTAAGTATTTTTATTGCTTTAATTCAGATTAATTTTAATAAACTCATTCCCAGAGGCTTTGCTAAATTCTCTGTTGGAGTCAGCTTAGTAGGATTGGTGAGTGAGTCTTAGACGAGAGTCTGGCAAGCAGTTTTACTTGTTTTCTGAGCACGGGGAATGATAGTTTTGTTAATCCCGCTCTGCTTTGGAAACCTTGCCATTTCCAGACATGGCTTGAGGCCCTCAGTTATATTCTAAGTGAGATAGTAAAACCAGAGGGCTCAGTTCTATTATTGTATTATAATAATAGTCCAATGGTAGACTTTCTTTTTATTTATTTAACTGTTTATTTGGAAATATTTTCAAGCTTTTAGAAAAGTCACAAGAATAAGAATGATACAAAGAAAACATATGTACCCTCACTCAGATTCACCTCCTTGTCTCCCCCTAACCCCTGTATATACATAGGTATGTGAATGTGTGTGTTTATACATTTATACACACATTTTTTTAACTATTTGAAAGTAAGTTGGTTATACTATGTGATTCTTCACTGCAAAATACTTTGCTTACTGTATGCCAGGTACATTTTATAAATAAGTGTTTTGTAATTATTAGCTCAGGTGTAACAGTCCTAGACACAGGTGTTATTTTCCCACCATTTTATGAATGAGAAGTTAGTCTGTAACTAACATACAACTAGTTAATGTTGGAGGATTTGCCTTCAGGTAGACTGAGGCTAAAGCTGTGCTGTATTGCTACTCTTGTAGGACAATTCCAGTGTGAAGACTTTCATGTAAGTTTTAAAAGCACTCTGAGTTTTCACAGGCTGTATAAGTCCAGAGTTCATCTGTTATAAAACATGCATTTTGTTTTCTCTTTTTCACATTAAAAAAACTTGATGTGTATCTTACAGTGTATGGTGATGTAGTTGACATTATAAACGTGTGTCCAGACTTGGTTGTTAATTTTGGTGGTGCACTTCTTGACACTCTGTCACAGATAGCCACTGTGTGTGTATGTATATGTGTTTTCTGTTTCCCACTTGAAAGGGAAAATTATATTCTAGGTTACCAGCTCCAAGGGGTGGAGGAGCTGTTGCATTTTATTTAATGTTGTGGCCTTGCTTGAAGATCAGACATGCTTAATTTTCATGAGTAAAATATATAAATATTTCTGAAAAGCATCAAAAATCTCCTTAACTGTTTGAATTGGTATCACTTCTGGGGGTGTGAGAATTATTAGTTGATTGGGTGGAGTAATTTGTGCAGTTGCAGAAGTACCTTACTTGAGATGATTGTTACCTTCTTCTGTTTGCCCTTCCCCTAATCTATTATTTTCTTTTTAATTTTAAAAATAATTCCTCTTGTGGAAGAGGGAATAAATAAGGGGAAAGTTCAAAATAAAAATTGCCTACCGTTCTCTCACCCAGGGCTAATCACTGTTGACACTGTGCTGTATTTCCTTGGGCTTTTGTAAATATACATGCATTTCTTTTTCCCTCACAGTTGTTAGATGATGTATGCCGTGTTCTTTTCTACCTTTTCCCACTTGTTGCATGAGTATTTTCCTAATTTCCTTGAATCTTTCATATCCCTCAGATTTTAAGTGGCTGTAAATGTTCTAATAATGTGCCACAATTTATCTAGCTCTTACTATACGTTTAAGTTCTTTCCACCTTTTTTCGTTATAAGTAACCCATGGCAAACATCTTTTTGTATATTTCTTTTTGAGACATTGTCACAGAATTCGTTCTTCTGCACATTCCTGCTGAATGGAAGAAATCCACCCATACTGAGTATCTGTTCATTTGAGACGTTTTCTCCCAAGGAGAGCAGAGGGGCGTCATATACTAGAAGCTACTTAAAGTTAGACGTGTGAACATACACAGGAATATAACAGGATACTTCCTGTTTTAGGAGAAATAAACCAATTGATTTTGTTTTAAGTTTTCTGTTAAAATTTTACACTAAATTAATTTTACATTAATCTTACACTAATTTTCATTTTTCACTTGACTGCCTTTAGTTCTTATAAACTGATGAAATGTAAGTTTATTTCTCTGTTCCTACAGGTTTTTGGATTTATTTAGGTGCTGATACATTGTATCCTGCCTTTTCGGAGTCAGTAGTGCTGGTCTCTTGTGGCTACTTTAATTTCAAGTTGAAGTACTAAAAGGTTGCTTTTGTTCTTTCAGTACTTCCCAGCCTTAGTTTGCAAGTTCTCAAGAGGATTATAAGAAAAATTGAGTAACTCAGTGATGTCTGCCCCCTTTGTAATAACGGACATAAAAATTCTCTTTTTAAATTGATTTCTCTACATTTTAACAGAAAAAAATGAGGGATACCTCGAAGAATATGAAAGTAGATAATTGTCTTTTGCCAATTTTTTTTTTCCTTCTTTAGCTTTATTTTCTTAGGCCGTCTACAGTCCAGCAGTGGCTCTGTCCTGACTTTATTCCACTTCTTTCTTTCAGCACCTACGTAGGGTCACCTAATCTTCCTGCAGCTGCACCTTTTCAACTTTCACCCTCAACCCCCAGAACAAAAGAACTCTCTGACTGTGCTGTGGTGGATCAACATTGTGTCCAGGTTTAATAGCTGAGGCTCTGGCTCCTCCTTGCCCAGTGCCTTGAATCTGTTCCTTATGTGTTCAGTTTATCTGCTGATGGTCTTCCATTCCTTCCATAAAACTCACCCAGTGCCATAGCAGTCTGAATGATTGGCTGGTAGACTATAATTTAGTATACATGCATGTCTGTTTCCATCAGTTTTCTATGCGAATTTTACTAGTTATGGTAATGATACAGTTTATTTAGATATTAAGTAAACTGCTAAAAGATGCTTTAGTTACTTGCGTTAAACTTAATTTGAGTCATAAAAATATTGCTGCTGAATTAGTTGTTGATGAGATAAATAAAAGCATTTAAGGTAAAAAAGTCCATAAAAATCTGGAAGGATTCTACAGTTCCCTAAGAATATGTTCTCCCTGCACTTTAGAGAACCAGTAACCTAAAGTCACAGTGATGCATCCTCAAAGAAAAGGCTTGGTGCTAAATCTAAAAACGGCTAATGAATGTGCAGTTATATATTTTACCTTAAAGTGTTAAAGGGATATATGTTTGTGTGAATCCCCCCCGCCCCATACACACTGTAATGGACGTTTTCAGTGAACCCACCACTACTAGTCCTGTTCACTTTGGATAAGATGCCTTTTGCTGTAAATGATTCTATAATATTTATAGATATTTGCTTTATCTATGTAAATATATCTTTGCTTGAAGATACTCAAATTGTGATTAAACAGGTCTAATGAGTAAATATTGCCATATAGTTACATACAAGCCTTCAATCCTGGCATATTAGTAGGATTTGAGAGTCACTGAATGTGGTTTTGTGCTCGTACACTTCCGTAGTTGCCACTTAAGTGTTAACTCAAAGCCATATTAATTTGCCTCACTCGTCCAGTCCTCCTAGATCCTGGAATCTTGCTCTTAAACCCTAATCTATGTTGGTGTGTCTGTTACTGAAGTCGGGTCCTACTGTTACTGTCTACTTGCTTGGGCTGTTTTTAGTTTTCGGGAACCTTCTATAAATGACTTGCTCAGGTCGATCTTTGTAGTTTCCATCTCTGGCCAGCCATAGTCTGGACTCGTTGTCACAAATCAAACCCTGGTTCTGACAATGGCTTTAAAAAAATCAGTGTTTTACATGCTTAATTTTGGAAACATTGAGGAGACATTATATCTTTCTTACACCCTGAAATTCACAATAATAGGGTTTTTTTTTAAAGAAACCTTTTTATTGAGTCATACTATACATATAGAAAAATTCACAAAAGTGTAGAGCCCCCATGAAAATCACAAGATAAACACACCCATGGGTCCTCATTGTCTCCTGGAAATTGAAATTTCTCTCCCTGGCAGTCATACTGTAAAGGACCAAATTGTAAATCTTCACAGTTTCAGGCCATGCGGTCTGCCGTGTAGTGAACGCAGCCACAGAAGATTTGCAGACAAATGGACGTGGCTGGGCGCCAGGAAAACTTTATTTATGGACATTGAAATTTGAATGTCATGTAATTTTCACATGTCATGATCTATTACTCTTCTTTTGATTTATTTTCAACCATAAAAGAAAGTAAAAACCATTCTTAGGTTGTGGGCCATATGTGAACAAGCAGCAGCCCAAATTCGGCCCATTGCCATGGTTTGCAGGCTCCTTCTCCGGGATGCCACTAACCTTCCACTTACTCCCTGCTGGCCTAGCCTCTACAGTCTGAATTAGCATTAGCATCATCTTCATCATCCAGCACATTATAGCCATTCTTCTACAATCAGGAAACCCAACTATCAGAACAATTTGCTGTGTGAAGTTCAGTGATTAGATTGCCCTCATGTCTCTAGAATACATATTACTAACTTGGGATACAAATTTTAAAATGGATTTTTACCTACATAAATTTAAACTTATACTATATGAGTTAATAAACCATTAGTTATTCCATAGTGGTTTACAGACTAAACATAATGGTGATTGATTACTTCATTTACTTTTCCTTTCTTTTTTATTTAACTTTCCAGATACTTAACAGTTTAAAAATTATCTAAGTTTAAATGATTATATAGTGTAGTTTATCAGTCATGAAATAACTCTGTTGTGAGTGCTTTATAGTATTGTTAAAAACCATTTATTGTCACCACTATGGTGGTATCTTGGAAAAAGCAAATATTTAATTCAGCCAGCATTCACTAGACCTGCTAGTAAATGAGGCACTTTGAGAACCTGTAGTAAGTTACTCTGCTGGTGCTGATGAATGAGATATAGACCCTGTCTGCAAGGAGCACTTGGACAGGATAAACATTTACAAAATTATCCTGCAAGATCGAATATGGTAACTTCTAGAAAAAAGGAGCAGAATACTATAGGAGCACAGATGAATGGCAGAGAGAAGTATGTTTTATTAAATCTGATTTCTTCCCCAAATTTTGAAAATTTCAAACCTACAGAAAAGTTGTATAGTGAAAAAGAATAGTATAGTGAACACACATATACCTTCACCTAGAGTTACCAACTATCTACATCTTGCCATATTTGTTTTAACTCTTTGTATGTATGCGTATATAATTTTATGTATGCATGTGTTTTTTTTCTGCTAAACCATTTGAACATAAGTTTCAGAGATTATGACATTTCACCCCAAGTATTGTACTTCAGCATGGATCTCCTAAGAACAAGGATATTCTCATACTTAACTATGATACCATTATCACACACAAGAGATCTAATATTCCTACAATAATGCAAGCCAATATATAGTCAATATGCAAATTTTCCAGTTGTCTCAGTAATGTCTTTTATTTTTTTCCCTCAGACTGAGATCTTATCAATGATTATATATTCCATTTAGTTTTATGGGTTTTTAAAGTTATCATTTAATCTAGAACTATAACTTTGCTTTTTTTGCTCTCACAGCATTGACATTTTTGAAGAGTTTAAGGTCTCATGATTTGAATTTGTCTGGTGCTTTCTTCATAATTTTATTCAGGTAGGACATTTTTGGTCAGAATACTACCCAGGTGATGCTGTACAATCTCAGGACATCACATCTGGAGTCCCTTGAAGTCAGTTTGTCCCATTATAGGTGTGGTTCATGTGGACTACCAGACTTCTCCACTGTGGAGCTGTTTTTATTCCCTTTGCAATTAGTAAGTAATCTGTGGGGTCCTTCTTTGAGACTGTGAATAGTTGTTCCCCCTTTTTCCCAGTAGTAGAATCTTTTTCACAATTTATTCTGAACATTAGGACCTTAAAAACATATTTCATAATTCCAGTTGGTTGCAGACATTTAAAATTTAAATATTTATGCATTCCTTTAGTGAAATGCTGCTGAAAGTTGGCCTATAAATATATTTCCTTGGAGAATTTAAACATTAATTACCATTTCATCAGGAGAAAGCAGAGTTAAGATCAAGCTTCCAAAGAACTCAGAAAAGCTGAGTTCAAAGCTTGGTTTCATGACTTATTATATATACAGACTTTGTAAGCCTCAATGTCTTTATCTGTAAGATGGGGATAATCACCACTCCTTATAATACTAAAATTATTTCTTTAATTATATACAGACATAATCTTTACTAAAAATGGGTGACTTGAACTTATAGAAAGAAAAAAAATTAGACATTTGTTTATTTAGTTCTTTATTCAAATTTGATCTGAAAATATAATAAATTTTCTTTTTTTGCGCCCAGTGCATTTGATTTATTCTAGTTTTTAGATATTTTTTATATGCCCTTCATTTAAAGCTAGGTATTTGCTAAAAGTGCTTTGGAAAGCTTACGTTTAATTTTGTCTTGTGTGATTCTTTGCACTCATCTGCTAAGTGCTTCCTGCTGTTACAGGAAGGAGACTCAGATTCTCATAGATTATACTGTTCCCCAAGACTAAAGTTAGGTAACTGGATGAAGGCTTGATTTATTTAGTGATAGATTTTCAAATTCACTGCTCAGAAACAAACAGTGAAGATTGAGGATAGTTAAAATTCCTTTATTAAACAGTCTACGTGAAGATAAAACGAAGTCTGCAAGCATGGAAGCTGTCATAAACTACTAGGGTTATGTCGGAAGCTCTCTGGAGCCAACTTAAATTGATTCCCACTGGCCAAAATATGAACAATTTGAGCATCAAAAAGGATAACTGCAGTGGATTGAAACACATTAAATATCTTTAGACCTATGAGCTCATAATGATACTGAAGAGTCATTGCTAGAGTTTGTGCTACGTACCACATTGTATCACTCAGATGCTACATCACCAGAAGCCTACAGATGGCGTGCAGATCAGAAGCTTCCAAATATACTCAGTGCTCCACACTTTTAGGCTGAAAATCATAGAGATAGCATAGTTTCAGGCTCTGCATAATAGTAACTTCTCAAAAATATACTTTCCCACATCTGGAAGTTGTGGACTTCAGCTTCTATTTTATTTATACTATTTCCAGAGAGTTCTGATGTGGTAAACTGACAAGATAATTATGATACTTTGATGTCTCCAAACTGTTATTGGGTGGAAAGGTGATGATTGGCTCCTTTTTTTTTTGTTTTGTTTTTAAATATTTTCTTGGCCGTGTCATGCGGCATGTGGGATCCTAGTTCCCTGACCAGGGATTGAACCCGTACCCCCTGCATTGGAAGTGCAGGGTCCCAACCATTGGACCGCCAGGGAATTCCCAATGATTGGCTCCTTAAAATTTTGAGATGATGTATTTTTTGTGTAAGTCAAAGATGATATCATTATTGAAGAACTTTAGTTTAATGGTGTAGCCATTGAAAACTTCCTTTCATATATTTAAAATTTTAAAATACATATGTTTAAAAATTAAGTCCTGGGCCTCCCTGGTGGCGCAAGTGGTTGAGAGTCCGCCTGCCGATGCAGGGGATACGGGTTCGTGCCCCGGTCTGGGAGGATCCCACATGCCGCGGAGCGGCTGGGCCCGTGAGCCATGGCCGCTGAGCCTGCTCGTCCAGAGCCTGCGCGTCCGGAGCCTGTGCTCCGCAACGGGGGAGGCCACAACAGTGAGAGGCCCGCATACCGCAAAAAAAAAAAAAAAAATTAAGTCCTAAATAACACTTTAAAACCATGCATAAAAATATTAAAAATCCTTACATCAAAAAGATTTTTTTGTGTGTAGCGCATATGTGGTTTTTTGTAATGGGCTAAAATACGGATAAAAGTACAACTTTTACAGAGACATTCATGTTACTGTGATCCTAAGTATCTTTGTAACTCTAAATTCTATTATAACAACATTGAGTTTGGACCAGTATGAGATTTTAGGATGAATGTCTTAAAAGGAATGAAGAAGTAAGGTTTTTCAAGTTGTCATCCAAGATTATTTTGTGTTTGTAACATAGTAAATTCATCTTAATAATTTATCTAAAATTCTGTGAGTGGACTTGAGTTGCCCACCCTTTGAATAGCTATGTTTAAGTTTAAAATGATTGTGTCCTTCATAATTACATAACTGATCATTTAGAAAGGAAGGAAGTAATGTATTAGGTATCTTTTTGGCTTTCTGAAGTGAAGGCACTACACAAAGCTGTTACATTAACCTTCTACCAAGCCTTTTCTGGTGGAGACACACAGAATACTGATGACATTCAAGGGGATAGGATGTAAATTCTACCAGGACTCCTACTGCTACACAGTTGAGGGGAAAAAGGTTATCCTTAACTTGAAGCATTTAAGTCATTTGTGATGAATTTTCCATCAGGCAGAAGAAAAGAAATGATTACCAAAGATCACACCCCTGGGATAAATATGAGGTTATAGCTAACTTCTTATTTCCCTCAGGGGTGTAATTAAACAGACTTTTACGATTAAGGGTTTTAGGCATTGAAAAATGTTTACTGGCAAAAAATAATAGCTCCAGTTAGAGACATGATCCATCAGAGACAGCTTACTGACTTTATTAAAGCTGTGGATTTGTTGTGAACTGTTTTTTAGCATTTGTTTGACTCAGGGCATATCAATTGAAAAAAGAATGTTGAAAAAAAAGCCAGTAATATGTTTCTAAAAGGTCCAAATCCTAAATAATTTTAATTAGGCAAATATTCATAAAGGGGTACATAGGATATTGCTGACACACTTTAGGTATTCATAATTATGTTTGGTTTTAGCTTGGGAATTTTAACAGAAAAAGAATAAAGAGTTTGAGCTTCTAATCTTGGCTTTACCAATAATTGGCCTTAAGTTGCTAAAACTAGCCCCCATCCCCGCCCCATCTTTTAAATATGAAAATGAAACTGGATACTGACTAAGGAGGTCTGAGGCCCTTCTAGTTTTAAAATGATCTGATTCTCTATTTTTAAGGAATATAAGTTGACACAATTTTGTTTAATTCAATAAACATTCAGTAAGTATTTTTTGAGAACTCAGTCCATTGAAAGAATTCCACCAAGTCACAAGAAATGCAAAGAAATGATGTATTCCCAGCTCTTGGGAAACTCCAAGTTGGGATTATGTAGGAGGGAGGGGTATGAGAAGCACAGCCTGTGAACAGACAAATCCAATAGATTGTATTAAGTTCTACGATAGATTTCTCTAGAAACCCAAAAGACACCAACCCTGACCCTCCCAATCTAAATTAGATTTCCCTATTATACTATCTGATGTGCTTTTTTTCATAGTATTTGCCATACTTTGTAATTATGTTTCTGTATGATTATTTCCTTAAATTCATCTCCCCTTCTAGACTGAAAGGTCCCTGAGAACTGAAAATGGCCATGTTACCGTTCACCATGGCATGCCCTGGACCTTAGCATGCAGCCTGGCATGGTTGGCATTTCATAATTACCTGCTAACTGCAGGAATGAGAGCTCAGTTGGTGGTGAGGTCAAGCAGAGTCCAAGGAAAGCTTGCTAAGGAAAGAGTAGGCAGCATTTAGGTTCAGTTTCAAATATGCAGTAGTCGTTTAGACCAAATTGGAAGTCGCCCCAGGTAGAACGGCCTGTGCCTAGATGTGAGTGCCCTGGGTGAGGATGCAGGGGTAAGAGAGTAGACTGACAGCGGGCCTTGTGCCTTACGCTCAAGATACTTGATGTCTCTAAACCAGGGAGCTTTCACAAGAAGTCTGTGAACCCGTGTGCACAATGTGGATACAGACTAATAGACATGTGAGTATGCTGCCATCATTCTACAAACATATAGGTTCTGTCGTGATTAGTAACATCCAAACTCATTTAAAAGCATTAATGAATTTGTAGTGGGTTTTCATCTTGTGTAATTTCTCACCAAGTGAAACTAATACTACATTATCTTATAAAGGTCTGTGAAATTTTTTTTGCTTTAAAAAGGGTCATCTACTTTACTGTAGATTTGGCGAGCCCGTAAAGCATTTTAAAAATAGAGAATTTACAGAACCATTTCTCCCTGGTGTCAGTAGGAGGGTAGCTTCAAGAGGGAGAACTTGAGGGCCTCCCTGGTGGCGCAAGTGGTTGAGAGTCCGCCTGCCGATGCAGGGGATACGGGTTCGTGCCCCGGTCTGGGAGGATCCCATATGCCGCGGAGCGGCTGGGCCCGTGAGCCATGGCCGCTGGGCCTGCGCGTCCGGAGCCTGCGCGTCCGGAGCCTGTGCTCCGCAACGGGGGAGGCCACAACAGTGAGAGGCCCGCATACCGCAAAAAAAAAAAAAAAAAAAAAAAAAAAAAAAAGAGGGAGAACTTGAAATCAGCCCTTCTCACTGTTGTCCAGATAAGGATGATTTCACCTACGATAGTGGTAGAACCAGTGATTCTAAGTGCTGTTTTCCAAGCAATAGCCTAAAAGAGGAAACACCTAAATTGATTCTTCTTACCAATATGGTGAAGGCCAAATTTAATATAACTTACATGTACGTCTACATGAATATTCATGTGAATATTTAATCTTTAACAGATATTAAAGGAGCTTTGGGTTTTACTTTTTTATTTTTCCCTTACATTATTGTCTTTGTCTTCATCTTGCATTCTGTCTTTTTTTTTTTTCCCCTTTATCCTTTTCAACTTATGACCCTTCGGTTTGAAATTAAATTTGTGCTGTAAGTTGACTCCCTGAATCTTTTCTTCACAAGCTTTCTTTGTATTTTCTAGAAGAAAAAAAGATTAACCCAGGGTTTCCAAAATAAAAGCAAAGCTTGTGATTAAAACTGAATTAGAATCTTTATTCTCTATTATTTGCTAATAGTAAAATAAATAGCCCAGTCTTAAGGAAGATTTAAAATAAGTCCTGGAGCCTTTGAGAACTCTTGGATTTTAATTAAAGAAACACAGAATACCATCACTTTCTGTTTGTCAGTGGAAAAAATATGTATTTTTAAATTTTCAAAGCTTAGCCTGGCAGCACATGGAGTACATCTGTGGGCTTTCAGAATTTGGGGAACACAAATGGATTCAGATGTTTAGGCCCTTTGTCTTCACTGGTCTCAGCTCACCTCACCAACTGGGCATGGCACAATCCAAACACAGTTTCTGAAAACAGAGCAGCTCGAGTTCCTTCTCAAGCACTCTCCTGGGGACCGATAAAGTCAATCTCTGTTTATATAACGAAATCAGGGAGCAAGGGGTCTGCTGGAGTACTTTGTGGATGGGATTCCATTGGTGTTGTCTTTCAGGGAAAAGACTGGATTTAATAAGCCCTATTCTTACTCACTTTCTTTGCAGGTACAGCCCACTCTGATGGATTATTTTGAACTATTTTTGTTTATGTAGTGCTATTAGAACCTCTCTTTAAGCTATTGGTTTTAGTAAAATCAATAGGTTTATTGTGGAAAAATGGGATACTGATAACAACTTTACCTGATAAAAGACTTAAATGTCTGGTTAATCTTTCTTTCTTTTTTCGTTCAGTGCTATTGGTGTTCACTGTGTGTGTGTGTGTGTGTGTGTGTATTTAAATAATATTGTCTTTCCAGTGTTCTTAACATTTTAATTTAACTTGAACTTTTAAAACAAACTCTGCTGGTTTATCCTCAAGTCCTCATGAAATCCTTCCTATTTTTCAAAATATTTATAAATATTCTTGAGAGTGACATCTCATAAAGATCTTTGCTTCAGGACCAGAGTTCAAAGGAAAGTCCGTTTGGTTTTAATTTGAAAACTGTAAAAACAGAATACCCTCAAAATGGCAGGGTGAGAATTGGTAACTTCAATTTTATTGCAATCTGCCAAGCCCATCCCCAGATGTTTCCAATTAAAAGCCGAGAATGCTAACTTGGGTGAATGTCATATGAAAGCATTTCTTTACTATTCTGATTTTTTTCTAAGAAAAATAACAGTCTCAAATCCTTTAACTTTAATGAAAGAAATAACTTCTCATTTGCATGTTTTTTAAACTCATACAAAGACAAATGTAATATTCAAAGAGATTTTTCTGTGTCATATGTAGTCCTGAATGCATTGGGGTTCACATATGTCTTTTCAAGGTCCCCCTTTAAAAAAAGCTTTTTGAAAGGTAATAAAGCCCTTTAGAAACTAAAATCATGTATTTCTGGATTTACTATAATCAAAAAGTGGACCTGTTAACATGGGGAATTTGTTTTAAAAGGAGTGTTTAGTAATTTCATTGCTTTCTTCAGGACTGTTACAGGGCATTTTTCATTATAATGTAAATAATAAGATTTTCTTTTATTTTTGATCAATTGTGCATTCCATTGTAAGAAGTACTTCTATAAGAATCTAGATAGGATGAGATAAAAGAAACCAGAATATAATTTTAAAACCATGTGTTTCATAATATTTCTCCAGATAATGCCAGGTTACAGTAGGATCCATTCATGGACTTGAAAGTTACTTTGAACACATCATTCTGTAGTAAAAAGAAAGATACCTACTGGTAATAAATTTGAATTTATGGAAATTGGCATTTGTTCAGAGAGAAGATGGAGTTACTCTTTATGACTAAACTAATGTTAACATTTTGAATGTAAAGCAAAAAATACATTTATTTTTGAAGCTTCCCAAACCATAGACAAGGACCACATACTGTCTGTAGAGCTGAAACAGTTGTTTCTCATTTCACTTCCCGTTTGGTGAAGTTCTGACAGACATGTATTTGGGAACTCAGTGGGGAGACATGGTCTATGCAGGTCTTGGGTCTGCCTACATTTGCTGTTGTTAAGTGCCTGGTTTTTCTTTCCAAACATGGTGCTACTCAGAATTTTAGACACACTGCAGAGGACTTCTGAGGAATCTCCAGAGAAAGCTAGTTGTTTTACCTCTGTGTTCTACCAACACCTTGCTTGTAGTCCTTGGTGCCCTTCTCAGGGTTGTGGCCCATGCTGAGCTTCTGTTGCAGCGTCATGTGCTTCCTTAGCATCTTGTACCCACCAGCCTGCACTTACCACTGGCTGCGAAAGTCCCTGGAGCACAACTGCCTCCCTTCCCCTAGTGGACGGTGAGTGCCTCCCTGGGCTCGTTTCATCTCATCATCCTCCATGCTGAGCGGAGTCCCTGTGCATATTGAACTGTTGTGATTGTTAAGATTTTTTGAAGTTATTTTGAAAATACTTTAAAGAATTGTGAATATTTTTAAATCTAGGTATAGAAAGAGAATGGAAATCAGGAACCTAGCTCTGAGTTCACCACTACCATTTAATGATCTTATGTTTTATCTGTGCAATAGAAATAATGTCTATCTTCATTACCTTTTTACGTCATTATAAGATTTAACTTGGATGATATGCAAAATCATTATGAGGGCTGTGTTCTTAACAAACACAGGAAGAACGCATTGTTATTGTCATTACCAACCAAAGTGATATGGCTGAACTCTTGAAACAAAGAGGCCTTTTTTTTTTTTTTTTTTGAAGAGGCCTTTTCCCAAGTCACATTTTCTCTTCCTTTTCTTAAAATGAAGCTTAATGTGAAAAGCTATACTTTAAAGGAAAGTGTATGCCGGTGAAAGAAATATTTTCAGCTTTGAGGGGAAAAAAGCCAAATTGACTTGAACTAGTAGTTTCTAACCTTCTTGAGTATGAGAACTCCTTTTTAATTTCAGTAACTCTTATAGATTCTGTCCTGATAATGTTCTTATACTTTTAATCCTTTCCCAAAGGTTGAGAACTAGTCTTAGTGAAAATATGGTGGAGGTGCATCATAAATACAAATTCGGCAAATGTTGATTGGTTCGTGTGTGCCATGTTAATGTGCAAAACGAGTGTGTTAAAGTAACATCTGCTGTGTTTAGACAAAGGAGGAGGAAAGGGACGGGCAGTGTGTACTGGATTCGTTGTTCATCCAGCTGTTACTTGGAGCAGGTTTGGGGATATACATCAGGGAACAAATCAGACTGAAATACCTGACGCATCATTTTAGCTAGGAGTTTCCTATAGATACAGTAAAGAAAGTTAACAAGAATGTTAGAAGTCCTATGGAAGAAAGACAGTAGAGGAGATAGGTGAGTTTCATTGAGCAGGTGACAGCTGAGCAAAACCTTAAAGTAGGTGACAGAATTAGCCACGGGAATATCCGCAAGACCAGAAGAGAGAACAGTCAGTGAGAAGCCGTGAGATGGGAGCAGGCCTCAAGTGTTCCAGGACCAGCAGGAACCTGTGTGGAGCCTGTGTGGCCAAGGCGGAATGGTAGAGGAGGAAGATGGTAGGAGACAGGCCGGAAAGGTAGTGAGCACCCCGTCGCTTAGGGCTCCCTAGGCTGTCTTGGGTTTGGCCTGCACTCTGCCTCAAACAGGGAGGACGGGAGTGCAGACGAACACTCCGTCTTAAAATGGATTGTCAGTAGATCTAGTGGTTGCTGGGGCTTTCAGGAAGAGGGAATGGGGAGCCACTGCCACTGCCACTGCCAGTGGGTACAGGGTTTTGTTTTGGGATGATGAAAATGTTATGGAATTAGATAGTGGTCGTGATTGCACAACCTTGCAAATACCCTAAAAACTACACTTCGAAAGGGTAGATTTTATGGTATGTGAATTACGTATCAATAAAAATGTTGCAAAAAAATGGATTGTCAGGGCTTGCTGGAACCTTTTTTTTTTTTGCGGTACGCGAGCCTCTCACTGTTGTGGCCTCTCCCATCGCGGAGCACAGGCTCCAGACGCGCAGGCTCAGTGGCCATGGCTCACGGGCCCAGCCGCTCCGCGGCATGTGGGATCTTCCCGGACCGGGGCACGAACCTGTGTCCCCTGCCTCGGCAGGCGGACTCTCAACCACTGCGCCACCAGGGAAGCCTACTAGAACCATTTTTTTGGCTCCTCTTTCAACTAGTTAATACCGCCTTTGCCTTGGAAAATTTAGATTTCTAACTAGTTACACCTTAACTGAGGGAAAGTCTCCTCGTGTTGTTGGCTGTGTTTTCATTAGAAGTAAAGGAGGTTAATCTGTTTTAAAATATCTCTGCTGAAATTGTTAATGACTGTGAAATCAAATTTTTCTAGATACCCTTTTATATGCTCTTTGGCTACCTGTGTTCACTATTATTCAGTAAGGTATGATAGTGAGGCGTTTTTAACCTCTGGCTATCAAATGAATGTAATTTTTAGGACAAAATTCTGACTTATATTTTGCTAAACTAAGCTATTCTACGTATAATTTATTTTGTGATTCTTTAATAGTGTAGAAAATTAGATCAGCATGATAAGATGTTCTTCAAATCATGGTCTAGAGCATGGAAGTGAAAAGAATGCCAATTCATTCCATTGACCAAAAACCAAAATTGTATGCTCTCCTCTTCCAGAAGAAGCAGTTATTTTTAATAGAAATGGATCAGGACATGTATTTACCTAGGTTTTTTTCCCCCTAGTGTTTTAGATTTAACTTCTGCATTTCCTCAAATTTTAATCTGTGACAGCCTAGTAAAGTTGATTGAAATATTATGACTGTATTTTAATTTTTTCTTTTTTTCCCCATGGGGGAGGTGTAGTATAATTTGTGTTTTACAAGTAGTCTAAGTAGTCTTCTTTAAAGAAAATAAAATCATTGAATACTACAGTTATACTCTGGGTAGAATATTCACTCTTGTATGGCAGCTCAAAATATAGAGGCACTTTGTTTGTTTTCCACTTCTAAAACAGTGCCAGTTTCTAAACAGCTCCAGAAGTTACAACACGTGGTGAAGTTATGGATCACAGAGTTTGCTGAACTTACTTCTCTTTGAGGACTTTGACTTGGGTAGTTACACCTCACCAGAAGTGTTTAATTAATGATGAAACACATGCATTTCCTCCTCTGTGTTTATGCTTTTTAGAAGACAGCTTTTACCTTTTCCAGGCATCTTGTCTTGAACTACATTATCCTCTCCTGTGGCCTCCCCTCTTGAAATAGGTGTCCTTGCTTGGTAAATTCCCTCTGGTGCCGTCCTTGTTGAGTGGGCTTTTTGGGGACAGCGTGGGGAGAATCTAGAGTTCATCTTCTAACATGTAGATCAGATTGAAAGAATGTTCTGAACAATTGTAAGATAAGCCCTGTCAGACCAATCACATTTTCAAAATTTTGAATACTTTAGAAATCTGTGGTAACTCAGATTTCTTCTTATTTACAAAAAGTCAGCACCCTAGGAGAGAATTAATCTGCTTTTACCTCATTGTTCCAACATGAATGAATGTACTTAGAGGTTGATTAAATATTTTTCCTTCTGACCATGGGAAAGTATGTCCAAATCCTTAAGTAATTACATTCTTAATACAGACCTTTCTCATTTTCTTAGCTGGAAAGGCAGGGCAGCTTTCAAGCCTCTGCATTTTTCATTTGTGTGATGGCGACTTTAAATTGAACTGCAAGTAGTTTGGTCACTTAACTCTCTACCAGCTAAGCTTAGAAAGCATAACATTTCAAAGTGGTTTATTTCATAAAACTCTTTGCATTCTTTGATGGCTTGAGACAATATTTAAAGCACTGAAATAAGCCTGTACTGAGGAGAAAAATAATGTTTTAACCTAATCTAAAATTTGATTTTGGATGATCAGAAGTTAAAATGTGTACATGTATGTTTTCAGTGAGATAACCTGAGTATTTAAAGAGTTAAAAATAAAATATTAAGTACTGCCTTAAAAGAGCATTATGGAAATTTAGGAACTTTGGACAGTTGTGCATGATCACACTTAATATATTCTTATGTGTGCTTTATCTTTCTCCAGGTCAGTCACTCCCAGTAGACTGTGAATTATCTAGAGACGTGCATTTGTTCATCTTTTTTTCCCAGCACTTAGTGCCTGTCACATAGTGAGGAGTCATTTAATGTTCATTGACTGAGTATTTTTTATTGTCAGCATCATTGTTAAATCCAGGCCCTGGATTCAGGTGGCTGCTAATGAATCAGCATATCTGCATGGAATGTATCTGTTTTTATCTTAAGAGACTCATAGGTGATGGCTGATTCCCCATTCCTCCCCAAAATTTGGTCTGTGCATCTTAGCCAGTCAGCATTTAGTTCTATCTTAAATTAGAAAATGGTGTCGTTTGTATGTTTTGGGTTTTATTTTGTTTTTTCTTGTTTTTTTTTTAACTTAAGATGATATGTTTCCCTTTTACTAGACATTCTTGGGATTCTCTTCTTTTATATGCTGCCATCACAATAGACAAGATACACCATCCATTTTTATTACTGTTTCCTTATTCATATTGGTAATCTTTTTGTACTAAATGCAGAATCATAGAATAATTAAGCAAGAAGAACCAGAAAATTCTGCAAATGAAGAGCAATAAGGGGGGTTTAGCTCTACCAGACATTATATTAAAATATAATATAAAGCTTTAATATTTAAACCTATATGGCACTGGGACATGATTACACAGACAGACGTGTAACAGAATGAATAGAAAGTCCAGAAAGAGATCTAAATATATTTGGAAATTTAGTAAGTTATCAAAAAGACATTTTAAATTTTAAATCAGTGGGGAAAATGATAATTGTTTAAAAAATGATGTTGAGGCCACTTGGTAAACATCTGAAAGAAATTAGGTTGGATCCTTTTCTTCTACCTTACACCAGAATAAATTCCAGATGGAGCATAAATGTAAATGCAAAATTGTGAAACCATAAAAGTACTAGAAAAAAACCATGAAAATGTTTTTATAATCTTGGAGTGAAAGTGACCTTTTTAGTTATATTACAAAGCCCATATGCCATTTTAAAAAATGATAAATTTGACCATTTACCAGATTTCTACAGGGTAAAAGAGCATGGCACACACAGTCGAAAGACAGACAAACTAGGAAAGTACAACATATTTTACAAACTAAGGGTTAATTTCCTTAATATACAAAGCATTTTTCAATTACCAGGACCATAAATCTAACAACAAAATGGGCCAGCTTTATAGGAAAAAAAATACAAATTTCTTCAAACATATGGAAAGATACATAGTGCAAATTAAAACCACAATGAAATGCCATTTCTCAGATTGGCAGAGATGGAAAGTTTTGATAGTACACTGTCGATAAGAATGTGGGGAAAGTAGCACTTGCATACATAACATTGCTGATGGAAATATAAAACGGCCCAGCTTCAGTGGAAAACAGTTTTGTGCTATAAAACTTAAAACCCTTATACCCAGCAATTCCAATCCAAGGAGTTTACCCTAGACATATGCACAAATGATGTGTATACAAGAATATTTATTTTATCCCAAATGGTTATGCCATTTTAAACCAACACAAGTTCTAGATGGTCCAAATCCTTGTCAGAACATGTTTATTCATCTTCTAAATTTTAGCCATTCTAGTGGGTATTCAGTGGTATCCTATTATAGTTTTAGGTTGTATTTCTGGTAACTGATGTTGGGTTTCTTAGGTATTCCTATATCTTGGCAAAATTTTTAAGCCTTTTGCCTTTTAAAAAATTTGGATTGTTCTTATTGAGTTGTTAAATTCTTCATATGTTTTGGATACAAATATGTTGTCTAATACAACAGGTTTTCTTAATATTTTCCCCAATCTTTGGCTTGCCTATTTATTTTCTTAGTAAGTTTTTGAAGACAGTGTAATTTTGATGAAGTCCAGTTCATCAATTTTTTCTTTTATGGTTAATGCTTTTTGTGTTCTAAGAAACCTTTGTATACTCCAATGTCAAGAAAATTTACTCCTTTTTTTTCCCCTAGAAGTTTTATTTCTTTAGCTTGTATATTTAGCTTCCCCCCACCCCCATTAGATTCTCAAAGTAGTCCATAACCAAAAAGGAAAAAAAAAAAAAAAAAAAGATTTAGAACCACTGCTTTAGACTGCTATCTAGTGTTCAGATTTGTTAATGTAGACAGCACCGCATCATACTGTCCCTTTTCCCAATAAAATAGTTTCTGAATTAATGGAGAGAATGACATTGCTTTTGAGAAGGTAGATATCAGTGGAATAACTGGCTTTATTACACCTCCTCAGTAATATATTAATTCATTTCTAAATAACCCTGTGCTTCGAATTTTAATATTAGATGAGTGTGTGGCCCACCTAGACCTCCTCCTTCTAGGTGACCTTTATTGCTCTAGGACAGTAAGGCATCAGCAATGCCGTGAACACTGCAGGAAGATCAGAGTTAGAGACCTGAGTTCTGGGCTTCATACTGTCATGCCTTCTGTCTCAGGCAGCAAGCATTCCCGTTTCATCTAGAATAAAGTCCAAAACATGATATCTGAAGCTGATCCCCAACCTGCCTTTTCATTTCTGCAGTGCTGTGCTATTTCACGTTCCCCAGAGTTATCTTGTAGAACTCTGCATCTTTGTTTATGCTGCAATCTTTGTCTAGATTGTTCTCATTCCTTTTCAGCCTGCCCTAGACTTAGCCAGTGAATCTGTTAAGTTCCCATTAAAACTCCATATCTTCCTTGAACTCTTCTCCCAACCTCTTGAAAGGAATTAATTTGTTTGCATGCATTTTATGTACAGTCTCTCCATTAGCTTACAGACTTCTGAATGTTTTGAATGCTGGGAGGGTGTGGTGTTCATTTTAAACCCAAGTGATGCTTCACTAGTTGCTCACACATGGTAGGCTGGTTATAGAACACCTTTCTGATATAAAGCCGTGTAACAGTGCTAAGCCCTTAAGCAGCAGTATTCATTGTCATGGGGTTTGCACTAGATAGTGTTTTTCAAACTCTGAGCTTGTGACCCATTTGCTAGTTATGAAAGCAATTTTGGTGTTAAATAGTCCAAGAGCATCATTTTAAAAAAATGAAGTAGAATAGAAAAGAAAATAAAGGATTACATAACATGGGTAAGCATTCTATAGTAAGAGATTTGTTTCTAGTTTTCTATTTGCATATAGGTTTACTAGGTTGTAATGCAAAATGTATTTCTTACTATGGGTTGTAGGTTAAAAAAATTGAAAACTAATGTTTAGATTTAACCTCTATAATGAATTTTGAATTTTAAAATTTAGAGAAGAGATATGTGGAATTTTAATTAACTGATATGTCTAAAAATTTTCACTAAGTGATTTCACATAATTTGCACTATCCTCTGTTAATTGGCTACCAAATTACCCTTAGGTGAATGATTTTTTTTTTCAGTATCTGTTGTATAGTCTTTGTTTTATATTTGGGGTACATGATTGGGTTATAAATACACAAATCATTTTTTCTAAAATAGAGTGTTTGAAGAAACTTTAGAGGATTATTATCACACATATTTCCCTGAAATTTTTGTAATTTAAAAAATTTTTTCTTTCTTTACATTTATCAGTCTAGGTTGCTCATGGAAGCATGTTGACCAGACAGTACTTTTTAGTACATTAGAATGGAAAGAATATTATCAGCTGAGCTTACAAATTTAGAAAATTCTGACTAAGGATAGTGAAATTCCATTTTGGAAAATGTTTATTTCCTGTGTAAATTATAATGCTGTCAAATATGAAATTTCACTGTGTTATTAACTAGCACTTAAGAGACAACTTGAATTTGAAACTGGGTATTCTTAGCCATCAGCTCAGCAAGAATCATATGTTGAATATTTCTTCCAAAAGAAAGTAGAAACTCAGATCTTCCAAACGAACACAGGCATCCCGAATGGTGATACATTTGTTTGAGAGCCTTTTAATCAAATGTGCATTCTTGAGCTGGGAAAGCAATTACTAATAGGGTTGTTTAGTATTTACAGTAAAGCTGTTTCTGGTTGACTTCATTTAACTTTGTGATTAAAACTTTTCCTGGAATTCTGGAGTCTCGTAACTAGGAAGTTACTGGGTTAGTAATGCCTGTGCCTTTTTTCTTCACTTCTCTTTAGGGTCAGTACAGACCGTCTGATTTGCTGTGTCCTGAGACATATGTTTGGGTACCCATTGAGCAGTGCCTGCCTTCACTTGAGAACTCCAAGTACTGCCGTTTCAACCAGGACCCAGAAGCAGGTATGTTCGGAGCAGAGCTTGGCCGGAAGTCATTGGCTTTGTTTCAGAATCCGCTTGCGTGGTTGGGACCCTTAACAGGGTCTGGTAGCTTTTTATATATTGTAGAGTGTGCGTGAGTGCCTGCGCATGGACGTGTGTGTGTTTGTCGGATAGAAGGAGACGCCGCGTGTGCATACACACACAGCACTCACGCACACAACACTCACAGTCATGGTTTTGCAAATAAATGCTGAAGCCTCATGTGCTTGTGCTACTTACTGACACAGCTTCTTCCATTTGGTTAGTTTTCACATGCTTTGAGGGCTCACACTGTTCTCCATTACTTTTACAACTATCACAGTGCATAAAAATTGTTCACTGGATTATTTAGCCAATGTAAAGAAGATAGAAGTATCGACCAACTGGACCAAATAAAGTTGTGGAATGGTTTCACGAGGGCCAACCGGCTTTGATGGGTTTTGTGATGATACTTTCTTGACTTCTTGCATCTCTGGTGTTTCTTCTTCTCTGTCCTTTCTTCTGTCTCCTGCCCAGAATAGCCCCAGCCATATTTTATCTCTTATTATTCTCCTTTGGATACTGTGCACTGGTAGCAGGTACAGACACTAAAAGTATAGCCCTGGAGCCAGACTTCCTGCATTCAGACCCTGACTCCATCATCAGCTGGTAAACTGGGTCCCCTTAGGCAGTTTAATAATCTCTCTGGCCTCAGGTTCCTGGCCTTCAAAATAGAGATGATAATAAGACCTTTCATATTGAGCTATAATGAGGATTAAAATAAAACAAACACATTGAGAACAGCCCCCTTTATTGTTGTGTTGGTGATTGTTAGGCAGGTTAGGGTGCTGCATCCCGTGTATGCCACAGGCTTCTTCTGCATTTGCCTTTATGTGCCCTGATCCCTCTCTCCGAGGAAGCATGCAGATCTGTTGCCCTCCCTGTCATCTGAGTACCGCTCACCGTTTATAGCAGTTCTCCTCTGCACGGCCCTCCCCACCCTCACCGTGTTCGCTGTGGCTTTGCTCATCAGGCGCAAGTCATGACGCTCTCCTGCCCTGTGATGAGTTGCATTAAGTTGTACTGCATGTCTTCCCCCAGGCTGAAGTTCCTGGGTGTTTCCGTGGATGCTTTTTGACCTTTCTGTCTTCACAGCCCACCAAAGGAGATGCCCGATGCATAAATTCTTTTTTTTTTTTTTTTTTTTTTTTTTGTGGTATGCGGGCCTCTCACTGTTGTGGCCTCTCCCATTGCAGAGCATGGGCTCCGGACGTGCAGGCTCAGCGGCCATGGCTCACGGGCCCAGCCGCTCCGCAGCATGTGGGATCTTCCCGGACCGGGGCTCAAACCCGTGTCCCCTGCATCGGCAGGCGGACTCTCAACCACTGTGCCACCAGGGAAGCCCCATAAATTCTTAAGAACACAAACATTTTCCTGCTAGCCACCTGTGGTTTAGGGTAACTTTAGGAAAAAGAAGGAAAGAGGAATGGAAAGGTCAGGGGACAGGAAGAAAGTAAATGGACAAATCAAATAGGAAGACAAAGAGGACGAGGAAAGAAATGCAATCATTTCTTCTGTTCTAAGATGTGCATTTTTTTTTCACAAATCAGGTTTTCTTTCATTAAAAAATTGGTTCATGTACCTTTGTATTTTGTTATCTCCTGGAAAAGCTGTTATGAAATCAAGAGTGGGCACTTCTTACACATGATGATACCTTAGAATCTGATGAAAAGTGGCCATAGGGGCCCATATGCCAGGCACCTCGAGGTTAGCTCCAGGTTTTCTAGATATTTAGGTTTCGTAGAGCAGCCAAAGCTTTGCATTCCTGTACCTTAAATTACTGATCAGAGTTTCATTCTAAGTTCTACCGCATTGATTAAATAGATTTGTTGCTTAAAAACAAACGTATTGAATTTGTCAGTTAGTTTTGGAGTCAGGCTCAAAAGGCAATAGTATTTTAGAGGAAAGCATATACAGTTGACCCTTGAACAACTTGGGGGTTAGGCGCCAACCCTCCACCCAGTTGAAAATCCATGTATAATTGACTTAGAGTTGGCCCTTTGTACCTGCATCCTCAGATTCGATTCAAGCAACCCTGGATCATGTAGCGCTGTAGTATTTCCTATTGAAAAAATCCGTGTATAAGTGGACTTAATGCAGTTCACCCGTGTTGTCCAAGGTCAACTGTACTTAACCACTCTATCCTCTGAAAAAAAATTTTCCCTTTATCTTTTCTCAAGGTCAGGTCAGAGCCAGTCCCTGTGGTGAAAATTGCTGAACATCTTAGTACATTGTTTGATGTTCACATGTAAAAATTTGTCTTCATAAGTTCCTTCCAACTGAATAATAATATGATCTCAAATTGGTTCTGACGCCCAAACTTATGACACAATTTCACCTTCCCTTTTTCCCTCTTGATCTATATTCTTTAAAATAGATCTGCTTCTCTTCTTGCATATACTTGGAGATTAAAACAATCACAGGCTCTCCCTGTTTTATAAAGTTGAAAAGGTGACTGCATGATTTCCATGTACTAAATGGACATTCAAGTAAAGATTCATTCATGTTAATATATTTCAAATTCATTTTCCAAAGTAAGCACTAATGAGCACTTCATGGCAAAGAAAATTTAGTCTCATACCTGCAGGTTTTGTCCAGGACGTACAACACCCTGGTGAGTGAGGAATATACAGCCTGTTCATTTACTGTAATCTAAGTTCCATTTCTTATGACAGTAGCTTTAGCTCTTAATATTCATTGTTTAGGATTCATTTACAAAAGCCAGAGGAGCTAATTTCTTTGATAATAGTGCTTCCAAGAAAATGAAGGTCCTTTTCCATATGCTGAATCGTTGGAACTTTGAGGAGGACACCATACAGTTTTATCAGTATTGAATATCACAGTCCAGAAACTATTTGAAATCAAACTTACATCCTGTGGTTTTAGGAAATTAAAATGCAGTTACATGCTGGAATGTATTGAGCATGCTGTGAAACATGGTCATTTGAGATTCAAATGGCAATCTGTGAGAAACTGCTCTCTTCTCTGGGGCCAGTTTTACTTTTACATGACCCAAACTCTGACTTAGAAAATACAGAGCTTAATATGGGCAATATTGTTAGTCGGCATGGTGCTTTCTTCACTAAATCTTGTTTCTCCTTTCAGCTGTTCAGTAGTTAAATTTCTCTGCAAAAGGCACAGCTGATCACCATGGGTGTCTGTAAAACAGACTTTGGTTACAAGGTGCATCAGTGGCCCTTGCAGGAAAAATTACATTTTCCCCCTGTCCTGAATTGCTGAGAACGTCTAGAAATCCTATTCTTCCCTGCCCTCAACCCATCCCCCCCAACCCCGCATATTTTGGGGATTCGGGTTCTATAGTTATTTGTTCAGCTAAGAAGTCTGCCTCACAATAAAAAACCATTGTTTTTACTGCCTTACAGTACCATGGGGGGAGGGGCTGGCAAACTAAAGTAATTTGGAAAATTTTAAGGAGATTCTTTTGTTCATAACTAGAGCTTTTGTGTTTCAATTCAGGACCTCTGCCTACTCTAAATAAAGGATTTCAAAAGTTCCTCAAATGATTTTTAAGTAAACTTGTGCTAGGTTGCTTTTTAAATTGATAGTTGGATATGTATAGATTTCAAAATTCTGCATCACAGTTACATCGTACTTTTTTGGATTAAATTATTTAAAAAAATATTTACTGGAAACACTGGTAGAAAATTTGTTCAAATGCGTAAAACCGCTACTAAGAAGGAAATGAAAATGATCCACATTCTCGTTGTACAGTAGTAATCATTGTTAATTTTTTTATGCTCTCCTGATCTTTTTTTTCTGTGCATATAGCTGTGTGAATTTTTTAAGAAACAAAACAAGAAATCATGCTTCACACTTTTGTTATTGTTCTTAATACTTTGTGTGGCTTCTTAGTGTTAGTAAAGTAGAAACTACTTGACCACTAATTTGGTCAGTCATTCAGCAAACAAATGCCACTACTTACGTGATAGTATCTAATACAGATATTTTACAAGCATAAGATTTACAAGAGTTTTACAAGGGTAAACCGAATGTTTTGGAGTTGGTTTTACAACCATGATAAACTATGATTTGATTTGACCCTTAATGTTGCACAGTATTGTACTGCCAACTAAAAATCGGCATTTGCCGTCTGCCTCTGTAAGGATTAAGTCACAAACGTCTGTAGCTGCTGACCTTCCACACATCCTGAAAGGAGTTCAGGGTGGAGATCAGGAATGAGGCCCTCTGTGCTCTGGGGAAAACTGGCAGAACAGGGCTTCAGAGAGAGATTTTCAGGAGGAGGTTTTATGAGCCCATGTCCTGCATCTCCTCAGATCTAGAAAAGCACTAAGATCATGAACGGAGACATCTGCTCCTCGTGCCCAGCAGCGGCCTTCTGCTGAGGCGTGTGCTTGACTGCACGCACCCCCTTCACTGAAATCATATGTAACACTGACCTTCCCCCACCTCTTCGGAGCAGTTCCTCGGAGCTCTCTGAGAGGCTGGCTCCTGGGCTGTCGTCCTCATTTTGCCCCAGATAAAACTTAACTCACAACTCTCACGTTGTGCGTTTTTTTTCAGTCGACAGTACTATTTTTGT
Organism: Mesoplodon densirostris; assembly: GCF_025265405.1. Classification (NCBI taxonomy): domain Eukaryota; kingdom Metazoa; phylum Chordata; class Mammalia; order Artiodactyla; family Ziphiidae; genus Mesoplodon; species Mesoplodon densirostris. Next base: position 10,255,413 of record NC_082661.1, read on the forward strand.
TGGTAGTAAAATCCTTTTGGTTCCAGTTTTACAAAATGTTAAAACTTTGTTAAGCATATGGTATTTCCCAAGCACCATTCTGTTTTCCCTATGTTACCTCAATTTATCCTCAGAACATAATTGAATGCTTCATCATTGACCCCTCAGATATTATTTATTGCAAAAATAATAGCTAATAATGGCTTTTAATCAGAAATGTAAAATAATTTTAATTTAAATATTGCTCTATAATATTTTTATGGATACTTTTAGTATTTCAGAGGAGCTAATTAGATTAAACTTTATTTCTATTTCTACTTATAATTATAGAAGTATACATTTTACCACAGATTAGTCTAGATTTCACTCTCTCTTTTCTGTACATACTTTGAAGTATTTGCAAGTAATTTCCTAATTTGTCTATAATATAACTAAGTCATAAATTATTAGGATATTGAATTTTAGTTTACTATTAAAAAAACAGCACCTAATTTTGGTTTAGTGCTTTATGTACTTAACCCAGGTTAGAGAATTTCTAGGACACCTAAAATCTTGCCAGCAGCTGCCGAAAATCTAAACTAGTATAAGATGGTTTTTCCTAATTTGGTCCCCATCTCCCGAAACTCTGAGCCTCCGAACTATGTTATTTTATGTTGTTTCATTTGTCCCTTTTCTCCTCTCTTTATTCCATCCTTCTTTTTTGCTGGCATGGTTCCCTGGCATTTTTTCTATACTTCTGCAGTTTGTGTCATACATGCCCACAGAAAAAACAAGTCCCACTCTGACTGTGCCTTTGTGTGTGAAATAGCCAGGTTCAGAAAGAGCTCTGGCCTATATTGGCTTGCTTGGTTCCTCCAAGCCTGGTAGCACGTCCCTCAAGAAAGGATGTACGCCAGCTATAATATCATCTTAATCACTGGGAAACAGTGCCTGATGAGAAAGCAAATTTACCGAAACTCCCTAGGGCCCCTAAAAATGTGCTGCAGTGATAACTTACAGTTAAGTGAACAGTGGCCTTCTGAATTATTTTAGATGTAGAATTAAGTTGTTGTTCTTTTAATTCTTCTCGGGGTAAAAATTTTTTCAAGTCTAGATTTGAGGTTGACCTACCCATTTGAAGTTGCGAAATGAATAATGTTGATTGTTGGATACTTAATAAACATAAACTCTTTGTTGCCAGTAAAGATGGTGCTATTGGATATAGCCAGCTGGAGATAGAATTAACATGTAGCCTACTGCATGTCATAAAGAAGCCAGGCATCAAACCAAGAAAATATCTTTGGAAACTTGGCTCTTATATTTGGTGAATCTGAAGAATGTGGGGTGTTTTTTTTTAAAGATTTTTTTTAAATAAATAAATTTATTTATTTATTTATTTGTTGCTGTGTTGGGTCTTTGTCGCAGTGCATGGGCTTCTCGTTGCGATGGCTTTTCTTGTGTTGTGCAGAGCACAGGCTCTAAGCCTGTGGGCTCAGTAGTTGTGGCTCGCAGGCTCTAGAGCACAGGGGTCAGTAGTTGTGGCGCACGGGCTTAGTTGCTCCGCAGCATGTGAGATCTTCCCGGACCAGGGCTTGAACCTCTGTCCCTTGCATTGGCAGGCAGATTCTTAACCACTGTGCCACCAGGGAAGCCCTGAAAAATGTGTTTTGGTGTGGAAAATGTAGAAAGTTACAGTCTCCTAATTTTTTCAATTTACCCCCTATCCACTTAAAAATATCACTTTATTATATTATTACTATATTTTCCCACTCACCTGCTTTTCAAAGATATACTTTTTTAATCCAAATGTTATAGTGTAGTGCTAATAAGACTCCTGGTTTAAAAATCAGAAGCTAGATTTCCCTAGTTTGCATGGTCTTTTAATGAGGACACCACGGAGCAAAGCAGGAAGTCCTTCCTACAGTGTTTATGCGTAAGAGTGAAGCAGTGTAATGTATTAATATTTGCGTTTTCTATTAAAAAATGTGAAGCCAAGTCTCATTAAGGTAAACTTCAACAGTTGCAAATGACTGTTCTCATTTTTAAAGGGTGTTTTTAAAAAGCCAGTCTTGCAGAGAAATTTTTAAAATACTGTTTTACAGATTTTTACCAGCCAGCCTTTGCTCAATAAGGCATGTATGTGTGAGCAGTAAGCCAGAGGCAGACTGAAATACCACTGAAAAGTTTTGAAAAGCAGACTTAAGATTTCCATTTAGCTATTCAAGAAATATTTCTCTGATCTCTTTCTTTTCTCTTATGGAATAGAAACAATTTTTTAAGTAATTCTTTTTACAGTCATTCACCCAGTTTTCAATATAATTAATCCTATAATAAATAATAAAAATGATTTCAGTATCATGATAGCAGGCTCAAAATCATCGTGATGCTTCAAAACATGTCTATAAATGCTAGTTCTGCCTGGTTCTAATGTGTGGCATCTTGCTGTGCTACTTTGTTTGTTTCAATGAAAACTGACATTTCTGATGTCATGAAGGGGTTGTCCAAAATATCAGTTAAAGAATAAAAATAAGGCCCATACCTGCTGTTTAAGTGCTGGATGAACTATGATATTCTGTTGAATATGAGACATCATCAATTTTAAGTCCTTTATTTTAGGTACCACTAAGAAAAAATGTTGCCAAGTAGACTATGACTCCATAAGTTGTAAGATACATTTGGGTTTCAGAAACATCAACCACGTAAAAATGTGAATCTTAACATAGAGGAAGCGGGGTTCAGTCTGTGCACTGTAATAGCTGGCAAAGCTGTGCAGTGTTGAGACTTGTTTTTATGGGTTAGAGAGCTTTGTGACATCTTAATTCTAGGCCTTAAATGTGTTATAGATGGAGTGTGCACTTAACTTATCAGAGTTGGAAGACATTGATTTCAGATGCTTTTCTATGCAAATAAGATGACTATCATTGATGATAGTAATAGAGTTCTTTTAATACTCTGATCTAGGTAGTTTAGAAAATTTGGTGAAGACATGTAACTACTTTACGAGGATATTTTATTGGAATAAAAGTGAAACCTTTTTACTACCCCAAATCATTGAAATTCTATAAGCATTGTCCATCTCCATACATTCTGGTTTAAAACAAATTTAAAAATTTTTTAAAACTTTTTCTGACGTTGGAAGGCAGCAGTAAAAGTAGAGAATTTAAAAACTGTTTAGCCAATGAATGTAGTGATCTCTGACAATTGATGGAATGCTTAAAGATTAAATAAGTAAAGAAGGGGCAAAAGACGATATCCCAGGATGTCATCAAGCTTGTCATCAGCCCTAAAATAATTTGCAGTTGACTGCACATTTTCCTACCTTGTGAATTATCAGTAAATATTCTATATTTTGGAGCCTGCATCACTTGATATTCAATACAGTGCCTATTACCTATTGGAGAAACTGACCCAAAGACAAATGTAACAAACAACCTGAAGGTTTCCGAAATCATTCACACCCAACTTCAGTGTAAGAATGGAGCCTCTGCATTTGCCTGCAAGGTATTTTTAAACTGTTTAGATTCTGTTTTGTGGATGTTAATATTCATTCTCTCTGCAGAAAAATAAGCAAGCTGTAACATGAAGGTATGAAAAAGTCTGTTTATTTTATGAGTGGTCTTTTATGTGATGCTGGCAAAATGTTTTTAATATAAACATGGAAACTTGGGTAGAATTCCTGTTCTTGTAAGAAATGTATTTTCCTAGCTGCCATTCGTTTGAAATAGACATCATAGGGGAGACTTGACTTGTTCATGCTTCTGTGGAGTGTTCACTAATAATAAAATGAAATTTGTCTGTAAATAGGAAGGACAATGTTGACAGTAGGAAAGGAATTAAGTTACCCGCTTTACTAACCTCTAGCAAAATAAGAAAGCAAGAATAAAAATCTGAGCACTTCTAATGCTAAAGAGACTGTCTTAGTCTGGTTTCTTTCTGGAAGCAGATCCTGAAACATGGGGATCTGCATTCAGATGATTTATTTGAGAAATTGTCTTGGGGAACAGGAGTGGGGGACTGGGGAGAGTGAGTAGGGGAGGCGGAAGAGAATAGAAGGGTGTGTTATTGTGTGAGCTACCACTTTAAGGACTGGATTTCAGTCCTTTGGAGAGACCTTCTGGTGTGTGTCTCAGAGTTGGCCACCCGAGGGACCAAAGGAAGAAGTACTTGTCCACTGGCTTCCTCTCCACTGGCCAGTGGTCGCCTCATTGGGTGTTAACGCCTCGGCACTGTCAATTTGTGTCTGTACATCTGCAGAGCAGACGCCTGTGGGCACTGCAGGCTGCTGCCTCTGAAAGGCAGAAAGCAAGAGAGACAGACCTTGCCAATGTGCCCTGACAGAACTGTACGCCGTAGTTGTAGCATGAGTTGGAAGTGAGGCCAAGGGGATATAAGAGGCAATCCCAAGAGGTTTCTAATACAGAAAAGGTATAGAATGAGGCGGCATGTCCCTGATGTCAGTTGACCATGTCAGTTGCATTAGGGCAGATAGAGAAAGGACAGCAAACGTGAGGAAGTAGTGGACTCTTTTAAAAAAGAAAAAAGAAAAAAGCTAGCTTAATTTTAAGTAGAGGAGCCAACGCAAGAATTAGAAACCTAAATTTGAAGTCATAAATTCATTCATTTAGCAAGTATTAAGCCAGGCATTGTGCTTTATGATGGGATATAAATTACTCATCCTGGCCCTCAGGGAATTTAGCAAAGGACACTCGGACAGTTTCAGTAAAATGTGATAAGTAGCATATTGGGGGTAATAGAAGATGCAGTTAATTCACATAGGAGGGTCCTCAACCCAGATTTGGACAGGGCGTGGGAGGGTGGGGAACACTTCTTGGATGAAGTGATCTAAGTTAGTGTTTAAAGGGACAGAATTCACAAGCTCTAGGCAGAGAAGACTTATTCAGAAGGTCTGGGGAGCAGAGAGCACTGCTAGAGTTTAGAGTGGGCCTGGGCTCGGAGCGGGGAGGTGTAGCTGGCCAATGCAGGACTTTGTAAATCATTGTGCGGAGTTCAGCTTTTTCTTCTGAAAGCACTGGAAGGCCATGAAAGGGTTTTAAGTGCTGAGTGACATCAGCAGATTGTCATTTCTACTCCACATGTGGAGAACGAATGGGACTTAGTTAAGACTGGAGGTAGGAAAACCAATTAGGAGGGTTTTGCGTACAGTTCTCTAAGCAGAAGCTGATGGTGGCCTGGACTAGGTTGGGAACAATTGGGAACAGAGGGAGTGAAAGGATAGTAAAGCTGTTCCGGAGGTGGGTCCACAGGACTGGCTGGTTAATTGTGTATGGCGATGGGGGAGAGAGAGAGTTGTCAAGAGAGTTTTATGGGTTCTGACAGGAACTGAGTTAATGCTGACTTCATTGCTGAAATGAGGAACGTGGAAGAGGAGCAGATTTTTGAGGAAGGAAAAGAATAGTGAGTTCTGCTTTGGACCTGTTGAATTAAAGGTGTTAGAAGACATCCAGTAGAGGTGTTGGGAGGTGCCACTGTCCCTCTTCCTCACTGTTGCTATCAGAAGATTAAAAAAAATTTATATAAATTTATTATTTTTAAAATTTATTTATTTTTGGCTGCATTGGGTCTTCGTTGCTGGGCGTGGGCTTTCTCTAGTTGCAGTGTGCGGGCTTCTCATTGCAGTGGCTTCGCTTGTTGCGGAGCACAGGGTCTAGGCGCACGGGCTCCGGTAGTTGTGGTGCGTGGGCTCAGTAGTTGCGGCTCACAGGCTCTAGAGCGCAGGCTCAGTAGTTGTGGTGCATGGGCCAATTTGCTCTGCGGCATGCTGTATCTTCCCGGACCAGGGCTCAGACCCGTGTCCCCTGCATTGGCAAGTGTATCCTTAACCACTGCACCACCATGGAAGTCCCCAGAAGATTAAAAAATTTCAGTTTTAGTTTTAGGTGAAGCCAAGTAGTTTCAGATAGTGAACTCTCCACTCTAGGCCACTGCTAGAAATGCACTTTACATTGTGACATAATACACATTTCCTGGAATACCTGTGCACATGTGCGTGCTCCCACACACACACACACAGCTGAAACAAAAATATGCTGAACGGTACTCACCGTTACTCATATGATGTGCTCTAGTGTTTTTTAATTTGTTGTAGTTTTTTTTTTTTTTTTTTTTTTTTTTTTTAAGAAATGCTGTTCACAGTCGATTACATTGATTTCCTGACCATAAATACCACCCACAATTTGAAAAACACTAGTCTGGGGGAACTAAGAGCGGAGGGGGCTGGACTGTCACTCCAGCTCTTCTGCTTCTAGTTTGGGTAGAGGCAGTAGTGGTGGCAGCCACTGGTGTGGTTAATACTTCCTGGTCCAAGCGCTGTGCTAAATGCCTATCATGTATCATCTTCCTTCATCCTCACAATGCCTCTCTTGCTCTTTCCCCTAAATCAGTATTCATGAGGCAAACAGCTGGTTAGAGTTAGAAAGGGGTCAGGATGGGGAGCACATATTAGAATATCCCCGTCCCTGGAAAGACCTGTATAAATGACTAACTAGACATCTCACAGTTGTAGTTAACGGGAGGCCTCTGCTTAGTGGTGGATATTGTCTGTACATTTTGGGTGCATCCAGCCCATTGCCCTAAAAGCCGAGGTTGGACCAGGGAATGTGCCAACACAAGTGAGTTACTGTCCTGATAGGCTGTATTTGAGTGCCCAGTTACAACCCTGCACAGCTTCAGTGGAGGGCTTCCAGATCAGATATTTGGAGTCTGTATGATGAAATTCAAGTGTTAGAAATAATGGGCTCACTCATTAAAAGACTGAGGAAAGTTTTGGCCCTAGGCAAGGACTATATAGGCAAGGGAAAAAAAAGATAGTACAAGTTTAAAGCCATTTTTATTTAATTGTGGCTGTACCTCTCTGGGCTTTCCTTGTCTGTTGCTAACAGGCCTCTTCTCTGTTTCTTAATTCTAGTGATATCAGTAACTAAGATATCAGTGTTTCTCATGGTTTTCATTTTGTGTTTTATTCTTAGGTATATACACATACATGAGCTTTGGGTAAGAAATGTCACTTGTTTATTGATGGGTGACAGGTTGTTTTTTTTCCCTCCTCTCCTCTGTTACAGTAGATTTAGACTTAGGACTGTAGCACAGATTTTTACATTCTTATAAAGGAGTCTCCTATCAATCTTGGTCAAGATTTTAATATTTTTGTATTTTACTGGGGTCTAATTTTTTAATTTTATTGATCAAGTATTCCAAAGATTATGTCCCTAACTAGCTGTTTAACTGAAAACTGTGCAGAACTAAACAAAATTCTATTCTGTGGTATCACACAATAATATTGTTTATCACATATGTTTTAGTGAACTACACAGTCATATGCCTTATTTTTAAAATAACTCTTCACTTTTATTTGTAATGTAACAATCTTTGTTTACCAAATGTCTGGATTCTCCAGACGCGTCTGCCTTTTGAGAAAGATGTGACCTTATAGGCTTGTCTCCTTGGACAAACTCTGGACTGAAATACTATGCATGATGATTTTATTACACAGTCAAAGATGCTTTTTAAAAAATATTTTACTCTAAATAAACATTTGAATATGCTAGGGAAAATTTAAATAAAGACAGTTTGTGTTTTCCTCTCTCAATTCCTTTTTAGCTCACTAAGTGTCAAGTTGCATAGTTAATGTCTTCGCAGACCACAGCAGAGTCATTTAATGCAGTAGTCTGAGCCTTAATGTCTAGAACTCTGAGTTCTAATTTCACAGTTAGATCTAAGTTAAGTTCCCTTCTTAGAGAAGAAAATCTCTCTCTTCCGAAGAGTAGGTTGTGAAGTGTGACAATGCTAATGAAAGTGCTTCAAAGAGCTGTGAAATAACACTTGTGCTATTTAAACTTTATCAGCATTTTTCTCACCTGCCATCTGTACCAGCCTTATCAATCCAAAGCAAATTATTGCTCTTATGGGAGCTTTGATCTTCATTTTAAAGTAATGCCAGGTAATTCCTCCACGCTCTGAATAAAACCAAAGAAAATTTTTCCAGGTTAATAAGTTAGAGGGTATGGGGAGGGAAAGAAAGGATTAGATATTGTGATATACTGACTAAATGTAAATAAATTATGTTTGAGCTAGTTTACTAAATTTGCAATATCCTTGTCCTTTAAAATAATAAATAATGTTTTCAGAAAAAGTCTAGTGATTATAAATTGAACTATATTTTTAATATCTCTTTAAAAGAACACCCTATTGTTATATCCATTTTGTGAATTCTTTGATAAAACAAAGGCTCTTTGCAATGCAGTTAGTCACCATGTTATATTGTCATTTTAAAAATTAAGATTTTTGAAAATGTTTCCTTAAAAGCAGAAGGGACCATTTAGTTTATTTGTACTTTTTGAATTTGTCACTGGTGCTAGGGTTTGTTTTGAGAGATAGTCCTGTCCTTAAACTACAAACTGCAGCCATTTCTTTTATAACTATTTAAATCTGAAACTGATTTAAGACTTATGAAGAAGTACTTGGATTATAGGAAGAGTTCTTAAAGATTTATTTTAAACTTTAAGAAACTAGAATTTACTTTAGAAAGTCTCAACTTTTAGGGACTTGTGACTGTGTAGCTGAGCAACGTGAAGACAAGACTTCAAGTCTTGTCAGAATCTGTGTCTGTGTCAGAATCTGTCAGAGCTGAGGGGGCACACAGGAAAGAGGCCCAGAAATGGCCTGGAACAAAACGGAGTTTCTTCTCATGCTCCTGCTGTCCAGAGGTTTTCTATGTTGATGGTAAAATTTTGCCGTAACTGACTTTGGCTGCTGGTTAGCTTGCTTATTTAATGACAAGAAAGGAGTTTTAATGTTCTTATTATAGTACTCCCTCCACCTTTTCATTGTTAAAACATTTTGCTTCAAAGTAGGCATTTTCAGTGCAGTGTAATGAAATGAAAATGAAAACCTAGAGCGTTAAGTCATTTGGGGAGATTTGAGTCAGCAGGTAACAACAAATGGATTCCATCCTAAGCAGATGGGAACTAGTGAAAGCACAGCAGAAACTCTGGAGGTGCATGGAACTGGACTGGTAGCTCCAGAAACGGTTGGGAGGGTCTAATAAAGGTTAAAGCAAAAACACCAAAACCTGGATAGCTAGAGGAGGTTAAAAGAAAACATTTTTCCTCTGAGCAAGAGAATAATATACCAGAAGACATGTGGCAAAGCTTATTCAGTGTCATACTTTTCGTTTATAACCTTGGAGAGGGGGAGTTTGCTTTGTGGAAGTACGTTGCATGTTCCCATCTAGTATCCAGAGACAATAGAATTAAAACACTCAGGTGGGGCTTCCCTGGTGGCGCAGTGGTTGAGAGTCCGCCTGCCGATGCGGGCAACACGGGTTCATGCCCCAGTCCGGGAAGATCCCACATGCCGCGGAGCAACTGGGCCCATGAGCCATGGCCGCTGAGCCTGCGCGTCCAGAGCCTGTGCTCCGCAACAGGAGAGGCCACAACAGTGAGAGGCCCGCATACCGCAAAAAAAACCCAAAAAACAAAAAACACTGAGGTGATTATGGGCATTGAACTGGGGACCAGTAACCAACGGGGCTTTTGAGCAGCAGCAAAGCAGTTTGTAGCTCATGGCAGTCTGAAAAGTATCTGTAAATTCTGGTCAAGCAGTTGACTTTGGCTGTGATTCACTCTTGGGTTTGGGCCCAAACTCCTCTCTTCATACAAATCATCGGTTAAGCTTTGCCAGTTACTGAAAGATCTGGAGCCTGGGTGTCCTCTACCCAGTGTCTTTGTTTCTGGAATTCTCGGCCTCTCTGGAGAAGCGACATAAACTAGTCCAGGATGTGAGGCGTGCGGCATGAGACAGAGCCTTTCATTCCAAATACGCCAGGGGCATGTTTGACAGGTTGCATGAGCATCGTTTCCTTAGCGTTTTATTGTGGTTAATTAACAGGAGTTTTATGAAGATTTCAGGTACCATTCTTGTTCTAAAAATGGATCAACAGCACAATTTAAAGCTATTGTGACCTGATTAATTTTAACATTTATTACACATTCAGAAATGAAGGAGAATAATCCAAGAATGATTTAATTTGAGAATTCAGACATTGACTAATAAACATGTGGTACTAATTAACATGAGAATTGATAAAAGTCGGGTAGCAGCTCTGAAGATAGGTCTCTGTTGCTGGTCTCTGGAGGGTGTGAGATTAGGATCAGCACCGTGAACCACAGGTGTTTACTTGTCGTCTCCCCGGCACTACGCCTCGTATGTCTGTGTATCCCCATAGTTCAGGGCATGTGGTGTCTGGGTGCTGATTCAGTTCCCACCCTTGAGGAGTTTACTGTCAGGTTGGGAAGGCCGTCCACATATAAACTGATAACGAGGAATTAGAATATTGTTCCTATAAATAAAAGGGTTTTTTTTTCTGCATTAAAAAGCACCATCTTTGATGGATGTGTTAAGTGGCTTGATTGTGGTGATCCTTACACGATGTACACATGTGTTGAAACCTCACGTTGTACACCTTAAGTACAGTTGAACTGGGTGTGTCTACTTACATGTGGATTTTTTTTTCAGTAGTAAATACTTCAGTACTGCACTATCCAGGGTTAGTTGAATCCGAGGATACGGAAATGCGGATACAGAGGAACCACGTACATGGGGGGATGGCTATAAATTACACTTGGACTTTTATGTATAGGGTCGATACCCCTAACCCCCACTTTGTGCAAGGGCAACTGTATATGCAATTTTAATTTTTATTTGTCAAATATATCTTAATGAAGCTGTGGGGAGAAGCACCATTTTTAAGTGGTCATAATTAAGGAGAAGAAGCTAAGGTGACATTAAGATGGCTTACAGGAACAAATTGCTGAAATTTTTAACTGCGTTTTCCCAAGCAAAGTTGATAGAAGAATAAAATGAATACTGCATGTACTTTCCTTCTTGCTGATTGTTTTCACATGTTGAGCTTATTGCTCATTGCATTTTGGTCTCTAAATTGTGAGAACAGTTAGAAATGAATGAAAATGTAAAATCTTCGCATTTTTTACAAAGAACATATGGGTTATGTTTTCTCTAATTTGTTTGCATAAAAGATTTTGGAAATTTTTACTGTCGCCATTAACTCTGTTCATTGGCCTTTGGACTCCTACTGTTGTTTGGCATTAAAAATAAAACCCTGAAACATGTTGCGTGTCTTGAGTAAGAAAAGCTTTAGAATCCTAGATAAGCTGGATTATGGCTGGTGAATCTGGGGCTGGAAGAGGAGCTCCCTGTAACCTTGCTTCCTAGGTAAGCATACCTGTGTTTGTATTAAACATGGTTCATAACTTAACCCAGCAGGTCATCATTATTTTGGCGTTCAGAGAATCACTATTTACAGTGGGGAGAAGAGATGGCTGTGTGTAACTTGGCTTTACTTAACCTTTTGTGAAGGTTTTTGAGGGATCTAATTTGATGTTTTGTTTTGTCTGTTGGCTTTTTTTTCTGACAGCCTTGGTATCATTTGCTCATGTTAAATATTCCTTTATTTAAAATTTTTTTGGTAAGCCTAACCTAGGTAAGTGCTGTTCTTGAGATATCTAGGTTTGCCTTAAAGGTTTGGGTGTTTTTATGTGTAAGAAAATTTAAACATTTATTAATTTGTTCATTCATTGAAAAGATACTCTGAAATGAATGTGTAAAATCTCATTTTGAGATTGCTCTTAATTGCAGTGGATAAATGAAAGGTCCTGATAAGATTTTTTTTTTTTTCAGTTAAGGAAGTATCTTATAAATCCCCCACTCATCTTGAATAATAAATTATTAAAAAATCAAGCACAGTGAGTTATTGTTATTAAGTCAGATCAGACTTATTATTAAAATTTGGTTTTATTGATCAAAGTATTTATTTTATAGCATTGTTTGAATTTTAAACCACAAAGAAGTAATTGGTCTTTAGGTTCAAAAGCAGACAGTCTTAAACAACATGATACATAATGAAACCTGGAATATTTTAAATTTGTACATAAGATGCTACAGTTTTGCTTTGGCTTATGAAAATCAGTAAAATCTTGAAATACTACCTTTGACCACTAATCTCAGAGGTTATTAGGGACTTTTCTGCTAAAATAACTACACTATGAAGACTTGGCACAATGAGAACATCCTGGGTATTTTACTCTGTTGCCTTTGTGAGTTGCTCGCACCCGCTCGCGCCCACTCGCGCACGCTCTCCCTCTCTCTGGGGGCCGGGTGGTGGTGGTGGTGTTTCTTTCTTAATGTATCAAACAGTCCATTCCTTCTTACTGCTGCGTAGTGTTCCATGGTGTGGATAATAGATGTATACCACAGTTTGTTTAACCATTTGCCTATTGAAGGACATCAGGGTTGTCTCCAACTTAGGACTGTTACCAAAAAAAAACTACTATAAACATTTGTTATACAGGTTTTTGTCTAGACTTCAGTTTTTGTTTCTCTGGGATAAATGCCTAGGAGTATAATTGCTGAGTTGTATGGTAAGTTGTATATGTTTAAGAAGCTGCCAAACTGTTTTCCATTTAGTTACTACCAAACTAAATGCCAAACATTTCCAAAGTGGCTGTACCATTTTATATTACCACTAACAAAGTCTAAAAGATACAGTTTCTTCACACTCTTGCCAGCATTTGGTTTTGTTACTATTTTTAAATTTAGCTGTTCTAATAGATGGGTAACGGTATCTCACTGTGGTCTTATTTTGTGTTTCCCTTATGGCTAGTGATGTCGAACACCTTTTCATATGCTTATTTACCATCCAAACATTCCCTTCGGTGAAGTGTATCCTCCTGTCTTTTGTGCATTTTCTAATTGAGGCTTTTTTTTTTTTGCGGTACGAGGGCCTCTCACTGTTGTGGCGTCTCCCATTGAGGAGCACAGGCTCCGGATGCACAGGCTCAGCGGCCATGGCTCACGGGCCCAGCCGCTCCACGGCATGTGGGATCTTCCTGGACCAGGGCACGAACCCATGTCCCCTGCATCGGCAGGCGGACTCTCAACCACTGCGCCACCAGGGAAGCCCTGTGCATTTTCTAAATGGATTGTTTGCTTTTATGTTGTTGAGTTACAAGAGTTCTTTATATATTCTAGATACAAGTCCTTACCAACTTGTCTTTTCATCCCTTTAACAGGGTCTTTCACAGAGCAGAAGTTTTCATTGTAATGCGGGTCCAGTTTATCACTTTTTTCTTTTATGTGTCATGCTTTTGGTGTTATGTCTAAGAACTCTTCACTAAGCCCTAGGTCTCAAATATCTTCTAAAAGTTTTATATTTTTACATGTAACGTTTAAATCTATGATCTATTTTGAGTTAATTTTTGTATAAGATGTGAAGTATAGGTCAAGATTTAATTTTTTGCCTATGGATCTGCAAGTATTCCAGCACTATTGAAAAGGTTCTTCCTCTGTTTAATTGATTTTTTTAGTCAAAAATTGGTTGGCCATACTTGTGTGGGGCTATTTCTGGATTCTCTATTCTGTTCTACACATCCATATGTCTACCCTTGGCCAACCTATACAGTCTTGATTGCTGTAGCTATATAACAGGTCTTAGAAATTGGGTAGAGTGATTCTTCTGCAACTTTATTTTTTTCAGAATGGTTTTAGCTCTTCTAGTTCCTTTGCCTTTCCATATACATTTTAGAATAGTCTTGTTTATATCTATAAAAATACTTGTAGGGATTTTGATAGGAATTTTGTTAAATCTATATATCAATTTGAGAAGAATTGATATCTTCACTGTAAGTCTTATAATCCATGAAAATGGTTTATCTATCCACTTATTTAGATCATCTCTGATTTCTTTCACGAGCATTTTTTATAGTTTTCAGCATGCAAGTCCTGTACATACCTATTAAAGAATTAGACTTACACCTAAGTATTTTTTTAAAGCAGTTATAAGTGGTGTGGTGTTTTTTATTTTAGTTTCCATGTGTTTATTGTAAGTATATTGAAATACAGTTGATCTTTTAAAATTAATTATTTCAGTTGTAAAATATGCATAGGATAACATTTACCATTTTAGCCATTTTTAAGTATACAGTTTAATGGCACTTAATACATTCACATTGTTGCACAACCATCACCCCATTCATCTCCAGAACTTTTTCATTATCCTATACTGAAACTGTACCCCTTAAACAATAACTCTCCATTCTTCCCTCCCCCAGCTCCTGGCAACCATGATTCTATTTTTGGTCTCTATGTATTTGACTACCCTTAAGTACCTCATATGAGTGCTCTCAAACAGTATTTGTCCTTTTTGTGACTGGCTTATTTCACTTAGCATAATGCCTTCAAAGGTTATTCCCCATTGTAGCATGTGTCAGAATTTCATTCCTTTTTAAGATTGAATAATATTCTTCCATATGTATATACCATATTTTGTTTATCCTTTCATCTGTCAATAGATATTTGGGTTGCTTCCACCTTTTGGCAGTTGTGAATAATGCTGCTATGAACATGGGTGTACAAATATCTGTTTAAGTCCCTGATTTCAATCCTTTTGTGTATATACCTATTTCTCTTCTTTGGAGAAATGTCTATCGAGTCCTTTGCCTGTTTTTAAATCGAAAACTGGGTTTTTTGTTGTTGACTTTTAAGACCTCTATATATTCTGGATATTAATCCCTTATCAGATACGTGATTTGCATTACAGTATGTTTTTGCATGTTGATCTTGTATCCTGTGTCTTTGCTGAACTTACTTATAGCTTTTGTTTTATAGAGTCCTTGAGATTTTCTGCATAGACTATTACGTCATATGCAAGTAAAAACAGTTTAATTTCTTCTTTTCCAATCTGTATGCCTTTTAGTTCCTTTTCTTGCCTTGTTGCATTGGCTAGAATGTCCAGAGCTATTTTGAATAAAAATTGTGAGAGCAGACATCCCTGCCGAATATTAGAGGGGAAAGTATTCACTCTTAATCAAGTTGAGGAAGATCCCCTATATTCCTAGTGTCCTGAGAGTTTTTATCATGCATGGCTGTGAATTTGTCAAGTGTATTTTCTGCATCAGTTGATGTCATCATGTAATTTTTCTTCTCTGTAGTAGATTATATTGACAGTTTTCGAATACTGAATCAGCCTGGCATCCCTGGGATAAACCCAACTGCTAAATTCTGTTTGCCAACATTTTGGAAAGGATTTTTGCGTGCATATTCATAAGGGATACTAGTTTGTAGTTTTCTTTTTTGTATTGCCTTTGTCTGTTTGGGTTCACTCCTTTTTTACTTTCTGAAAGAGATTGATAAAATTGGTGTTAATTCTTCTTTAACTATTTGGTAAAGTTCTCCAGTGAAACCATCTGGGTCTGGATATTTCTTTTTCAGGGATTAATCGCACATTCAATTTCTTCACTAATTATAGGGTTATTTACGTTATCTATTCCGTGTTGGGTAAGTTGTGGCAGTTTTGTGTTTTTTGAGGTTATTATCTAAAAGTTTCCTTTTTTGCTAGGCCGTCCCTTTCCTGGTCCTTTGGTTAGATTGAGAAGGCTTTTCATGGTACTTTTATGTTTTTGGTCTGCATGTTGGTGTTTTAAGTTTCCAGCTTTTCCAGTATGCCATCTGGAATAAAAGGGCAATAAGAAAACACAGGGGGGCTTCCCTGGTGGCACAGTGGTCAAGAGTCCGCCTGCCGATGCAGGGGACACGGGTTCGTGCCCTGGTCTGGGAAGATCCCACATGCCGCGGAGCGGCTGGGCCCGTGAGCCATGGCCGCTGAGCCTGCACGTCTGGAGCCTGTGCTCCGCAACGGGAGAGGCCACAACAGCGAGAGGCCCGCGTACCGCAAAAAAAAAAAAAAGAAAAAAAAAAAAAAGAAAACACAGGGAGCTCACCACCGTGTCCTTCCTCGGGTCTCAGAGACCCTACTGGGCTCTCACCTTCTCTCACCTTTCAGTGTCTTCTTATGTTTGTTTTATATATGATGCCAAGGGTTTTCAGTTGTACTTAGTGGGACAATAGGGAAAAGTAGGTCTATTTCATCTTCCGGCAAGTGGAAGGCCTCTTGTCTTTTATTTAATTTTTAAAAAGTCCAAAGAATGATTTTTTACTAGTTAGGAATTGTTTAAACTATCACGTTTGTTTTAGCTTTGCGTTTCTGACTGTGTCTTGAAAAATATTAAACATGTTACAGGTAGTTAATGTGTGGTAAATGGATGATTGAGAAAAATCTGTAAATTTATTGCCTGGTAAAAATTGAACCTGATAAAATCTGATCCAAGTTTTATAAAGGGCTTTTTTTTAATCACTCTACTATTACTTCCTACATTAACTTTCAGAGTGATTATAGCAACCAGTTTTAGGTTTAAAAATTCAGAGAAGAAAATCAAGTTTTAAAAGAGTAGATCTGTGACAATAAGCACAGTTCTGATAGATGAAACTTTAACCGAAAGTGGGATCCAGCTGCTCACCGCTCAAAAGCCAATAAAGAGGCCAGGTTTGTGGAAAGGAAAGTTTGCTTTACTTTGGATGCTGTCAACAGGGGGTGGGGGAGGGCGAGGGCGGACACCTGTCCAAAGGCCGACTCCCCCCTCCCCTGACAGTCAGGGGGCAAGAGCTTCTATAGACAGAGGGAGGGTGCTGCATGCAGAAACAGCACAGCCAGCTCTGACAGTCATCTTGAAATTGGTCATTGGTGGTCTGACCAGCGTCATCTCGATTGTTTTAGGTACAGTTAATCTTCAGGTCCAGGGTCGGTTTGTTTCCATTTCTTTGAGGCCAGTTCTCGGAATTGTGGCAGCTTATGTCGTGGCTACAGTCTGGTCACCATGTAGTTCACTTCTTCCACCTGGCGGGGGTTTCAGTATCTATAAGACAGCTCGCAGGATGTGGCTCAGAATGTTATCTGTAGCACTTGAGGAGGAACTAAAGGTCCTTGACTATGCTTAATGACTAAACTATTATTATTTGGTCTCTGTTATTCTTGGCTAAAATATTTCCACAGACAAAAGGCAGGCCGAGGACATGGGGAGGCAAGGACCATAGGGTCCAGCTCCATTTTAATACCACTGTGACAGTCTGTTACTCCTGAGGTTTTGATGTTCTTTTTTGTTTTTTGTTTTTTTTTTTGCGGTACATGGGCCTCTCACTGTTGTGGCCTCTCCCGTCGCGGAGCACAGGCTCCGGACGCACAGGCTCAGCGGCCATGGCTCACGGGCCCAGCCGCTCCGCGGCACGCGGGATCCTCCCGGACCAGGGCACGAACCCGCGTCCCCTGCATCGGCAGGTGGACCCTCAACCACTGCGCCACCAGGGAAGCCCCTGGTTTTGATGTTCTTAAATGTACTTTTAAGGGACCATCAATTTCTCTCTCTTTTTCTCATCTATTGTTAATATATTAGCTTTTTAGTCTCCACAGATTCACTTTATCATATAACAAATAAAATTAAATAGAAATCTGCTATCTTCTAATACAAAAAATAGTGAATCAAAACATTACTGTACTAAGATATAAGATGACAACTGAGGTTTGTTTTCTCTGTGCTTGTTTGCACTATTATTAAGGCACACCTGAGTGTCACTCTCTCCATTCTGAAGCTTTAATGGGAGCAGAAATGAAAAATGGCCATATGAATGTGGCTGTATAGGATTTTTACTGCTACATCTTTGTGGGTTTTTTGTTTTTTAAAGTAATCCTCTGTCCTGAGCACTATTTTTAAAGCCAAGTGGCAAGAAATTGTTAATGCCCCCTTATATTCATACACTGATTTTTTTAAGGTGTCATGTATGTCTGACTGTATGATGAGGGAATTCTTCATCATCGTCTGTAGGCCCCACTTCCAGATACTGATGATCCCACAATGTATCCTGAGTATCAGAATTTTTTAAAGCTTCCCAAGTGATTCTAATGTGCAACCAAGGTTGAGAACCACTGCGCTAGAATTTAGCTTACTGTATTTAATGTGTTTTCTTTGAGAGTCTGCAATTTCCCCTGTTGTTAATATCTTAAATTTTTCTTACTTTTTTTATGAGTAGACTTTTTTTTTAAAGCAGTTTTAGGTCTATAGAAAAATTGAGTCTAAAGTACAGAGTTCCTATATGCTCTCCAATCCCCCACTCCCAGTTTCCCCTATTATTAACATCTTGCATTAGTATGATACATTGTTATAAATGATAAGCCAACATTGACCCATTATTATTAACAAAAGTGCAAAGTTTACGTTAGGGTTCAGTCTTTGTGGTGTACATTTTATGGATTTTGATGAATGTATAACAACATGTGTCTCCCATTACGTTATTTTACAGAATTGTTTCATTGCCCTAAAAATCCCCTGTGCTCCCTCATTCATCTATCCCTCCCCTCCCAATCCCTTGACAACCACTGATCTCTTTACTGTCTCCATGGTTTTGCCTTTTTCAGCTTGTCATATAGTAGTGGAATCATATACAGTCTGTAGCCTTTTCTGGTTAGCTTCTTTCACTTAGTAATATGCATTTAAGTTTCCTCCATGTCTTTTCTTTTCTTGATAATTCATTCCTTTCATCACTGAATGATAGTCCATTGTATGGACGTACCACAATTTGTTTATCCATTCACCTACTGAAGGAAATCCTGGCACACATTTGCTTCCACATTTTGCATTTAATGAATAAAGCTGCTATAAACATTTATTTGCAGGTTTTTGTGTAGACATAAGTTTTCAGCTCCTTTGGTCAAATACCAGGAAGCACAATTGCTGGATTATATGGTATAAGTATGTTTACCCATTCCTTTTTAATGGTTGCATACTATGATATGTATTATTGATAATAACCCCCCCCCCATTGATGGACATTTAAGTTTGAAATTTTTTAATTTAAATTACAAATAATGCTACAAGAGAGTTTATACATCTTTTTGCACACATACTGATATTTATGTAGAATGGACTCCTAGAAGTAGGATTGCTCTGATCAAGATAATGTGAATTTGCCCTTAGCCACACGTAGTACTATCAAGTCTCCTGAGGAAAAATTTTGGCTGGACCTAAGGATTTGGAGGTCAGACTTAAAAATGGTAATTGAATCCATGGACATGGATGAAATTTCTGAGGGAGAAAATGTAAAGCAAGAAGAAAGAACAACCTAGAACAGAACACTAACTCCCAACATTTAACAGTCAAGTAAAGAATTGCCCTGGTGGTAAGAGAATAACCAGGATAAATGGTGTCAGGAAAGTGGAAGGCAGAGTGGGTTTCAAAGAGGAGGAAGTGGTCCTCTGAGTTTATACTTTGCTGAGGGTGGTAAAGACTGCAATGTTTTTTTCGTGTTCAATGCCAGGGAGACCCTTTGACCTTAGTGAATAGAATGAAGGTGATCGGACCAAGATACACATTGAAATAGCCTGTGGAGTGAGTGGGGAGGTGAGGAAATGGCCGTTAATATAAACGCTCTTTAAAGGAGAGAAAGAGTAAGGTAACTGGAGAAAAGGTAGGGGTCACAGAGAGTTTTATTTGTGCCAGATAGCAGAGTCTTCAGCTTTTGTGAAAGTTAGTGGAAAGGAACTATTAGAAAAATTCCAGAAAGTTGCAAAAAGCAAAACTTGAATTCGCCACTTGCCGGCAGCTATTTATATAGCATTTACGCTATATTAGGTATTATAAATCTAGAGGTTATTCGAAGTATACGGGAGGATTGCATAGGTTGTGTGCAAATACAACAACATTTTATATAAGGAATATGAGCATCCTCGGATTTTGGTATCTGCTGGGGGTCCTGGAACCAATCCCCCATGGATACTGAGGGATGACTCAGTATGCAGATTGAGCTGAGAACAAGAATGAGGAAGAGGACAGGTTTCTGGATTGAGACCTTTGGCAAAGAAAAGTGAATTTGTGTTTGCCCCTATGGTAAATACTGTAATTTCAAATTTTATTTTATGAAGATTTGAAAATTTCCCCAGGAAATTTTCAAAAGTCTTTGCTGCTTGAAGGTACTTTTAGAAGTCTCTAGCTTAATTCCCTTGGAAGGAATCAAAATCAACCCAAAGCCAGATTCACTCTTCGGAAATTAGTATTATAGCTAACTTTTGTTGTATTTGGGAATTTGACTTTGTGACCAGCAACGTCATTACCATTATGGTAATACCTTTCATGAGCTGTCAGATATGGTGGAATTTAAAGGTATTGATATAGAAAAAGCTAATTTGTCAAACCAAGGGAACATCATTGATCCTAAAATGAACTGATTGAACGTGTTTGATAACTAAAAAAAATTATTAGCTATTCATGTATTGACTTACAGTATTACCTTTTGCTTTTCCCTCTTTTCAGAACTCTACTTAAGATTTTTATTCTTATCTTGATAGCTAAATTTACAGATACTCTGAAGCTGGTAAGGATCTCTAACTTGCCAGAAGAAAAGAAACAATATGAAAATACCTCAGTAGGCTGGAGTGATGAGAATATGTCAGAACAAAATTTAACAATTGAAAAAAGTACAAACGTAATGCTTGGGTTCCAAACACACACACACAAATAGGAGGGTTTATGATGGGATGCTGAAGAACATAGTTTAGC
Organism: Mesoplodon densirostris; assembly: GCF_025265405.1. Lineage (NCBI taxonomy): Eukaryota > Metazoa > Chordata > Mammalia > Artiodactyla > Ziphiidae > Mesoplodon > Mesoplodon densirostris. The sequence goes on from NC_082661.1 coordinate 10,275,845, forward strand.
ATTTGTTAATTTTCTTATTTGAAATAATTTCAAATTTACAGAAAAATTGTAATACTAATACAAAGAACTTGTTCATATTCTTCACCCAGATTCCCCAGTTGTTAATGTATTTCCACATTTGCCTAATCATTTCATCCCTTTTGTTCTATATTTTTTTCTCAACCATTTGAGGGTAAGCTGTAGATATATTGAGCCATTATCCTTAAATATTTCAGTGTGTATTGCCTGAAAACTGGAACACTTTTGTACATAATCAGAGTACAGCCATCAAAGCCAGGAAGGTAACATTGATATATTACTACCATCTAATCCATGGACCCTATTCAGATGCCACAGATTTTTCCAGTGATGTCCTTTATGACACGAAACCACACACACATACTTACAAACCTACTTTCCTTTTACCTTCTTTTCTTTCTGATCCAGAGTTCAGGTTGGGATCATGTGTTGCATTTATTGTCATGTCTCTTTAGCCCCCTTTTCCCTGGAACAGTTCCTTAGTGCACTCCAGGTTTTTCATTACCTTGACATTTTTGAAGAATACGGTCCAGTTACTTTGTTGAATATCCCTTAATTTGTTTTCCTCAAATGTTTCTTCATAACTAGATTCAGGTTATGTAGTTTGGGGAAGAATACCCTGGAAATGATGCTGAGTTCTTTTCTTACTGCGACATCTGAGGAGGGGCACACGCTGTTGATTCATCTGACTGCTGGGGACTTGACGTTGTATCACTTCATAAAGTGAGATATGCAGGTGTCACTGCTGTAAAGTTAATAAGTATTTTGTATATGTTAGTAAGTAAATATTTTGTAGGGAGATACTTTGGGACAATGTAAATACCTTTATCACACTTATCTACTAATTTTTACTTTCATTGATGATTCTTATTTGGATCATTTATTACTGAGATAGCTGGCAAATGATTTTTCTCATTCAGTCATTACTTCTACTTTTCTTAGTTGGTATTCTACTACAAGGAAGAGCCATCCCTTCTCCGTTTGCTTGTTTATGTCATTGTGGACTCATGAAATCCTAACATTTTGGTCAATGTATTATATAATCGATTACTCTCATTATTTGTTTTGAATGCTCAAATTGTCTCAGACTTGGCCAGCAGGGACCTTTTCAAGGTGACTCCTGTATTCTTTTGACACATCTCCAACATATTTTACACGTTTACTTTCTGGCACAAAATATTCCAGGCTCATCTTGTACTTTCCCTGACCCAGCTCTGCATTCAGGCACTTCTCCAAGGAGCTCTAGTTCCTTTTTGTGGAGAGTAATATTTTGTAAACAAGATCTGGGCAATAAGTATGCTCATTGCTACTGGGGTTTCATTGCTTCCAAGCCCTCTCAACAGACAGATCTAGGAAATACACTCACGTACTTATATCTACTTGTGTATTTGTATGTCGATACAGTGTATAAACACCATGAGTTTTCACCTGTACCTCCAATTCTGATCCAACACAGCAGAACTTATTCTAGTCTTCTCCCTTTCTAGCCCTTCTCTGACAGAGAAATCCAGCTCCCATTTTTCTCAGTATATTTATTTATATGATCAGTTCCTTTGTATGTAAATAATAATCTCTTGACCACACAAGCCAGGAAGGGCTTAGGCGGCTCTGGACTCGCAGACTGCCTCTTTGGCCCCAGCCCCTACACACACCAGCAGCTGCACAAACCAGCTTCCTTTGTCTTTGAGAAACTCTGTAATGGTAAGTTTTACATGTTTCAATTTACATTTATTATATTGTTACAAGTTTTTAAGTGTAGCCTTTATTAGGGTAAACATTGGTGGTGAAAAAAGGAAGTATTTAAGAGTATATTTAAGGATCAAAACACATAGAGTAGAAATTTGAAAGAATACAACCCTTATTCATCATCAGGAGGGGTTTCCTGTTAGCATTTTACTTAGGTAACCAGTAACCAGGATCTAAGTAGAGTCCTCACGGCAGTGAGCTGAGGCAGGAGGTAAAGTTGGTGTGATTTTTTGTACGCTGTAGACTATGAGTCTGGCATTATCCTGTTTTCCTCTGGTGACCTTTTTACAGGGCTTTGATGCCATAACATCAGAACTAATCTGGAGTTCTTTCTGGTAAGAATCATCTTGATGAATTAGTTTTATATTATGATTTCTGGGAGTCAAGAGGTTTTTTTTAATTACCATCATATCACGAGTTTGACAACATTATGTAGCTTTTTCCCTTTAAAAAGATATTTCCACCAGGACAGTTAGGCAAGAAAATGAAATAAAAGGCATCCAGATTGGAAAGGAAGACATAAAACCATCTTTATTTGCAGATGACATGATCTTGTATATAGAGAATCCTAAAGACTGTACTAAAAAACTATCAGAACTAATAAATGAATTCAGCAAGGTTACTGGATAAAAGATCAACACACCAAACTCAGTTTTGTTTCTGTATACTTGCAATAAACCATCTAAAAATGAAATTAAGTAAACAATTTTATTTATAATAACATCAAAAAGAATTGTTAGGAACAAATTTAGCAGCGCAATGAAAAACTTATATTCTGTAAAATACAAAACATTGTTGAAAGAAATCACAGAAGACCTAAATAAATGGGGGGAAAAATTCCATGTTCATGGGTCAGAAGACTTAATATTGTTAAGTCTTCAAATTGACCTACAGATTAAATTCAATTCCTATTAAAATAACAGCTGGCTTCTTTGTAGAAATTGATTGTTGATCCTAAAAGTCACATGAAAATTAAAGGAACCCAGGGCTTCCCTGGTGGCGCAGTGGTTGAGAGTCCGCATGCCAATGAAGAGGACATGGGTTCGTGCCCCGGTCCGAGAAGATCCCACATGCTGTGGAGCGGCTGGGCCTGTGAGCCATGTCCGCTGAGCCTGCACATCCAGAGCCTGTGCTTCGCAACGGGAGAGGCCACAACAGTGAGAGGCCCGCGTACCGAAAAAAAAAAAAAAAAAATTAAAGGAACCCAGAATAGCTAAAACAATCCTGAAAAAGAAGAATAGAGTTAAAGACTGTGTGGTTCTGGCATATAGATAGACATATGTATTAGTGGACTAGAATTGGGAGTCCAGTAAGAAACTCATATTTATGGTCAACTGATTTTCAAAAATGATACCGAGACAGTTGAGTGGATGAAAGAATAATCTTTTCAACAAATGGTTCTGGGTCAACTGGATATCCACATGCAAAAGAATGAAGTTGATTCCCTATTTCACATGATATACAAAAATTAACTCAAAATGGATTGGATCCAAATGTAAGTGCTAAAACCATAAAACCCTTAGGGAACAAAAATAGGAGTAAACCTTCATGACCATGGATTTGGTGATGGTTCTTAAATATGACACCAAAAGCACAAGCAACAAAAGAAAAAGATAATAAATTCGGCTTCATCAAAGTTAAAAACTTGTATACTTCCAAAGACATCATCAACAAAGTAAAAAGGCAGGTCATAGAATGGGAGGGTGTATTTGCAAATCATATATCTGATAAGGATCTAATACCCAGAATATATAAACAACTCTTATAGCTCACTAAAAAGCCCAGTTTAAAAATGGACAAATGATTTGAATAGAAAGAGGATATATGAATGACCAATAAGAACATGAAAAGAAACTTATCATCATTAGCTTTGACCCAGTGCAAATCAAAATCACAGTAAGATGCCACGTCATACCCACTAGGATGGCTACAATAGGAAAAGCAGATAAAAACGGGTGTTGATGAGGATGTGAAGAAATTGGAACTTTCATACACTGCTGGTAGGAATGTAAAATGGTTCAGCCACTTTGGAAAACGTCTGGCAGTTCTTCAATAGGTTCAACAGAGAGTTATCATAGGACCCAGTAATTTCACTTTTAGGTATATATCCAAGAGAAATGAAAACACAGAAACTTGTACACAAATGTCCATAACAGCATTATTTATAGTAGTTTAAAAGTAAATAACCCATATGTCCATCAACTGCTGAATGGATAAATAAAAATTGATACAGTAGTTCCCCCTTAACCCTCAGGGGATATGTTCTAAGACCTCCAGTGGATGCCTGAAACCATGGATATACTGAACCCTATATACTATGTTTTTTCCTATATACATACCCATGATAAAGTTTAATTTACAAATTAGGCACAGTAAGAGAATATCCGAATTGCCAGCATCACTACCCTTGCACTTGGAGCCATTATTGAGTAAAGTAAGGGTTGCTTGAACACAAGCACTGTGATATTATGACAGTTGACTTGATAACCAAGATGGCTACCAGATGACTAACAGGTGGGATACACTGGACAAAGGGGATGATCCGAGGGATGGGGTGGGGTGGTGCGAGATTTCATCACACTACTCAAAGGAGTGCACCCTTTAAAACTTACGAATTATTTCTGGAATTTTCCATTTAATATTTTCAGACTGTGGTTGACCACAGGTAATTGAAACCGAGGAAAGCAAAACTGCAGATAAGACGGGGGGAACTACTGTGTATCCCTACAATAGTATATGATTTGGCAATAAAAAGGAGTGAAGTGCTGATGCCTGCTGTAATGTGGATGAGCCTCGAAAACATTGTGCTAAATAAATCAGTCACAAAAGATCACATATTATCTGATTCTATAGAGAGATTGGTATTGCTTAGGGCTAAGAAAGTTCGGGACAGTGGGAAGTGACCGCTAATAGGTATGGGGCTTCTTTCTGGGTTGCTGAAAACACTCTAAAATTGATTGTTGTGATGATTACCTACCTCTGTGACTACACTAGAAACCGTAGATTCATACACTCTAAATGGGTGAATTGTATGGTGTGAGAATTGTTGCTGTAAAGCTGTTGTTGCATATTCTTTCACAAATAAGCTAAGTTTAGATTTGTTTTCTTAGTTTTCATTTTTACCAAAAAAATATTCTGAGTGAAATGACTAGCTAACAGTATTCCTTACAGAATATGAAAATGTGTAATTCTCCCTGAGGGATTCCCAAGTCGATTTTTTTTTTTTTTTTTTTTTCGGTATGCGGGCCTCTCACTGTTGTGGCCTCTCCCGTTGCCGAGCACAGGCTCCGGACGCGCAGGCTCCGGACGCGCAGGCTCAGTGGCCATGGCTCACGGGCCCAGCCGCTCCGCGGCATATGGGATCCTCCCAGACCGGGGCACGAACCCGTATCCCCTGCATCGGCAGGCGGACTCTCAACCACTGCGCCACCAGGGAGGCCCCCAAGTCGATTTTTGAGTCTCCCACCAAGTGGGCTTGAAGACTTCACTGATTGAGCTCAGTTAATTTCTGTCATAACTGCTGTGTATTCCCTTGCCTTGCCCTTTGCTCTCCCATACTAAAAGCTTCCTCTCAGATTCTCTCCACCTTCCCCAAACACTCCCCCATGGCAATTAAAACATTTGTTAATACCTCTTGTCACTTTACAGTGTTCTAAATCATGTTTGGCTTTGAACTTGCCAGAGTTGAGTTTGGTTTCATAGTTGGGTTCCATCATGTATTTATTTGTTCAAATTTTCAAATTCCATTATATCCCCATTTTGCCCAATGATATTTAGCTTCGTTAATGTTACCGAGTCTACCATTTATACAGCTATCTTTATGAGAAACTGTATGTAAGAAGTATGTAACTTGTTTTTATGTTTATGTTTTCATGTTCTTGCAATGCTGTAACAATAAATAATGAAGTTAAGAAAACAGACTGTTTCATCAGTTTCTGGAAAGCCTAGAAGTTATAAAGTCTCTTTAAGAATAACGAATGAGTTAAATCCCCGTAAGTAGGAGAGGTAAAGCTTTGATCTCTAGGCTTTTTCCTTTGAAAGCACCGGTGATGTACAGTTCACCTCCTGTGAATAAAAAGCTGGGGGAAATCAAGCAGTTGCTGCCCACCAGAGTTTTCCTTGAAGATTAAAACATCACAGAGTTGACAGCATATTTGTATCACTAGTGATCAAATGCTCATCTCAGAAAAGGGTTTGCAGGATTGCCTTTGTTTTTTATTTTATGAAATTAAATTGTGATACGTTAGAGAAAGGAAAGATGGAAGAAGTTCTTGTCGGCAGACATTTTTAAGACATCTCAAAATGAGCTGGCAGTTTCCCTTAGATGAGATGACAAATGGCCTTTAATCTCAAAATGGCTTTATTTTTCTAGTATCTTCAAGATCCCCCAAGAAGAGGCCTGTTGCGCGGTATCGGTTTAGCTATGTAGCTTTTTGTCTACAAATGCTGATAACATGTATCAGGCAAGCAACACACATGATTCCAGGAGGGTTTTGTGAGGATATTTGCTTTTTTTTTTTAACTTTAGTAAATAAATCAACTAATTTTCAGTGTTTTAAGTGTCTGGTAGAATTTTTCTCATTTTAGGTTGTAAATTTAAATTTTAATACTAATTTTATAGATTCTACTAAGAATCAGAATCTGCCTTCATTGCAGATGAAATTAATGGTTATAAAACTACAGACTGCTAATCCCAGAAAACACAACTGCAGTTTGTATAATGATAGTTACTGGTTTCTGAAGTTAATACAATACCCATTGAAAGGGTAATTGATTTGATTTTCTGGCCGTAATATAAGATGTGGCTAGAATGCAATCCAAAAGAAGCTGTATTTAAATCTTTAAATGCATCTTATGGAATTGTTAAACACTGAGAACGTGGATGGACATTTGGGGAGGCAAGGGGAAGAGGGGTCAGAGAGAGGATTGTGTGTGTGGGCCGACTCCACTCTATTTCTGTATTATTTGAGTTCTTAAAAAAGCATTACTTTTATGGTTTAAAAAGATATAAAATAAGAAATGAATGTGCATTTTATTGAGTATTCAGTAATTTCATTGATGACTAATTCCTAGAAAATGTTAACGTTAGTTCAAGTCATTGAAATATCAAGTTTTAAACATTTTACAGTGTATCTTTTCTTTGTTTCTCTTACACTCTGTCTTGTTGATCTGTTTCCTTTTTCGAAAGTATTGGCGGTTTTAGATTGATACTTTGGCACCTTTGGCTAGGCAGAATTCTAAGTTTACATTCCAAATTTGAGCTGCAATTTAAGTGTTTTTAGGTAGGGAAAGATATGCTTGATTGCTACTTTTTATCTCTATGATGTTTCAGTGCCTTTTTTTACAGTCAAAGTGTGATAATGGGAAAATTTAAGAATTGGGGGCAATTAAGAAAACTAATTTGTATTTCAATAAATTTATTAAAAGTTTCAATTAAGTCTCAGTATTTCTGGTGAAATGGTGATAGAATGTCAGGAACACGGCATTTGGAATATTAAACAAACAACAGCAGTAACAGTTAACTACAATGCCAAGAACTTCCGAAGTATTTGAGCACTGAGACCAAATATATTTGCGTCTCCGATGACTTGGATATATTAACATTGAAGGGAATGAGGAGAGGGTTTTACAATTCGTTATTACCACTTTTTGTGGTAATTACATGTGATGTTAAAAAATCAACAGCTGGTTGATATCTACTTTTTGAGTATATTAAGCATTTGACTACTTTAATCCAGAACAAAGGCCTCAGAAGTATTTGGAGTAAAAAGAACTGTTGAACTTGATTGATTTCTTTGCTATAAGGTTCTCTAAAAATGCTATAAATTAATTTAGAAGTTTTATGAAAATTAGATATATAAGTTAGACAATAGATTCAGCAGCATCACAAGCCAGTGTGTGTTTCAGTGGTTGAATCTTAAAGCTTTTCCTGTAATCTTAATAAATAGAAATGAAATATATTTTTTGACAAATGAAACAATACAAAATTTCCTACTCTCTAAGAGGAGTGCACTCTAAAATCGTTGATGTAAATTATACATAATGGTGGGTTTTTCCTAATCTTCTGTTTTCATATTTATATGTCATACTAGAAAAGAATAAAAATTAGAGGGTGGCATTTCATTCTAGATAAAATAAGATAATGGCATATCAAATCTTAAGTTTTTATTTGTTAGAGTGTTCCATTCATTTGAATTTTAAAGGATGTCTGTCCTAAAATATTTTAGGATAAAGGTTTAAACTGTGAAACATCATTCTGTGTAGTTAAATATAGACATGCTTTAAAATGCCATTTTAAAAAGTCAGGGTTTTAGATTTAGCCGGTTTTGTGCAATTTTGCCACTGTCCTTGCTTCTCTCCTTTGCTCTTCTTACTGATCTTTACTAGTTTTCTATTTGTATTAGTTTCTAAGCATAATTGAATCTAACCTTTTCCTACTAGTAGCATTTATAACCAGGTGATGAAGAGTTCTGTGTTACAATCCATGTGCTTTAAACTGTCTGAAACTGACAGCAGGAACCAGGTCCCTGCCTTTTCCTTTGCTTGTCATTTACCCTGGTAAGGGATGTGGTAACCTAGTAAATGTTAAATATTTAGTTGTTTTAAAGTATGTGCATTTTCTCCTTCAGTTGGATAAAGTAATTTGTAAGAAACAACACATATTTTGAAGTCCAACCAGGTACACCAAAGCCACTTGAAGTATTTACAACAGAGAACATTTAATTCACGGAATTGGTGATAACAGGCAGTGGTATTGCTGAGAGCCAGGAGCACAGAGATGTGACCCAGAGAGTAGCAACATCAGGAAACCACTGCCACCCCTGGGCTGAAGAGAAAAGGGGCTCAGGGTCCAGGGATGGCAACCAATAGAAGCTGGGTAGTTCTAGGCAAAGGGAACAGTTAGAGATAAGTACTGTTAACAGGTTAATGTATGTTTGTCCAGATCTTTTTCTATGCATATACTAGGCTTTTAACACTGAAACTATTTTTTTTTCACTTAACAATCTATTTTCCTTTGTCTTTTTAATAGCTGTATAACATTTTACTGTATGGATATACCTTAACATGTTTATTAACCAGTTCTCCATTCATGGACATTTATGTTGCTCCCAGTTTTTTAGTATTACAGAGAGTATTGCTGTAAATATCCTTACACATATATATAAACACTGGTGTCTGTGTTTTTCTAGGACAGTGGTTCTCAATCCACCTCTTAGGCTTAAGAAATTACTGATGCTCAGTTTCCATTGAGACAAGTTTTTAAATCAGGATCTCTGGGAATAGGATCCAGGCTTTGGTATTTTTTTAAAACTCTTCAGATGATTCTCATATTTAGTCAGCTGTGGGATGATTCTGAGAACTGGTCTTGCTGAGTCAATGATTTAAAAAAAAAATTTTAGTAGATGCTGTTAACATTGTTTTCTGTATTAGTTAGGATTAAGAGCAACTGCCAATAATAGAAACCTAAAATAATTTGTCTTAAGGTAGTTTTTTCCTGTTTTATGTAGAATTCTAGACAGAGGCAGTCCAGGGCTGGAATGGCCATTTTGTTCCACGAAGTTCTCAGGTACCCAGGTTCCTTCTAGCTTTTGTTTTTGCTGAACCGAGAGAAAGCTGCAAGACAGAGGTTAGAGCTCCTACTGTGATATTTATGCTCTAAGCAGCAGAATGAAGGAAGGGCTAAAAAAGGAAGGAGGCGGGCTTCCCTGGTGGCGCAGTGGTTGAGAGTCCGCCTGCCGATGCAGGGGACGCGGGTTCGTGCCCCGGTCTGGGAAGATCCCAAGTGCCGTGGAGCGGCTGGGCCCGTGGGCCATGGCTGCTGAGCCTGCGTGTCCGGAGCCTGTGCTCCGCAACGGGAGAGGCCACAACAGTGAGCGGCCCGTGTACCGCAAAAAAAAAAAAAAAAAAAAAAAAAAAAAAAACGGAAGGAGGCAAAGACCCTGGGCCAGCTGTCCTACAAAACCCTTTACTTGTATCCTGTTGGCCAGAATTGGTCACAGGACCACACCCGGCTGCAAGGAAGGCTGGGAAACAGTATGCCCTGATAAAAACCAGGAGTTCTTCTATATGGAAGAAGAGGAGAACTGATAGTGGCCGTCTCCGTGAAACGCCCCAACCTGGCCAGTTCAAGTCAGCCCAGACTGCTGAGTCAGCAGAAAGCCTCACTGCAGGGATGGAAACTTCACACAGTGAATGTTGGCTCTGGGAGAGGCAAAATAAATTTAAATCAGACTCAGGAAAGATGCTGGAGAGCTGTAAACTTCATCGTGTATGAGAAAATAATAAGGACATTGAAAGCCATTTGAAAAATTGCATACAATTCCTTGCCTCTCCCTGATGTTTCAGCTCTCTTAGTGGAGGGAATTTACTGTCTTTCAGCAAGGCATTTGTTATTTATTAACATACTCAAGTTAGTCTTAATACTGCACACCCTCATTTGAACATACTGCTCAGAGAAGACATCTTAATACATAATACATAAGTTTTATACTTCGGTTAAGCATTCTTAAATTAGGAAATGAAAAGTGGTTTGATAGGTGCTGTTTTTAATCCATGTTTTTTGTTACTGCAGTGGATGAAGGTCGCAGTAAGGAACCGGACCGCCTGCAGGTGTTTTACAAGAAGGCCATAATGCCTTACGGTGTGTATAAGAAGCAACAGAGAGACCCGAGCGAGGAGGCCGCCGTGCTGCAGTACGCAAGCCTGGTGGGGCAGGCGTGCTCCGAGCGGATGCTGCTCTTCAGAAGCTGAATCAGCTCGTTCGCTGCTCTGCCCGGCACTCCTGCCAGCGTTGTGCTGCTGATGTGTGCTGCAGTGCAAGTTCATTACCCAGGGGAAACTCTGTAACCATCCGCAGATGAGACTTCTTAATTTTGATTGGTATATCGCTTTTCTAAAATATTTTGTGGCAACGTATTTGTGAGAATCTCATGGTTAATATAAAGATTTTTAAAATATGTTATGACCGAGACTCATAATTGGGGTTTATCATTTCGGAAGTCTGTTTTATGAACAAGAGACGGTAAACTTCTCTTGTTAATATTAAAACAAACTGTTTCCTCAGAGCCATTTAAAACATTAGTTTATGCTGAAAGACCTTAGGTGTGGGGAAGAAGTGGGAATTCTGTGTCATCACTTAGAAAATGTCTTCTCCAGGCAACAAAACTGAGCTGTTACTCAGTGTTCAATATTACATTACTGCCGAATGTTATATTAGGTAGTTTAATAGAAAACTTGAAAAAAAGGAAATAGTACAAACTTCCAAAAAAGGACGTTTGTTGTGTTAACGTCGGATGTCTCTTTACCCAGGACAGTCCTATTCGTGTCTGCTGTCTTGGCACAGTTATTATTCCTAGAATAATTATTACTCATGCTCCCTTTTACTCTCCAAAATATCCCAGTTTGGACAATAAAATATGTGATTACTGTAGCTATATATTATATTGTCGAAACTGGGATACTTTGCATTATTTCTCAAAATCTAAGAAGTGCAGTTTTTTTTAGAAAGTTGTTGGCTCCTGCCTTGACCGAAGCCCCATCTAAGGTAAATATAGACTAATTTTTATTTCCTTAGAACTCAGGACACTTATTTTTGGTTACTGATTAAAAATTAGTTTCTATCTGACTACTTTTATAGCTGTGCCACAAACTGCTTTTAAGTGAAGTAGGAATCATCTTGACCTCTGTTCCAGGGCAGGAGGCGAAACCACCCGGTTCTTGCACTTTGATTTGGGGGCCAGAGAGGAGACACCACACTTACTAGTCTGCAGCAGAGGCAGGTCCTTCTTTCCCTCTCCCTTCTCTTAGTTGGTTCATCATTCATTCAGCAGATGTCCCTTGTCCCCCACCTTCAAGGTGGCAGGCGCTGTGCCAGGAGGTGGGAGGGGGGCAGGCGAGTCGAGCTGTGCTGGAGGCGGGGAGGGACGGAGGAGGCTCACTCTCCTTGCTCTTTCTCAGCTGACCACCACGTGCTGCCACCTGCTTGGCCACTGAGTCCTTTTCATTTCTCATTTTGCCCACTTTCTCATTTTCTGTTGATTGATCTTTTTAAAAAACGTGTTATAAATCTTAGTGGCTTGAATCCCACTACTGATTTTTAAACTTTTAAGTTCACTGAGTTTAGGTATAAAACATTAGAAAATAATTTCAGCTAGCTAGAATAAAAGGAAGGATCATAAAACAATGGTTTTAAAAATCAGATATCTATCTAGAAGGTCAACATCCAAATAAATTGTATTTATTCATTCAGAGAGAGAGAGTGTGTGTATGTGTGTAGCACCTACCATGAGCAGGTACTTAGCTAGCTGGGGATAGAGTAGTGATGGCATGGATTTTGCATTCTCTGGAATTTTGTCCTTCAAAATAGTCTCCCAAGAGCGTTTGATAGACTCTTATTTAGAACTGCCTTCAGAATCTGTAGAACATATAAAAAATATTTCCCTCTAAAGTGAAGATAGCTTAATTTTTTAATGATTTATGAAAATGATACTTTAAGCAGCTAAACATTAAGAAAAGCATAAATAAGAAAGTAAGAATGACCTGAAATCCTATTGAGTTGAAAGAAATTTCAGAATAGGACTTCAGAAGCGTTGTGAGTAATTTCAGTATTATTAAAATAAGTAGGGTAGGTCCATACCTGGTACCCTTGTCATTGGAATGTCCAGGTTGATGTCATCAGGTGTGTTATACCAACTTTCGTCTTAGTATGTAGAATGGAATTCATTAAGATCACAACTCAAGTATCAGATGAAGAGAAAGCTTGAATCTTACTTCTTACCACAACTCTGGTGTTTTTCTGAAGAGTTCAGTTTAGGATTCCTTCAGAGGGAAAGGATTAAGCCCCCTACCTGGAACTGTGGTGCTCTCCCTGTGCGTGGCATTCTAGGTTGGCTCCATTGAAGCTCCAGAGGGAGGTGGGGATGAAGATTCTTCTACTCGCGTTGCTATTTTTGTGTGTTATTTTTCTGAGAGTAGACAGTGTGTTGATCCTAATGAACAAAGTGTCTTCTAAAGACGGTTATTTGTTCTTCTGAGCCCTGCTGAGTGAATGTTGATAGTGAGCTAGAAAAGGACAGTCAAGGAAAGTGACTTGGCTCGGTCAGGTGACAAGCAGTCTAGCTGAGAAATCTGATTTTACATTAATGGCTTTCATCTAAAGAAGGATGCATGAGAACCTTTCAAAGATAGTTTATATCTTTTCAAGGCTGGATGCTTTGCATTTACAATCTTAGTGCTGTGGTCCCTTTCTGATTTCAGATAGATTTATGCCTGCCTCCCTGTCTTGGGAGCAAAAATGTAATAGAGATTCCCCATGCTGTCATCTTTATTTAAATTATTTCAGTTCTGTGAGATTTTTGTTATCTTGTTTTTTTTTTAAATGTAATCTGAGCACTTTCTTTATATTCTGAAAAATAGAAGCTATTACCAGATGAATATATTATTCATTTGATTAAAATTATTTAGATAAGAAATTATTACTGTTTATGTTTGCTTTCAGATAGCTTATTCTAATTTTTATCCATTTTGCAAAATATCAGTTGTATATGATTTCTTATGTTTTGGAATTTATTATGTAAATGAACCTTTTCAGATTTCTGGACAGTGTATGGTTTCATTTGGTAAGCTTTATATTATTTCAGTAGAATAAAGATGAGAAAGATGATGATCAGCTACTTAAAATGTATCTACTCTTGCTCACTTTAAAGAAGGAAACAAAGTGGAAACAATTGGGAAATGTTTGAATTAGGCTAGTTACTCAAATGTGGATTATTTTCCAAAAGAAAACCAGTGACTGTAAGACAAAACACGTTTGATTTTTGCATGTGATATTTTTTGCTCTTGTATGTGCTTTTTGAACAGTCCATTTGATAAAACTTGAATGGAAAAAATAAAACTCCCTGTCTGCAGCGGCTGTTGGTGGTCATTACTTAAAGGCCGACGTGTCCATCTTTTGAATTCTTGGCACATTTCACCTGCAGTGAGTATGCAGGAAGCCGAGGTCGCCACTGGCTATGTGAATGACAGTGTTTAATTTGCAGTAATTGGAATCCCAGATCACTTAGTTACCTAAATCAAAGCATGATGGATTTCTTTCTCAGGAATAAATAAAAGTAAAGTATTACCTTTGGGTAAAAGAATGTCTATTCCCTAATTTTTCACAAGATAAATTAGGGAATAGGCATTCTTTTACCCAGAGGGACTCGAAATAATATTTAAGTAGCAAACTCAAGTATAATTTTTCTTTAAAAGTTTAGTTTTCAGAGAAATTTTCATAAATATCTCACAAAGCAAAGGGTACTTTCATCCTTCTCAAGAGTCCACAGCATATTTCTAGAATACATTTTGAAGTGTTTTGTCTTTTTACAGTTAAGGGGATCCTGGTGGGTTTATGATAAAATGAATCCTGTTTCCCAAGTGATTTGAATATTACTTATAACTCCCACTGATATTTTTTCCAGAATGGAAATAGCTTTATTGTTTTTCTTGTTTGAAATGGGTAGTGTTCACCAGAAGACATTTAGACAGTATAGAAAAGTATACCAGAGAAAATAACAATCACGTACAGTCCTGTCACTGACTGTTACTGCTGTCGTTCACATTTTGGTGTATGTCCTTTCCAACTTTTTTCTACTTAGATTTATGTATATGTTTTATTTTGAAATAAATTATGCCATGTATATTTCATAATTTTTTCATCTATTTTTTGAACATCTTAATTAACTGTGAAAATGAAAATAGATTGGAAGAATAATCATTTAAATGGCCGTATACTATTCCACTGTGTCTATACTCTTTTGAGACAGGAGGTTTAAGACTTTAGTCTCATCTTATGGATGACAGGAGTTGTAATTGATCGGCATTAATTGTTTTTCTCAGTTCTTTGTAACTTACTTGGCAACATTGTTCTTATTCCTCATTGCCTGATTCCCTTTGCCTTTCACTGGACAATAGGAATTTTCTCCTTACTTGAAGTTTCAGAAAATGTGTGGCTTTTAAAACTTAGTGCCCCTCCTCTCATTGTCCCTCAACTAAATATTTTCTGGGAGACCTACACTATTGTTTTTACAGTTTGCACACCTCTAAAATTTCCAGTTAGAAAATGTCTTATTTAAAAGCTTAAAGTTATTTTTAAAACCAATTAAGGTTCTGATTCATTGATTCTTTGTAGAACAGAGGTCTTTAAAATGCGTATCTGGAAAGGGTGGATAACCATACCAGTATTTTTAATTTAGCTCAGTTTTTTACGTTTAAAAGTATGTTGGCTGTTTAAGAGTTAATTCTAAGTAAAACTGCATTTTTCATATCCAGTTAGTGTCAAGTTGGTGTCTTCAGTCCTATCCAGAAAATATTTTCCAATTAACTGTTGCAGTTAGACCAAAAATTACAGTTGCTGAATATGTTTTGCATGCCAAACTTTTATTCTTTTAGACCTCCAAAGTAGCTTGCAGATTTGTATAGCTTGGTTTCCTCGTCACATCTCTTCACCTGCAATATGAAGAAGCAATTCCAAATAGAGGTGCTGTTGTTTTTTTTTTAAACAAAACAAAACAAAAAAGCCATAGCATAGCACATCTTAATGTTATGTGGCACGTGTGATTTTTAGTAGTTAATTACCTGTTAATATGGCACTCAGAAGTAAATGTTTCAGCCACCTTGGAGGCAGAGAAAGATATCCCTCACTTGTCTGGCAGGTATAAAGCAGACTGTTAGCAATGACCACAAATATCTTCGTTTCTTTCATCATTACAATTTTATTGAAGTCAGTATGCAGAAAGTGGTTTTAAAACATTTATTTATCATTTATACGTTGCCGGCTAGAGCGATTATACCAGAACGGTGTAAATATTGTTCTCCCAGCTTGCATGATTCAACTCTGTGATTGTGGCTCACACTTTCCCCTGAACCTTAATTTTTCATGCTTTTGTCAGTCTCTGCCAGGGTCTTAAAATCATTTAACATAGGCCTTTTTTTAATTAGCATTAAATGAGAACTCATGAATACTTCATGAAGTCCAATTCATCACTTTGTTAATTCAGTATTCAGTGAGTCTGAATAGCATCTCTCAACTAATGGAGCTTTTTGATCATGAAACAAGAAAAACAGCATTTTAGGTTTGTGGATTCAGTGCTTAAGGCTCTTGGCTCAGTTGTATGTGGACAGTTGTATGCATTTTTCCAGCTCATTTTAAAATATTGAGAGATGGTCAGATTGTAAGTTGGAAGCTAACTGTTACTGATGTTACTTTATTGACCATTAAAGCAAAGATTGTATGTGTGTGCATGTGTGTGTGTGTGTATGTATATATTTATGTATATATATTGGGTCGGCCAAAAAGTTCGGGTTTTTCTGTAATACATACACACACATACAGTGAGAGAGTGTACTTAAGTAAAGCATGCTGGTGATAGTATGATTTATTCTCAGTTTTCATTCAAAGGGTCAATTTGATAAAGGGTTTGGATATATAAGACTGTTGTAGGGACTTCCCCGGTGGTCCAGTGGTTAAGACTTCGCCTTCCCATGCAGGGGGTGCAGGTTCGATCCCTGGTCGGGGAGCTAAGATCCCACATGCTGCGGGGCCAAAAAACCAAAACAGAAAACAGAAGCAATATTGTAACAGATTCAATAAAGACTTTAAAAATGGTCCACATCAAAAAAAATCTTAAAAAAAAAAAAGACTGTTGTAGGAGTCATACAAACTGATAAAGCTGCTCTGTCCAATAACAGCCTGTAGCCACATGTGTCTATTTAATTAATTAAAATTAAAATTTAGTCCCTCAGCCTCACTAGCCACATTTCAAATGCCCAGCAGCCACATGTGGCCCCAGCTGTCGTATTAGTTTCCTGGGGCTTCTGTAACAGGTTACCACAACCTGAATGTCTTAAAACAACAAGAATTTATTTCCATGCAGTTTTGTAATCTAAAGTCCCAAATCAAGGTTTGGCAGGACCATGCTCCCTCTGATGGATCCAGGGAGAATCTTTCCCTGCCCCTTCCAGCAATCCTGGGTGTTTCTGGCTGGCAGCTGCGTCCCAGTTCCTGCTTTCGTGTTCACGTGGTCATCTTCCCTCTGTGTATGTTTCTCTGTGTCTTCTCATCTTTCAGGACTCAGTCATATTGGATTTAGGGCCCACCCTAACCCAGTATGACCCCATCTTAATACATCTGCAGAGACCCTAACTCCAAATAAGGTCACATTCACAGGCACTGGGGTTAGGACTTGAACATATCCTTTGGGTGGGAGGACACAATACCACCCAGAGGAGCTGCCATGTTGGACAGTGCAGATACAGACCCCTTCACCACTGTAGCAAGTTCTACTGGACAGTGCTGCAGTAAGGCGATTTTTAAAACTATGTCATGATTTGATGATTTTTTAAGGTTTCTGTATGGCAAAACACCATGGAACTGCTACAGCAAAACATTTGGGGCAACTTATTTTGACACTTTCTGGTTTCTGTTAATTTCCATTGTGCAATCTATTCCATCTTTGATTTATATGCATCTATGCATATGTATGAATTTGTGGTATCTCATTAGCCTGGGGCTGTGTCAGTTTGCTAAGTTACCTGTCATGTCATGATTTAAACTATGTACAGAGATAGTGTTTCTTTAAGAACAATTTGAATGGAAGATTAATTTAGAAATATACAGGATTCCTGCTATTTTATTATTTCCATTTTTATATTGCATCTTTCTCATTGTTCTAGTTACATGTTAATTTTGATCAAATAGAAAAAATTTATAAATTTGTCAAAGTCTGAATCTATAGCAATAAAAGGATCTAAATGCATCCCCCAAAAGCAGTCTACCAAAAAATTATGCAGTGACTAACTTTGCAAAAGGAAAGTGGGAAAAATAAATGCTCATCACATCATCTCTCTTATACTGTTTAATCTACAGCTGGTGGTTACCTCACGTGCATAAGTGGACTCAGAAGACAGATTACATTGATTTACAGCTCTGCTTTTTAAAGATTTTTTTATTCCTTTATTATATATTTAAGGGTAATTTTGATTACTGTTTTTTTCCCTAGTACAGCCTACTTCTAGCTAAAACTGTGTGTTAATGTTCTCAACATGAAGCTCTTTAGGAATTTCAGTAGAGGCATGTTACTTAGATAGGGAGAAGTTAGTTTGGAGGCACTTCACCAAAACTGCTTGCAGACCCCCGTGAGCAGAGCTGGCAGTGTTGGGAGATCAAAGGAGCCTCCAAGGTTGGTCACTGGCCACTGGGAGCTCCACACAGTGTGAGGGATGATGTCTACAGAAATGAAGAATTACTGTCTCTAGTCTCCCTGGTTTTCTGCCTATTCTTGAGAACCACCATGATTTACCTAATACTCTTTCATACGCTGATTTATTAAGAAGGCCAGAAAAACACCCGTGCGTGGCCAAGCTGCATCTACGACAGCTGGTGATTCGTGCTTGAGGTCATTAACATATCTGATAATGTCACCAAAGATTCTGTTGGGAAAGTTTGGAAATAAAGGAACCAAGTCTAGAGAAAAAAAATCTGGAGAACAGTTTGAGCTTATTATACCAAGTGCTTTATTCATTTCTATTAGCCTTTACTGCCTCTGTTAAGCTATGGAAACTGTTACATGTCAGCATTATCGGTGAGTGATGATGAGTCGTGGGCCTTGCTTATCTGCAGGTCGCTTATCTAGCCACTTCCCCATCGGGAACATACATGAGAATCAAAATGTAAGGTTAAAAAAAAAAGGAAAGAAACAAACTTGCCTCTTAGCAGCTAAAATGGGCTTGAATCCAGGTGCTAAAGTTCATGCCTTACTCATAGGAAAGCCACTTGGGCCGTGTGGTATAAGGAGAAGAAAATTTTGGTGCTAAAGTAAAAGGATAAAGCATGTGATAAAGCATGACATGTGAATGGAAGGAGGCACATCATCTTGCTGTATGTGCGGCCGACATTCAGCACAGCCCCCATGGACAAGGGAGACTGGGCTTGAGGAAGGAAGGTGGACCAGGGGTGGGGAGGTGCTGATATCAGACCTAGAGCAACCTTCTGACCACAGTACACTAGTGACTGGATCCTTTTATAAGCCTTAATAGTTAAAAAAAAAAAAATTAGTGCAGGGAACCTGGACTCTACAGGCAAGCCGGCTCAAGTCCCAGGATCACTTACTAATTGTGTAACCTTGGGCAAAGCCCTAAGGTCAGCAGAGCTCAGCCTCCTCATCAGGAGCGTGAATTGGGGCCTGCGTAGAAGCCTAAGCACACTGCCTCTCTGCCCCACTGCTCTTCAGCCCATCACACCTTGCCCAAAGCAGATGTCACCAAAAAGAAAGGTAATAGAAATAAAGTTTTAACAAAATGTTAAAAAAAAAAAGAAAGAGTAAACCCTACTAATCCAAGGCAGAAAACCCTAAACATCTCAACAGACCCTGGGCACACAGAGTTTCAGGCCAGTTGTAGTTGACATTGGTAATGGCAATGCTGAATTTGTCAAGGAATTGGTTAAAAGACATTCATTATACTCTAATATAGGAAAATGTAGAATCCATTTAAAATATTTCTATTCAAAATTGTTTTAAAGCAATAAAAAAGATGCTATTACCGGGTAAATTACAGTTATCTGCCAGATTCACAATATTGGAGCAGGTCTTCAAGACCGTGGAATTAGAATCCATTTAAAACGCCTGTTCAAGGGATACTCTAATGTTAGGAGAGTGAAAACTTTCTAATGGCTGCCTTTCTCTAATAGAATGTGGATCAACAATTATTCATAGGAACCCACGGAGAGAGCCTCACTCCAGTGGCGCCACTATTCAAGATTTCCTTGGTATAATGGGAGAATAAAATGGGTTTTGAGGCCTGGTACAATTATGCGCATTTTTGTTTGTTTCGTTAGAGACAAAACTAAACAACAGGATATCTGGAAAGCCAGCAGCATTTCGTGGGCTCCCCTGATCGCTCCACACAGCGGGCTGCCATATCCAGTTACAGTCTAACTGATAATGACCGGGCTGTTTTCATCGCGCCCCCAACCGCTCCTGCTTTTCTTCCTCCTTCTCCTGCATGATTCTGTGCCTGAAGGCAAATTTGGGAGGAGGCGTTACACCTTAAAATTAGCTTTGCACAGAGCCACAGGTTAGCCGAAGAACATTATCAGATGGGTCGGGAAATCAAAAGCACATTTTTTAGGATGGAAAAGTGGTGACATTGTGTAGGACCGTGGAATGCTGCCTGAGGGGGGAATAGTGAGATGAGACTCAGAAATCGATTTGTTAACTTTTTCCCCCTAAAAAAGTATTTCTATATTAATGGTAATTTTCTCCAGCCTAATTAAGAGCGGATTCTGCTGTATGTGGAGCCGGGTGCCCAGCCCCTGGGCCAGCACGGCTTGACACGGAGGCCAGCCAAGCTGTTTCCTGGGCTTTGTCAGAAACGCTCTGCTCGCAGGTCACGTTCTAGCAACTGCTCCGAGAGCCCCAGTGGAAGCAGGGTCAGCATCTCAGCATCTCAATGGCCGAATCTCCCATCCAACCGGGAGGTGGTCAGAGCACCTGCTCGCACTTACCAGAGGATGCTGGCGGTGGTCCCACCCCAACACACCAACCTCAGGCAGGAAGTGAGCTGTGTTGGGAAGGTCTGAAGTGTCTAAGGGTCTGAAACGTCTTTGTTCTTATTTAGGGTGCTGTTTGCACAGTTGACACTGAGCGCCAAGTGGAGAAATTGGTCCCCTTTCCTTTCTGCCCTTTCTGTTAAGTTTTCCAAAAGCCACCAGGGGGCAGAAAGAAACTTCCTTGCCTTTTCCTTTGTTCTTTTTTTTTTTTTTTTCCCTCTGATTATACATGGAAAGGTGAACTTCTTTTTTGGTCCACGAGGGCCAGTGTTTTTGATATAAATTATGCTTCCCATATCTGTGATTTTTTTTTTTCAGATTTGGGATGTCTTTGAATTGTTCCTTCTGCAACTAAGGCGATCGTGAGGAGGGAAACTGCATATACACAGCATTTTATATTGGTTAATGATGTAGTTACACGACCCCCAGGCCTGACGCAGTATCCTAATCTCTCCTGTGTTATCCTCCGTGTTTCCAGCCTCACGGGACTAGTGCAGGCCCTCAGTACCTCTTATCTGCATCACTGCAAAAGCCTTTCAGCCAGTCTCCGCCTGGCTTCCTCCAGTCAGTTTAACTGCCCCACGCAGCGCCCCTCTGATCCAGCCCTCCTGGTCCCACGTCAGACAGCGCCTCATTCCCTGCCAGCTGAAGCCTAAGCTGCCCCACCTGTGTGCCCCGACTTCTCAGCCTTTCCTCCTGCATCCCCCTTCCATCAGCTCCAGTCCCAACCCTTTTCTTCCGGTGCCTTGATCGCTGGGTCTGCTCCCTCACCAGTCATGGCCAACCCCTTCCAGCGACATACATTCAGATCTTCAAGGTCCAGGTCACGTGCTACCTCCTCATGGGTGCCTTGTCTACAATGTCTGAATTCCATCTTCGTTTAGCAATTATTTCTTAAGGCTCAAGAAAGCCAACACAACTGGGGCCCTAGGAATGATGTACGTGGCTCTCGGTAGAGGCAGCAAAAGACTGGCCTCGTTGGGGAAGCCTCCCCGGAGAACGTGTGCTGGTGTCGTGGGGCTGCTGAGACCCAGCCTCCAGGACGTCAGGCGATGGGGCTGCTGAGACCCAGCCTCCAGGACGTCAGGCGATGGGGCTGCTGAGACCCAGCCTCCAGGACGTCAGGCGGGGTCTGCCTCTCAGAGTTAGTTTCCCAGCACAGGGTGGAAATGGGCAGGAAGCCCTTCCAAGAAGCAAGTCCAAGGTGGACCATATGAAACTTTGCAGACTCTTAACACATATGAACAGTGAGAGAAAGGACTGCACAGAGGACCCCGTGAACAACTAGGGGTTGACATGCCTCAGCAGGGAAGGGCACATGAGGGCACATTTGGCTGTTGGTAGAATGGTTGCTTTGTGTAATGAATTCCTGGCCTAATGGGCACGTGGATCCCAGTCCTTGGGGGCAGGCCTGTTTTGGTTTAGAGCTTGCACACCAAAAAAAAAAAAAACCAGAGTGCACAATATGAGTTGAAAATTCTTAAAGGAGATCAGTGTAATCCCTATTTAATTTGGTCTTTTCCTCTTAAATTCACTTTGCATGTGGGAAGACATTCTTGCAATGGACACAAAGGCATTTTTACACATGCTGAACCCTCTTCACCGTGGGAGGAGTCCTTGCACCTAATTGAGATGCTGAAAGAAGAAAAACCTTGCAAACAAAGCTCTGCAAATACAGAACAGAGTTCTCACCACCATCCAGGTGGCATTTGTAATACGTCTCCTTCTCTTTAGGGTCTCACTCATCCGTGGATTCCTCCATTGCATTCGGGTAGGGGTGCTGAAGTGCAGCTAAACATAACTTGTGAAGATTTCATTGCTATTTACTTTACTTGGTCTTAAATTCATGAACTCTTCCCAATTTTATGAGGTGCTGCTTTTCCTTGAAGCTTGTGAGACCTTCAAGGACAGGCCCAACCATGTGAGGCATGTTGCTCAAGGCATTTGGACCATGAGCTGCTCAAGAGACTCATGCACAGTGCCATGTGTAGAGAATCACCACGTCTCCCACTAGCAGAACATGTGCGTTATGCCTGGCTGGCCAGGAGAAGCGCTTCCAGGGCAAGCGGCCCAGCGCGTCCTGGACCTGCAAAGCAGCATCTCTCCTGGAGGCCCGGGGCTCTCAACCTGCTTGCTCTTGGAAAGCCCAGTGCAAAACCCACATCACATACCTATACTTCATTCGTTCACCTCTTGACGTATACATCCATTCAACAGCTACCTGAGCACCTGTTCTCTGCCAGGTGGTGTGCTTGCCACTGAGTGAACAAGACAGAGGGAGTTCCCATCTTCCTGGAATTACAGTCTAGGGAGGGAGACAGATAAGTTACAGGTAAACAAGTAGACAAGATTGCTGTATTGTGCCCAGTTGTACAAAAGGCCACTTTAAATGGGGTGGTTAGGGAAGGCCTTTTTTTTTTTTTTTTTTTTGCGGTACGCGGGCCTCTCACTGTTGTGGCCTCTCCCATTGCGGAGCGCAGGCTTTGGACGCGCAGGCCCAGCAGCCATGGCTCACGGGCCCAGCCGCTCCACGGCATGTGGGATCTTCCTGGACCGGGGCACGAACCCGTGTCCCCTGCATC
The DNA here is from genome assembly GCF_025265405.1 of Mesoplodon densirostris. NCBI lineage: Eukaryota > Metazoa > Chordata > Mammalia > Artiodactyla > Ziphiidae > Mesoplodon > Mesoplodon densirostris. The sequence continues at coordinate 10,298,777 of NC_082661.1, forward strand.
GGCAGGCGGACTCTCAACCACTGCACCACCAGGGAAGCCTAGGAAGGCATTTTTGAAGTAGTGACAATAAATGTGTTGTGGACAAAAAATTGTCACTCGCCATCTGCCTCTACAAGGTCACTAGCCACTGCAGTCGCTGACCTTCCACACCCCCTGAGAGGAGTTCAGGGCGGAGATCAGGAATGAGGCCCTCTGTGCTCTGGGGAAAACTGGCAGAACAGGGCTTCAGAGAGAGATTTTCAGGAGGAGGTTTTATGAGCCCATGTCCTGCATCTCCTCAGATCTAGAAAAGCACTAAGATCATGAATGGAGACATCTGCTCCTCGTGACCAGCAGCGGCCTTCTGCTGAGGCGTGTGCTTGACTGCACGCACCCCCTTCACTGAAATCATATGTAACACTGACCTTCCCCCACCTCTTCGGAGCAGTTTCTCGGAGCTCTCTGAGAGGCTGGCTCCCGGGCTGTCGTCCTCATTTTGCCCCAGATAAAACTTCACCCACAACTCTCACAATTGTGCATGCTTCTTTCAGTTGACCGTGTGTTGAGTGTCTGAAAGTGTGACCACATGCACACCTGGAGTTCATAGGGATTCAGAGGTGGGACAGTTGCGTCTCGGAGGGTAGACTCCAAACCAGGAGATGGAAAGTGAGCCGGACTAAGAGCACAGGTGAAATCCAGTGGATGTCCTTAGGAAGAAAACCGAAGCAATCAGAGTGGTTTCTTGGGAGAGTTGATCTCTGCCCTACCGTCGATTTTAGGAAAGGAAGATCAAGGTGGTCCCAGCAGAAGGAATGGTTTAAGATCCCGTGTGGAGGCAGAAATACAGGGTCTGTGTGGGAGCAGCATGCAGTTTAGTTCTGCTGAAATACAGAGAACTTGAAAGAAAGTCATGGCGCTACAGCTGGACAGGCCGAGGGGACATCTCACGACAGGCGGACTCGGACGTGCCATTGTTGGCAAGCCTCAGGGGTCACTTTCAGTGAGGTGAGAGTGGCCATGGCTGGATGGACGGATGGCCTGTGAGGAGTCTCCCTGGCAGAGAGGAGAGGAAGCCAAGTCCTCGTCTCCCAGGATAGAAACGGAGCCCCGCCGCGCACAACCCGCAAGCCCAGATTCTCTCTTACCGTCAGCTAAATTGGCTTGTTGTTTTTACCAGGAGGCCTAGTTTGGAATATTCAAGAATCCCGAGCCTCTCCTATAGGGAGCGCCCAGTGTGAGGGGGCGGCCGGGAAGAAAGGCAGAGACCCCGACAAGGACAAGCCCCGGAGGACGAAACTGGGTGATGGCATGGCCAACAAATAGGATTTGCCAGAGGAAAAAAGACAAAAATGAGAAAGGACTAGGGGAACTCTGAAATTATACATATACCTGCTGCTAAAAATATAGGCATTCTCAGCTAAGGTCACTTCATAGTAATTTTCTTTGAGAATATATATGGATATCCATTTTAGATAATTTTTTCTTCTTCTAGAAGTATGGAAACATGATAATCAAGGTGACTGGTTCCTGTCTTAAATGATAAAGAGAAAGCAAATATCCATTTTGTTTAAATTGTGGCTTTGGGTTTTTTTCCTCCCCTTTGTAAGAGCAAAAGTGGAAAGTCCCCACCTACACGTTTCTTATGTGTAAGGTGACTTTTGTCTGCTGCCCGGGCCTTAACCGTCCCTGCATCTGTTTGGTTGAGGCCTCTGTCTCCCCACCCAGAAGGGCCCAGCAGCTCTAAGATACCAGACAGATGTTCTGCCCACACCCCACTCACCTCTTTTATGTGCTCCCATTAGATACAAAATTGAATGGATCTAATGCAAGGTCTCGGGGGCATGGGTAATCTAGGAAGGCACCAACATCAAGACTCCAGGGGCCCGGTCTGGAATTAGACAACTTGTTGGATGTTGTCCTGGCTATGAAATCTGGTACTCGCGCCCCATTGCCTCAGGGAGATGTGGGACCACACGTTCCAGACCCTCACACAGCTCCCACAGCCTTTAATAAGAGACAAGCGACTGAAACCACATGCCACGCTTGGAAAATGTCTGGGCTGCCCCTGCGTCCCGACTCTGGGGGAAGGGGATCTTTTACTGCTCCTAGAGCCAATCAGGGACAATGAAAACCAAATGTGTCCCCATTGCATGCAAGCTCACATAGATATATTCACACACACACACACACACACGCACACACTCGCACACACCTTGCAAATACTCATTATGTGTGCAGGTCGAGGGTAGTTACTGTAGCTGAAATGTCAACTGTTGACAGGTCTGTAGAAGGCAGAATGCTCAGGACTTGAATCATTCTCTCCGCCACGTTCTTTCCTCCCTGCTATGGCTGAAAAACACTGACTTTGTCACCAAAGTGTATTCTGTGGGAGAATGGCTGCTTCCATATGCAGTTGACAAAATGTTGTCTGCATCAAAGGTAGCTTGTATTTCCAACTCTGCAAATAGTCTTCATATTTTCTTACACCTTACCCACAGGACCTGTCATCGTGGCTCCGCTGTCAAAGAAGGTGCAGGGCTTTGCGTGTCCCCCGTGGTCAGGAGCTGTGACTGACCCTCTAGCAGTGGCAGGGGATTCCCACTGCTGTTCTGAGAAGTGCTCTGGTCTGCAGCGCCCCTGTGACAAGCAGATTTCATCTGCACGATGAAGAGCTGAAAGTCCCCGTACCCCCTGTGACCGGGAGGCGGGGGTCGGGGGAGGGTGACACCTGCTCATGGACCCGCCCAGGACCCCAGCCTCTCGGTATACAGGCCTTCGCTGGAACGTTTCGGCCAAAGTTGGGGAAGGTTTCTGGCCCCGTTTAGGGTGAAGGAGTTGTCGGTACACACCCTGTGGGACAGCTTAATAAATATTCCTTTATTCCGGCAACAGCCCCCGGTTTCTGTCTCCTTCAGTGGTGCCATCCATGCTCGTGGGGTCACCTGTCATCCTCTCCTCTGCCCCCAGCTCCACTTGCTAACGCCGCCATACTTGAGCTCCTCCAGTGTCACTTGGTCCTCCACCACCAGCTCCTGCTTCTTCCCTCTGGGCCCACGAATGGCATCAGTTCCCCCGTCGTCCACCTTGCAGCCTCAGTGACCTGTCATTGACTCCTCTCTTTTGTGTCCAGCGTGGAACCACTTGAAAAACACTGTCAGTTCCAACTCCAGTGTAGTTCTAGCATCTTTATCCTTCTGTTCCCTTGACACTGGTTAAGTTTGCTCTCAGCTCATCTAGTGCAGGAGGCTCCTTACTGGGCTGGCTAGCTTCAGTCTCCCCAATCCTACTGATGTCTTGCTAAATAACAGGCAAAGGACATTACTTCCTAAAATAAGATAATGCCTTCCATGCCTTTTCATTGATTCCTGATATTTCTTTGACTGAGTTGACCTCTTATTGTACAATTAAATGCTAACCTTAAATTTTTAACCTCACACCCATTAGGATGGCTGCTATCAAAAAACCAGAAGACAACAAGTGTTGGCAAGGATTGTGGAGAAACGGGAGCCCTTGTGCACTGTCGGTGGGAGTGGTGCAGTGATGGAGAACAGTATGGTGGTTCTTCAAAAAGTTTAAAATACAATTACCATATAACCCAGCAATTCCACTCCTGGCTATATATCCAAAAGAATTGAAAGCAGGATCTCAAAGAGATAGGTGTACACCCAAGTTTATGGCATTATTCACAATAGCCAGAGGGTGAGGGCAGCCCAGATGAACGAATGAAAAAAATATGAATACATACAGTGGAATATTATTCAGCCTTAAAAAGGAAGGAAGGAAATTCTGACACATGCTGCAACATGAATGAACTTTAAGGATATTATGTTGAGTGAAACAGGCCTGTCACAAAAAGACAAATACTGTTTGATTCTATGTGTACGTCTGGAAGTCAAATTCTGGAAGTCAGAGAGTAGAATTTTAGTTGCCAGGAGCTAGGGGGAAGGGGAAATGGGGAGTCGTGGCTTTGTGGGTACAGAGTTTCAGTTTCGAAAGATGAAAAAGTCCTCGATATTGGTTGTACAACAATGTGATTATACCTAATACTACAGAACTGTATACTTAAAGCTGGTTAAGATGCTAAATTTCATATTATGTATATCTTACCACAATTAAGATTTAAAAATTAAAAAAAATTTTTTTACATTATGACATAGCAGCCTGGTTGTCTTTTGTGGTGTTTCACGGAGATGGATTTCAGTATTTGGGAGAGGTTAACTCTGAAAACTACATGGAATTTGTAGAGTAACAAAATGTAAATTTTAAGGGCAAAAAATCCTCTCTTCTAAGAAGGATGAATTAGATTCATGCAGTAAATGTATAATATTTATAAGATTCTTTTAGACAAAGCTTTCCAATTGAAACTTTGTCCTGCTGTGGACATGACCAAAGGTCAATGTTTCTACTTAGCCCAGCATTTTCAGCAAGTGTAGGTAGCCGAGAATCCAGAATCTCAAGAGGGTAAATTGTGGGAGTACATTCTGATGTTGAAGCACAAAAGGATATGAGAGTAGTTACACAAATCTGGACCATGCCTCTGACCACTTATCGGGAGATTTTCCATCCCCATTTCAAAGGGAGAGAAAGAATAATAAGAACCGGTGTCCAGACCATTTTAATAAATACAAAGTTCCCCAAAAGGCCCACCATTCCAGACCTTACGTCTCCTGCCAAATCCTGTAAAAATAAAGATTAAACCGTACAGAATATTTGTTTTGTTCTGATTGCTGTTATTTTGTTTTGGTAATAGAAGTCCCCTGGCATCTGGCCTAAGAGTGTGCTGACGGCTCTAGCTTTGATACCCTCCTCTCTTGCCCTTTAAAAGGAATCATTTCTTCCTTGGCTGAATAATACTCTCCTTTCCTGGAATGACCCACTTGACATCACTCAGGGGGACCAGGACAGCGCTAGGCTTTCACGTTGAAGTACTGGGTTCTAGTACCAGCCAGCCTGGGGCTCAGATTCCTCATCAATTCTCAAGATTTTGTATTTTTAAGTAATTTCAAGCTTGTGGAAAATTTGCAAGAATAGAACAAAGAAGCCCTGCAAACCTTTTACCCAGGTTCTTCAGTTGCTAACACTTTGCCTTTCTCTCTCTCTGTGTGTCTCATATAATCAGAGGACCATGATCAGAATCAGGAAATTAAGCACTGGCACAATAGTATTTTCTATGGCATATCTAATCTCACCAATCTTCCCAATAATGTCTTCTATAATAGTTTTTTCTTTCCAGTCTAAGACTGCTCAGTGAGTACATTTAGGCAGTAAAGACGCATTGATTTTTGACCACCAGTTAAGCAAGGCAGCCCTTCCCCGTCTTTCCCACTCTCGAGGAGAAAAAGAAGTCAGTGATTACAAAGAATTGGAGTAGGGCTTCCCTGGTGGCGCAGTGGTTGGGAGTCCGCCTGCCGACGCAGGGGACACGGGTTCGTGCCCTGGTCTGGGAGCGGAGCGGCTGGGCCCGTGAGCCATGGCCACTGAGCCTGTGCGTCTGGAGCCTGTGCTCCACAACGGGAGAGGCCACAACAGTGAGAGGCCCGCGTACCGCAAAAAAAAAAAAAAAAAAAAAGAATTGGAGTAGAACACGATTAACTTAGTGTTTCCAGGCCATATGAGTCAATTATAGTTTACTCTTTAAAATTAGATGAATTTATAATATGACTTTATATTATCAATATATATTACTCTATAATATAATTGAAAATAGCCTAAGATAAATGAGAACGTTCATTTGATTCTACGTTGAAAACTATTTAAATGGTACAGTTTCACAGGTAGCAGTCACCAAAAATTGTCCCTCTGCAGGAGTTATGATGCAAACACTTTAGTGATAGGCATAGTCTTGTCTTTAGGCTAAAATGACTGCTGCGTCACTGTGTTAACCAAACAACTCACAAGAAATTGAACAGTAAAAAGAAAGAATAGAGAAAAGAGTCAGAAGAAAAGTTCATAGACTGGGGGTGGGAGGAGGGCCTCTGATGATGCTGTGAGGGCCACCGTCCCTTGTCTACACATCCAAGTTCAGGCTGGATTAAACCTCTTGGAAAATATTGCCTGTGCTGTTACTCTGTGAAACATACCCTCATTTCTCGCGGAATGAAGCCTCTCAAAGGAGGAAATGTTGAGTTTTCAGAACCTGATGGTTGGAAGGAGGGAGTTATAATACTTGTCGTTATAATACCCTCCTTCTTCCCTGCTCCCCGTCCCAGAGGCTAGTGTGTGTGTGTGTGGGGGGGGGTGGGCGTGTGTGTAGGGAGGTCGTTCTCAGGGTATCTTTGGTCGGGATATACTTCTTTAGGCCAAAGAGGCTTTCATATAAGAGGGAATGGCAATAGTCTGTCACATAGCAGGAATGCCGAACTTATGAGAATTGTGATTAATAGTTTCAGATGTTATTAATTTATCAAGATTATTAATAGTTTCAGATGTTATTAATTTATCAAGATTATTGAAAGGTGTCAGTGGGTCATTAAGGGTGCTCGGTATCAGATTGGAAAGGAGAGACTAGCACCTTTGGAAAGTATGGGTTATTCCATTAAAAAAAAGAAAAGAATGGGGCTTCCCTGGTGGCGCAGTGGTTGAGAGTCCACCTGCCAATGCAGGGGACACGGGTTCGTGCCCCGGTCCGGGAAGATCCCACATGCTGCAGAGCGGCTGGGCCCGTGAGCCATGGCCGCTGAGCCTGTGCGTCCGGAGCCTGTGCTCTGCAACGGGAGAGGCCACAACAGTGAGAGGCCCGCGTACCGCAAAAAAAAAGAAAAGAAAAGAACATTTTATTATGGAAAATTTCAAACATGCAAATTAGAGAGGATAATATAATGAACCCCCATGTACCTGTCACACAGACTCAACACCAATAATCCCATGGTGTTTCATCTACTACCCTTCATGCTGAATCCCCTCCCCTATCCTGAATTATTCTGAATAAAACTCTGATATCATTTCATCATAAATATTGCAGTATGTACCTTTAAAAGATATAAGCTTTTAAAATAATTAACCACAAAACCACTAGCATCACATCATTCATTTTTGCAACCATCAATAATTCTTTAACATCACTGAATATATCTTCAGTGTTCGCATTTCCTCAATTATCTTATACATTGTTTTACAAATTGTTTGTTCAAATTAGGATCCAAATTAGGTCCATACATTGCAATCAATTGATATGTCTCTCAAGTTTAGTTTAATCTGTAAGTGCCTTCTGCACATCTTTTTCCCTTGGAAGTTATTTGTTGAAGAAACCTGGTCATTTGTCCTGCAGAGTCTCCCAAAGTCCATATTTTGTTGACCGCATCCCCATAGCGTCATTTAACACATTCCTCTTTCCCCTGGACTTTAGTAAATTGCTGGTTCTATCTCAAGCCTTAATTAAATCCAAGTGTTTTTTTTCTTTTTCTTTTAAATAAGACTCCTTCATAGGTGATGGTGTGTTCTCCCAATAAGAGTCAAAAAATGACTTTTTGTATCTCCTTTTTTTTTTTTTTATTAACAGCCATTGGTCGTCATTGTCTAGATCCATTATTTAAGTAGGGGTTGAAAATGGTGATATTCTAATTTTATCATTCCATCTTCACTTTTTATCTATAGAGATAGCTTATCCTCATCAACTACTTGGCCCCAAAGTACAGTTCATATAGAAAAGCTAAGCAAAGTGCTTCGTTTTTGCTGTTTATTTAGCAACTTTCAAAATAAGGAGTTGGTTTCCTAGCATATTCCAAAGATAACCATTGAGTTTCTTTTAAAATGTCATACGGGGGCTTCCCTGGTGGCACAGTGGTTGAGAGTCCACCTGCCGATGCAGGGCACACGGGTTCGTGCCCCGGTCTGGGAAGATCCCACATGCCACAGAGCGGCTGGGCCCGTGAGCCATGGCCACTGAGCCTGCGCGTCCGGAGCCTGTGCTCCGCAACGGGAGAGGCCACAACAGTGAGAGGCCCGCGTACCACAAAAAATAAATAAATAAATAAATAAAATATCATATGAACTCATGGATTTAAACAGAGTTGGTGGGTTTAATCCATTGTAGTTATTATTCTTAAATGATTACTCAATTGTCCTATCTTTGGGCAATGGGAGCCTTTTCAAGTTTGTTGCTGTGGTCTTTTGACAGGATCCCAGGAGTCATTGATAGCTTCTTTGATTTTTGGTATGACAAGTTGCTCCAAGCTCATCTTGCAAGTTTCTGCCCATTCCTGGAACCAGCCACTTCTCTAAGGAGTCTTAGAGCTTTTTAGAGGCAAATGGTATTTAGACACAAATTGGATACTAAGAACATTCATCGCTACTGGGCTGGGGATAACTTTAGGCCTTTTCAAGGGACGAGCCTAGGAAACACTTTTTAAAAAATAAACTATATCATGACTTCATAATGATATTTCCAATTCAAATGTAGGACTCTAGGGACTTGACTTAAGCACATCAATCTAATATGTACCTACTTCTCTTTTCTCCCTGTTGCAAAATCCCAGTTCCCAGTGATACCAACATAATTACTCATTGAATTTATCCTGCAATACACACACAGTAGTTCAGAATACTTCTACTAACACTCTCACCAACATTATACTTACTGAAATAGTTCTTCAATTAAGAGCACACTTTGTGGGGATTTGCCTGAGTGACTTAGACTCTCAATTTCTATTTGGGACATTGCATGTACACAGGGAATTAGGCTCTCCCTTAGGATTCAGCAAACAAAACTATGACTCTGTGAAGTTTGAGTGGCCTCATCCATGACTGAAAAGCAGGTTTTGGAAACTGTCAAGTCTAGATGAAGTCGGTCTACAAGTATCCTTCTTAAATGGCCCATTGCCATGATTAGAGCCTTTGGTCACCTGTTGTCAGATTTTCATGGTTAAACATTATTCACCTTCCACATAATCTGTCTTCCTTTTAGGCCTAACCTAATTCTGTTTGAGCTCCTGGCTTGCAGGCACAGCTTCATAGGATGTTGGATCTAAAAAGAACTGCAGATTCAGGGAACACCTAGTTCAACCCTCTTATATTACAGTTAGGGAAACTGGATCTCAGAGCTGGGTGGAATGCTTATGATATGTGTTTAATGAACGTGCAAGGTTACTCCTCATCAGGATGTGGCTGATGTGTCATTTAGTAGAAAGAGTTCTGAACTCATCTTTTGGAATTTGAGTGTTCCCATCTGTAAAATGATGGGACTAGAGTAGATCTGATCAGACCCTAAGGTTTTTTCTTGATTCTGGGTTGAAACCGGTCAAGGGGACATGGCCAATTTGGTGTCCTTTCAATGGCAGCCCCGCCACGGAGTGACACTCATGGTACCTCAGCATGGTCCCCATGTATGGGCAGTCACTTAAAGATGCATATAAAAATAATTGAATAAACTATAATAAGGCAGACACCCCTATAAATCCCAGGCAGGTCAAGAAATAGACTTTTACCAGTTTCCCTAGAAGCCCCTCCTGTACTCTGTCCTGTTCACAAATGCCTTCCTCCCTCAAAAGTAAGTACGATTCTGACTTTTATAGGAATCACTTCCTTGCCTTCCTATACTCTAGTTTAGAATTCCCTCCCATTACTTCTTTTAATCTATAGATTTCCCTCCCACGTTTCTTTTTCTTACAATTTATCTGTTGAAGAACATGACTTGTTTGTAGTCGCACATGCACGATGCAACCCAACCTGTCTCTCTGTGCCCTTATTTCCTGCAGCCTGGCAGCTAGATCCAAAGGCTTCATCAGACTCAGGTTCTTATAATGTCTTGTGTCTGCTTACGTGATGTTAGTAACTTTTAATGCTCTGTGTCTGGGCCCATTAATTCATTGGGGGGAGGGTTGCAAAATGGTGACAGTCTATCATTTGTTAGCTATAATAATATTATAAGGAAATTCTCTTCATCTACTATTGGGTTACCCTTGTGGTACCTGTCATACAGGAAATTGAGGATGAATGTCTGATCTTTCCTTTTATTTACTAGTTTTCATGATAATGAACTTGCTCCTTATTCTCTGAAGGTGACTGAGAATACACACACACACACACACCCACACACACACATCTGTATATAGATTATGAACTCGTGGATTTAAACGTATTTAACATATTTGAACATATCTGATGAGTTTTAATGCTTTGCAATTACTAACCTCATTGAAGCTCCAGGAGTACCATCGTTGGCCAGTGGGAGGTTAGCAAGATCTTCTTGGTAATAAATCATTCTTCCATTCATTAGCTCATTTGCTCATTCATTTAACTGAGAGTTTTGTGTACCTATTATAGGCAAGATATAGAACTAGACAATGTAAAGAGTATAAGACTAAATAAGATTTGGTCCCTGTCCACTAAAGCTTGCAGTCTACCATGAGAAATAACATAGACAGATTGCACCTAGAAGGTTGTATCATAAAAGATATAGAAAGAAGGATGTGTTGTAGAGATGTGGAGGTAAAGCTGGTATGATATGTTGCATAATTGTCAGGTATCCAGGCCTCTTCTTTGCTCTGCCGTCCTCAGCATGTGATCGGAGATGGCTGCTCCATCTCCTGCCACAATGCTCATATCCAGCCACCAAGAAAAGCGGAGAGGGAAGGGGAAAGCAGGCTCCTGCCTTTTAAGGTCAGCACCTGAAAGTTGGATATATCACTTCCACTCACCTACCAATGGCCGGAGCTTAGTCACACGGCCGCACCCAGATGCAAGAGAGGCTGGGGAATGTAGTCTTCAACTGGGTGACCATGTGTCTGTTCACTCTGCTATGTGCAAACTCTGTGTAGACCATCAACTCTCCGAGTTTAATGTGCATACGAATTACCTGGGGATCTTGTTAAAGTGAAGATTCTGGTTCAGTAGGCATTAGTGGGTGGGGATGTTGAAATTTTGCATTTCCAGCAAGCTCCCATGTGGAGCTATGCCATTGGTTCTTGGACCACATTTAAGTACCACACTTAAAGGGTGCCCATGACTGCACAGGGGGGACTGTCTGCTCTCAGGGTGGCTCTGTCTTGCAGGCCACTGTGGTCTTCATTAATCTGTCACTGCTGCTCCTGTAGCTACTTGGGTAAATACTTTTGGAAGATGTTGAGTATTTGTATTAAATACTCAGATAATGGGCCAGTGTAAAAAGTGTAATTAGAAGGTTCTTTGCTCAAAGTAATTTGTAACATAGCTTTTGTTTAGAATTTGGAGTTTTCCCTTAGGATTAGCAAGTTTGAGGAATAGTATTACTCGCATAATAATTTTTAAAATGAGCTATTTTCTAAGGGGAAAACAAATCACAGTAGCACACAGATTTCTTGGCATTATAAATATTTAGATTTGTGGCCTTCATCCAATTTTCTTCAAACCCTTTTGAAAGTGTAAATAATTATACTTTATGCCAGCATAAATAGCATTTTTATTCCCTAGAGAAGTCTAAGCACTTCAAGGCCCTTTAAGTATGTTATCTTTTACATTTCGTTAATAAAAATAGAAGGAGCATCCCTGGAAGTGTCCCTTGCCTCCCTGGGCCTGGGTAAGTCCCCTCTGCCCTGCCTTCCCCTGCACCCTCCACCTCCCCGGTGTGGCCCTGAACTGTCAGCCCCAGGATGGCAGGACTGTCTCACTCTCATTCACCTCTGTGTCCCTTAGCCTAGAACATTCCCAGTCCCCAGGGTTAGATTTTGAAGTTTGGATCTCTCAGTTTGTTTTGTCCCCAGCAACTGGCCTTTTCTGCTTGACCTGGCAGTGCCTGGTGCAGGAGCTTTGATCTCCCTCCAGCGAGGCACAACCAGGGCTTATCAGAATAGCCCAAGGTCGTTAGGAAGATTACAAGAGGGAAGGTAAGTGGAAGCATTTTGTGAATCACAGAGTGTTATACAAATGCAATAGAGCATTACTCTGTGTGATAATGATATATTATTATAATTTCTGAGCATTTACCGCATGCCAGGAAGTAAATGCTGTACATAATTCTCTCCTTTAATTATCATCTCATTTCACAAATGGAGAAACTGAGGATTCAGTCATTGGGCTGAGGTCACTCAGCTGAGTGGCCAGAGCCAGAACTCTCACCCAGGTTGTGGGTCTCCAAAGCCTATGCTCTTAATGTGGATACACTTAAATCTGATTCCGTTATAAGGTGAGAACATATTTTGGGATGCTTTCAGGCTTGAGTCTGGATTTTTCAATCACAGTTGTATTTCATTTCTTTTCATATTCCAAAGTGTACCTTTACCTACCAGAAGTGGCTCGTGGCACCTTTTAGCTCACCGTCTTTATCCTCTTTCCTTATATGTGCATCAGAGGCGCGGGGCTGTGTATAAGCTTTGTGTGTCAGCACCATGTTTGTGGGAGATCTAAGCCTCAGTCTGTATTTTTGGTTCGCCTACCAGGAGGAGAGGAGACCAGGAACATGGGCATGAAAGAAGGAAGGTAGAGAAGCACAGACTAACAGATGCCCCCCACCCATCCGTCCGAGGTCCTGCAGTCTATCTGGACTATTATCTCATCCTGTTCTGCATGTTTCAGTTCAGATAACGTTATTTCTCCCTCCTCCCTTCAACTTTGAAAATCACTTGTCCTACAGTGTATAAAATAGGGATGCTGTGTGCTTTAGAAAGATACACAAAAATGGAAAGGGAATTTACCTTACCTCCTCTGGGCATCTCAGTGAGCATTTTTAAAGATGCTTAATGAAGCATGGGGCTTCTTTAGAGCAGACTTACATTCAAGCTGCAAGCTTTGGTTTTCTTTCCTCCCCCGTCTCATGTCTCTCCCCCCCACCACCCCAGCTCCAAACAGCTCCCATCTACCACCCCCTAACTAGGGGGCAGATATCCCGAGGCTCCCTCCCCTAAATCAGTGCTCAGGGGGAGAGAAAGCGGCTTTGGGGAGTGACCTGAGTGATGAGCTTCGGTGAAATGTACACAATAAACTTCTATCTGGACTGAATTCTTCTGTGAAGTGGCAATCACTTCCCAGACAGACAGGCCCTGGAGGACCCGCCGTTCTGCATCTTTTAATCACCGTTGCTATGGAGAAAGCCACTATTTCATTAGAGAAAGCGCCTTAACGCAATTAACACATAGTTCAGTTGTTCCCCATCCCTTTTGGGCCCCGGAATGGAGGGGGTCCTGGGGTATTGCTTTCCCGGGGGGCCCGCAGGAAACCACAGGCCAAGCAGGGCAAGGAGGGTTCCCAGGAAGTAAATTCTGGGCTGCGCCAGACTGGACTGTAGATTCAGGGACGTCAAAAGGAAGATCTGGCTTAAAATTAAAAAAAACTCAGGATGGGGATTGACTCAGTGTTTCAGAGCAAAGTAAAACAAAACAAAATAAACAAAGTCTCTGCTGGCTACTTGTTGAGTTCGGAAATAGACTGAAAATCTCCACACATCCTCTGGTGGAACTGATTTTTCTACTCTTTCTTATTTCAGTTAGGTTTTTTCCCCAGTACTGGGACAAATCAGTAGCGGGGCTGGGTGTGTGACCGCTGCCCCTGAGCCTGACCCTCTGCCTGGCTGCTGTTTTAAACTCTCTTTCACAAGCTCATTTGCAAACAGGGAAGATAATATTTTCTACTTAACTGGGCCATCATAAGGAAGTTTCCCCAGGGTGCCTGCCTGGCTAGAAAAAGGAAATGCTAATAAAAATGATGGGTTTTGATGGCTATGAAATGAGCGCTTGGGGAAGAGTTTTCTAAAGTTACTAAATTCTGGGCATTTCCCAAGAGAAGGGTTGTAGTTTTACGCCCCTGTCCTTGCTTTTCTCTAGCTGTGTAAAGTAAAAGACTCAAGCAACAATTTAACTCTTAATTAACGGTATTAAAAAAAAAGAAGAAGGTACACTAGGAAATCCATCTGGAAAAAGAAGCGCAGTCGAAAAGTTGGCCAGCGAAACAAAGAAAAGCCATATATATCTTGTATATAGATGTTTTGCATCATTCCTAATTAGCTAATGTATTTCTTTCCACATACTCTTGGAGGAATTCTCAAGCGTGTCCCCTGCCGCTCCTGGAGACCACAGAAAAGCAAATGACACTGAATTTTCCCTTCTTAATTAAAATGTTAAACAGGGTTAAGATGCCAAGTTTCATCAGCGATATTTGTTCCCCTGGTGAACTCTTAAGTCCTGCTGGGGTTCAGTTCAATGGGAGTTATTTGAGTCAACACATGTTATTAAGTTTCCAAATGTAATCAGCCCAGATATTTTAATGGAAACTTTCTCCTTTCTTTTAATAAGCTTGTGGTTTGGTTATAAAAGCACTTGCGTTGGGTGCCCTGTGTTGCCCTTCCGCAACCAAATCGCCATAGCAACAGGCAGCTGGTCTCTACAAAGCCTGGCGGGCGCTGCGAGGGGGCGACCGCAGGAGCCCAGCCCCCAGTGGCCCTGTTTGGCCAGGCATAAATATCCTCAATGGGATTAGAATGTTTAAGGGGCTAAAGGCTGTGGGAAAACTTTTGTCTGCCATATTTATCTCTTCTGCTGTTGTGTCTTAACATTTCCACTTGGGGTACAAGGGGGTTAAAAGTAAGAGTGAATGTTTTGATGGGTTTATTTTGAATTATGAATTCATGGGTCTGCATAATCGCCCGTCAGCATCAACTTGCTTTTGACTGTGTCTGCCCAGGGCCAGAGATGGGTGCGGGGAGAAGGCAGTGGGAATCTACACCCGGGAGTAGCTTCAGTGTGGAGAATTAATTACATGGGGTGAGGGGAGATGCTTTTCTCCCCTGGTGGACACTGTATCTTGGAGACAGGCTTCAGGCTCACAGCCCTGCTCCTGGGGTAAGGACGATGCAAGGAGCAAGCCTTTTTTTCTGGCCAGTTGTTTATTATGGGGGGAAGAAAGAACTGGGAGGCAGGTGTTTCTGTCTCCTGGTCCTCAAACTCTACGTAAATTGGATAAGATGCTGTGTTCAGGACTGTGGACAGTATTCCCTTGTTATGGGCTGAAACGTGTACCACCCCCCCCCACCAAATCCATATGCTGAAGCCCTAACCCCTAGCACCTCAGCACATGACTGCATTTGGAAATAGGGTCTTTAAAGAGGTGATTAAGTTAAAATGAGGTCATTAGGGAGGGCCCTAGTACAATCTGACTGGTGTCCTTATAAGAAGAGGAAATTTGGACACACAAAGAGATACCAGCTGTGCACCTGCTGAAAATGGAAGACCATGTGAGGACACAGCCATCTGCAACCCAAGGAGAGGGGCCTCAAGGAAACCAAACCTGCAAGCACTTTGGTCTTGGACTTCCAGCCTCCAGAACCATGGGAAAATAAATTTCTGTTGTTAAGGCCACCCAATCTGTGGCATTCTGTTATAACAGCCCTAGCAAACTATACATCCCCCCCAAACTATTTTCCAATTCTACTAGAGATGTTGACAGCCACGTGTTAGAAGAAGTAGGTATGATGACCCAGCAAAGACAACATAGGCCACAGGCCAAAATCTCTCCCTCCCTTTCTCTCTCTGGATAGAATAAAACAATGTCATGATCATTAAGCAAAGACCCTGCTATTAAAGCAAATTTAGCATGTGCCTCCGTCAGCCTCCTTGCAAGTGGCCATTTTTCCCTGCAGCAATATCCCTCTTCAATGTTATGTGTTATTGGCAGGTTTAATGGAGCAGATATTGAACTGTTTACATTATGTGGTAAAACTTCTGTGCTAAATATGATCAAAATGATACACTCATCCTTTTCTTTTTAAAATTTATTTTATTGAAGTATAGTTGATTTCCAACGTAGTGTTAGTTTCTGGTATATGGCAAAGTGAGTCAGTTATACGTATGTATATTCTTTTTCATATTCTTTTCCATTATGGTTTATTACAGGATATTGAATAAAGTTCCCTGTGCTATACAGTAGGACCTTGTTTATCCATTCTGTATATAATGGTTTGCATCTGCTAATCCCAAACTCCCAGTCCATCCCCTGCCCCGCCCTTGGCAACCACAAGTCTGTTCTCTATGTCTGTGAGTCTGTTTCTCTTTCGTAGATAATTTCATTTGGGTCATATTTTAGATTCCACATATAAGTGATATCATATGGTATTTGTCTTTGTCTGACTTAACTTCACTTAGTATGATAATCTCTAGGTCCATCCATGTTGCTGCAAATGGCATTATTTCATTCTTTTTTATGACTGAGTAGCATTCCATTGATACACTCATTTTTATGATGCATCCTGGGAACCCCAGTGGTTGAGGGCTCAGGAACATCCCCACATGGATCCTTTGCTACCTTCTACCCAGCCACTCCCACTTGCACAAGTGAGCAAGGGAAATCCCAGCTCCATCCGCCCTGGAGGATGAGTGAAGTTTGAAGTGGAAGTGGGTAGGCATGCCCCAATTGTAAGCAGACCTGATGTATCAAACTTGGACTTGAAAACAGACAAATTTAAGGATGATGATTTACATTGCTACAAAGTACACGTTGCAAAAGTGTGTGTGTGAAAGATACATTAAAGAACAGACTCTTTTGGCATTTAGAATTGGATTCAATGTAGAAAAATCTGATATGTAGGGAATTTCTTTCAGAACACTTGTTTCGTAGGATCAGTCACTGATAAGTAACCAAGATTGCTTTCTTAAGCTGCTTTTGGTCAGGAATGGGGGTCCTACAGGCAGACTGGAAGACAAGTACAACATAAGAGATGAATATATACACACAGGAACATACATACACGTCTACACATTCATCTGTAGGTAAATATATGTATACACACATACATATACATAATACATATGTATGATTATACACACACACACAATTCCTTACAGTTGATGCCTTCATTCAAGAATTATTTACTGAGTGCCAACTCTGCTATCATGCGAGGTGCTTAGACTACAAAGGCTCTGCTCTCAAGGAGTTCACAATCTGCTAGAGAAGTGAGATATGGAAATAAATAATTGTAACCCAGGTGATCTGAACATGGCAGAAGTTCATGCAGCCCCATGGGGATATTTGTCAGCCACTTATTCCCAGGGCCATATCCAGTTTGTTGTACTCTCACACCCACTGTTTGTGAAGTCCAGCCTCAATGTGTCAGGGTGACCTGCCACTTCTGCCCCTGGCTTTAGGGAGAGAGAAAGGAGAATTCTGTGCCAAGATATGGTCATGTATATACTTACCTGGTCCATTAGAGGTGATAAGGACAAAATTAATGAAATGTATTGCAAATTTGTCTTAGGATGGTAATGTAGGTTTTTCTTACCTGAAAGTGGTCTCAAAAGAGAATCTAAAAACCAAACAGGAAATAGTTCAATTTTTTTTTTTTCAGCCCTTACAACCCAAAGCTTTTGCTGGCCTCCTGCTGTTGAAGTTTGGGATCACAATGTTTTATAGCTCCCTGGGGAATGTCCATGTTTCACTCACCCACGTTCTTCCTTTTACCTAACCTCCGACCACCTTCCTTCAGATTTCCTCCCCCATGGAGGCTGTAGGAACCCTACGTGCCTTTGGTCACCCTATCCTGTACAATTGCAAGCTTGTCACTTCTCTGATCAAAGCCTCAGCATCTTTTCATTCAGGTGTGTTTAATGTTTCCTAGCTGCCATCCATATGCTAGCTAGAGAGTGTGCACGTATGTGGCTTACGGAACAAAGTCCCAACCTCAAAACCAGGCATTCAGGGAGCGCCCCGGCCGGGATCCGCCTGTCCCTCAGAGGCTTCGGTCCAGCTCTGGGGCTTGCTGGCATCCAGTGCTCCACCTTCACTCTACCTGCCACCCACACCTCTCCTCTCATGTCCCACTCACCTGCTGTGCTCTTCCCACCTGGGACAGTTTATGATAAATGAAAAAGAAAGTCATGAACACATTCATAGAAAAGAACAATTCTTGTGTGATAAACAATAAACAAACCAACAAAGCTCTTGTTCAGAAAATCATTTTTGAGGAAAAGACACTAAAATATTCAAAGTGGCAGTTTTTGGGTAGTGGGGTCATGCACACATTTTTTTCTGCTTTCTACTTTTTGTGTTTCCCAAATTTTTAATATCAAGTACACTGTGCTTTAATAAATGAAAAAAAAAGTATTTCAAAAATAAAACCTACATCATATTCTTTAAGACCTAGCTTGGGATGGTAGAAAATTCTTCTTGAGATGGTAGAAAAGAGCATGTATTTTTAGTTATTCAAGCTTAAGTTCGGACCTTGCTTCCACTACCTAGTAGCTAGTATTCACTGTGCAAGCTTCAGTATATATATCTGTAAAATGGGATAATGTGTTTTTCATAAAATGTGGGGAATAAAATATCCTGTCTGTAAACTGCTTAGCATATTGCCGTGTAGTAGGGGTTAATACATTTTCATTCCCTTCCCTTTCTCACCCTTCATGAGTTCTAAAGCCCTCTCAGGAAATACTAGCTTACCTTTGTGCGTCTATCATGGCCCTACCACTTGCTGTGATTATTTTGTACATTTAGTAACTCCTCAACCGGATGGAGAAATCGAGAACAGGAAGGGTAATCACCTCTGCATCTCCTGCAGCCCCTCTTCCCATAATAGCCACTTAATGAATATTTTTTGAACAGAAGTAAATAATCAAAAACTGTATTGAAATGAAGAATCTGCCAGAAGAGTTCTGAGAATCCAAGATACAATGAAAAACAGACACAACCAGAACTAGAAAACCAAATGAGAAAGAGTAGCCATTTTAAACTCACTTTAAAGTCATAACTATCAGAAAATTCAGAATTATGACTCCCTCTCCCACTATAACCTTTTCACATCACACATATGTAATAGAGGCCATAAAAGTTAACACGACTTTCAGTAGTACACGTTACAAACAGATCACATGATGTGGTTGAGTTACTGTGGCGATGGGAATCATAACTTTGAATTTCCTCACTTTTATGTATTCGTAATAGTATCAACCGTTACTGTGCATTAGCGGCCCGGTTTGCCCTTCAAGCCTAAACTGTATTTATACCTGGAATAAAAGGGAAAGAAGCTGCTATTCACAAGGTCCCGAAACTGCCCTGATCTCTGCGGTTTACAGGTCTTTAGGCAAGTTTTCCAAGTGACCATTTTCCAGAAAGATTTTGGAGTAAATGGAATATTTTCCTCTTAACAGAGCATTTTGCTTGTGTTTACCAAACAGTATTTCTTTTCCATTAAAATAAATGCTTTCAGGCAAGGACTGCATCACCATGGCAGTGGCTGTAGACAGAGCCACATGACATAGCTTGCAGTAGGAAGCTCTGGGCTTGGGTAAAATTGGGACGTCACAGGCCATAGTAATGCTGGGTGCCCACTCAACCCCTGTCCTCCACGCTTTCAGAGACTTTGTAATGTCCCCTCAAGAAGAAGCCACCGAGGAGATGCCAGACATGAAATCTTGAGCTGGGAGGTGAACTGGTTTTCCGATGTCACAAGACCCTTCAAGACCCTCAGCTCGGATCTTACAAGACCGTCAGCTCTGTGCCCGGGGGAGTGGCCTACGTTCTTTAAAAGATGGGCAGGGAATGAGCAAGGGCTGCCTTTCTGGTGGCCTGGCCCTCAACTAATGATTCCACGGGTTAGGACATTATGCCTTCGTTGTTCCCTTAATTTTTCATTCTTGCTCCAAATCCTTTATTGTGAAGGTCTTCTCCCAAAGTGGAGAATGGATGAGACCTCTGTCTTTTCAGGAGCCTTCAGAAGCCTGCAGGTTGCAATTAAGGTTTCCTTCACTCTGTCTTTGGTCTAAGTCAACCCAGCAGACCTTAAGCCTTTCTTCCTATGTCTTTTTTTCTTACCCTTTTATCAGCCTTGTCATTTTCTCCAAGATGCTCCAAAGACTCTGCTCTCTGGGACATAAACACAGTCACCAGATGAGTAAGTGTCAGCTTAAGGACTGAACTCTAAAATAATTTTGAGTCCAAGGTAGAACTTGTAATAGCTCCCAGGAAAGTTTTTTCTTTTAAAGTACTCGTCCAAATTGATAACAACAAAACAGAAACAAAATCACACACACACACACACACACACACACAGATATTCAAGGGTGGTGAAGAGATTGTGATGCACAGGGAGCTATTTATGTGCTTGTTTCTTCCAGGGACAGTCAGCTCATGATAAATGGTCAGGGCACTTGAAATGTTTTAAGCTCTTGAATTTTATTTTTTATTTACTTTACTTTGGTGACTGTCTTTTGGTAATTCCTGTCAGGGTTGCATTTTGGAAAATTGCAAACATCTTCTTGACAATACTTTAGAGGAAAATTCTAGGCATACCTCAGGGTGAGGGCCAAGTATTCTGTCCCTATAAATGAGACAGTGAGGTCAGTATGGTTTCTCCCCCCCACCCCCCGAGGGGAGAGGGAGGGGTAAAATTGTTCACTAAAATAAAATGCCCTTGAGGTTTGTATGAAGTTTCAGAAGTACAGAAATTCTTTCAGTAATCCAGGAACAAAGGGGAAATGCCAATATTTTTATTCCTTTTGCAGGTACATCCGGATATGTGGTTCTTTGGTGAGAGAAGGGTGAGACTGGGAGAAAGCTAAGGGTTTTGGTCCCACCTATAAAGTGACCCGACACACCAATCTTCTTTCATTCTCAGGTGGTAGCACAAGCAATGGGTGAACATTTTCTACAGGTTTATAAAAACTAGATGAAAGTTTAAGATTTTTCTAAGAAATTTGATGAACCTCAAGATTTCTCATTCATCTCATCAGAGGTCTTTAAAGCACAAACACTAAATCTATTAAAAGTGTCTAAACTTCTTGGCAAAGATGATTTGGTTCTGGCTGGGGACATAGTGATTATTCTTAACAGGCTCTGCTCTATTCACTTCTTCGGGAGGGACCATGGAAACCTTTGAGCTAAGAGGGCTTAAGCTCTTGTACCCAAGAGTCAAAGTAAATGGACTCTTCTTAGCCTGTTCATTTTTAAGTATTTCTAATGCTACTTTTTAAGACCACAAACATTTCTGAAGGAGAATTGTGATGGTTGCACTCAGGGTAAAGGATTATAGTACTGCCAAGTGGGTTTACCGTTTACGTACTGTTTACAGAGTTTGACATCTTGAAATAAAGGCATGTGAGAGAGAGAAAAAGAAGGTCAGAAAGAGAGATCACCAGTCACATAGGGGAAAAGGGGTCATGGTGGTTGGAGATGGTTCTATCAGGAAAAATAGAAAAATGGGACAGGATTAGATTTGGCTATGAGTCACAGTAATATAATTCCAAAGTAATGTAGACTTATATGAGAAAGGAGTTTATTTCTTTTTCCTATTAGGGTCCAAGGACAGGCAGTCTAGGCTGAGATGGTGGCTCCAAGATTGTCTTGGCTCCTTCTATTATACCTCTCTGCCAACCTTAGCTTGCACCTCATGGTCTAAAATAGCTGCTCAAGCTCCAGCCATCACATTCACCTACTAACCAGCAGGAAACAGGAAGAAGAGGAAAGCAACACACTATTTCCTCTTGCATCCTATTTGCCAACAGTTAGTTTACCTGGTTGCAAGGGAATTAGGGAGATATAGTTTCTATTCTGAGTAGCCATGTGCCTAGCTAAAAATCAGTTCTATTTTTTTAAAAAGGGCCAAAAGGTAGTCTGAATGGTATTTCCGATTCATAGGAAAAGGAAATACTTTCCTGAAATTTATCTGTAAATTATAACCATACTAGGGTACATTCAATTAAAATTGGAGGTTAATAACAATATTAGTAATTTACCCATTTTGACTTACTCAGAGGGGATGACTTTAAGGACTGGAAACATGCTCTTCAAATGGCTGACCTCTGGGCTCCCCTTCCACTCCCCTTGGCTGATCTGCCCCAACAGGGACGCTGTCCTGGGGACTAGAAACCAAAAGGCATCTATTCTTTACAGCTCCCCTCAGCCCCTGGCTTGCACTGTGGCCTTGGGCCAACCCTCCTTGCTGTCTGGACCTCAGTTTCCCCCTGACTAGAAAGTTCACAGTAATGCCAACCTCAAAGGTGAATCTTCAAGCACATCCGAGGGACCATGGTGGTGGATGTGGCTGTTCTCTGCTCTGAGCCCTCACGTCACCCTCCACCTAATGCATGCAGAGCCGATAATAATAGCAAACACTTGAATCGCTCCACAGGCTCTGTGGCAAAGCCCTGCACGTAATGCACCTGATGGTCCGCGTTTGATAGAAAGGGAGCCTGCAGGTTAGAGTGGTGAAGGAAGGTGCTAGTGCCCACCACCACCACCACCCCCAGCTGGGCAGGGGCAGCCAGAACCTCAGCCCGGCTCCGGTGATTTCTGCAGCCCAGGAGTTGACGTTTTCAGCTGGGCTAAAAATAACAAACTCGGGTTAAAAGTCTCCTCTCACTTTTCAAGCCTCTAAAAAATTTCAAAACATTCACAGTTTTCTCAGCTCAACTTGGATGAGATAAAGAGAGAGTCTGACGTTCTTCCAGAGCGCGGGGCAGTACCTGTTAATGGGTCGGGAGGGTGTGTTTATAAATTTGACATGGGGGAGCAGATGAGGATAATTACTGCTTCCTTTATTTTTTTTTAAGTTTATATAATTTAATTTTTTTACCCCTTTATTGGAGTATAATTGCTTTACAATGGTGTGTTAGTTTGTGCTTTATAACAAAGTGAATCAGTTATACAAATACATATGTTCCCATATCTCTTCCCTCTTGCGTCTCCCTCCCTCCCACCCTCCCTATCCCACCCCTCCAGTCGGTCACAAAGCACCGATCTGATCTCCCTGTGCTATGCGGCTGTTTCCCACTAGCTATCTGTTTTACGTTTGGTAGCCTTTTGTTTGTGCTTTAAACTACTAATTAAGGATACGGAGCCGTTTTAAAGAGAACCTGGATCTGGTGCAATTTTTTTCCGACTCCACTGGTGGTTTACAGACATTAATCAGAGAATGCAGGTTTTTCTCATGCCCCTCAGGAATCTACCTGAATGGGCCATTGTCCCAGGGCTTCTGCGAGCTGCCGGGCCTACAGAGCCTGCTCTCCTGCACTCTGCCCTCTGCAGCAGGCACTCATTCTTGTCAGCGTGCTATTCCTCCGACTCAGACATATCAAGGCATCTGCCTTCGCTTTGATCACTGGTATCTTGCTACGACCCAAAGCCCCAGAGGGAAATCAGAGGGAAACATTTCTCCCTAGACCCATTCTCCGTCCAGGCACGTCAATCTCAGAAAGCTGGCTGCAGATGGAGAACGTGGGCCCCGGGGCAATGGCCCGGGGGGAAGATAAAAGGCACCCAAGATGGCACGAATGAGTCTATGAAGCAGAAACTGCTTGCTTGTTCCAGGCCAGATGGTTGTTTGTTTCGCGTCTGTTCCAAGATGCTAAGCCCCAAAGGCCATGGGGCTCCGAGGAAGGGCCGGCCTCTTAGCTGGTGCCCTTTAGCCGAGTTTTCTGCCTGAATACAGGAAAATAAGACAAAGAAAAGGATTTGTCTTTGCTTCCTGGGTATGGGACCCACAGCTTTCTCAGATGCGCTTTGGAATAAAGTCATCCAGCCTCCAAGGACACTTCAGTACCCCTTCCTTCTGGTTACCTCCTATTCTTAGATCCTACGTTTCTGACAATCAGGGTAAAGTTCTCAACCAACGCAGCACCCAGATCCTGCTGGATGCCTGGCGGCACTGAACTGAGGGTGTAGTGGTCTCTAGCAGGCCATGCCCTGCAGAGGAGAACAGGGCAGCTTTCATCCGGGTGGAACCTCTGTCTCAAATTTCGTGAGTTTCTCTGTGTGGGGCTCTAGACATCGCCCCCTCCACCTAGACACCAGCTTCTGCCAAAAGGCAACCAACCGTGTCTTAACAGTTGGGCTGGATGTCTGCTGTAAACTTTTGGCTTCAGAAGAAGACGAACTATTTGCTCCATTACCTTCCCAGCTTTTAATGAGAGGACTGTCCCTATTCTAGGAGTCCCATGATAGCATCATCTCCAGCCCAGGCTCAAGTCCTTAATAAGCAAGACTCAGCAGAGATGGGTGACCATGCTCAGTGATGATAAAACCAGCAGAGGGCTCGCTCAGTCTCTGAGTCTGGATGAAGGACCATTTCCTGCTCCCTGCAGGGCACGCTGCCCCACCCCAATGCCCAGCTTTGCCAGTCAGCAGCCGAGTGACCTGGGACACGTTAGTGACTCTCTCCTCCACTTAGTCTTGGTCTGTAAAATCAACAGAACCCATCTAATAGGTTGCCCAGAGCAGAGGTCCCCAATATTTTTGCACCAGGGACCATGGAAGACAATTTTTCCACAGACCAGGGCTGGGGGGATGGTTTCAGGATGATTCAAGCGCATTACACTTATTGTGCACTTTATTTCTATTATTATTACCTTGTACTATATAATGAAATAATTATACAACTCACCATAATGCAGAATCAGTGGGAGCCCTGAGCTTGTTTTCACTTGCCACTCTCTGAAAGGGTTTTGATGAGTCTGCAAGCCATTGATTTGTTATGGTCTCTGTGCAGGCAAACCTCTCTGCTAATGATAATCTGTATTTGCAGCCGCTCCCCAGCGCTCACATCACAGCCTCAGCTCCACCTCGGATCATCAGGCGTTAGATTCTCATGAGGAGCGCGCAACCTAGATCGCTCGCATGCGCAGTTCACAGCAGGGTTCGCGTTCCTATGAGAATCTAATGCCTCCGCTGATCTGACAGGAGGCGGAGCTCAGGCGGTAATGCGAGTGATGGGGAGCGGCTGTAAATACAGATGAAGCTTCTCTCGCTCACCCGCAGCTCACCTCCTGCTGTGCAGCCCGGTTCCTAACAGGCCACAGACTGTGCGTTGGGGACCCCTGGCCCAGAGGATTAAACGAGTCGATGCATATAAAGGGCTGAGTGCAGTGCTTGGCTCAATGACTATCCGTTATGATTTCTCTGAGAATCCATAGGACATCAAGGTCTGATTGATTAGCTAGAGATATGTTTAGCCTTGACCATGTTTTCTTAGGAATTAAGGACATATGCTTGAGCAAATCTGGCAGAATCTAGGACTCCAATCCCTACTAAGGACCAAAAGGAATGATACACGAAAGAGAAAGTATAGCACAGTGGTGGTGCCTGGGGGTAACAGAGCAGGATGAAGATTAGGAGCAGGGCTAACCAGTCAAAACTTGTGTGACTTCTCCATTCATTCATTCATTCATTCACTTATTCATTCATACAACAAACATCTATTGAGTGCATACTGGGGGGCCAGGCACTGTGCAGAGTCCTGGGGAATCCCGTGATGAACACAGGTGTGTTCATGGAGCTCGTGTCCTAAGGGAAGATTGCAGGGGGAGGGGAGGCAGGTCATGGGAAGAAAACAAACACCTGAACAAGCTCATTTCAGATAGCAGTTGGTTATTCATTGCTGTGTAGCAAATGACCTAAAGGAAAATGTCTTAAAAACCATCATCTGTTTGCTCAGGATTCTGCCATTCGGGCAGGGCCTGGTGGGGACAGCTCCGCGTGGCATCGGCTGGTTCTGTCTCTTGGCGGGCCAGCTGTTGCTAGCTGTTGGCTTGCAGTTCAGCTGGGGCTGTTGGCCAGGAGCTTAGTTTTCCTCCATGTGGGCTCTCCATGGGGTTTGGTTGGCCTTTTCCCAGAGAAGTGACTGAGGTCGGCGAGGGAGTGAGCTGAGATGAGTGGTGAGAGGGATGGGAAACCACCAAAGGGTCCAGGCAGGGGAGGGATGCAACCTGACTGAGCGGTTGTAAAACCTCTCCGCCCCTGTGTTTATTCATTCACAAAATGAGAGACCTGCTTGAATTGCCTCTAAGGTCTCTTCCAGCTAATTTTCCCAGAAGAGAACCAGCACTTTGGTGGCCACAGTTTCTGGATTTGGGTCTTCTCTGCTGCACTGTCTCACCTGTAGAGCAATGAGAAGCAGAAGAAGTCTTCCTGGATGCTTTATGAGACAAGACACAAACTTTTTGAAGGAGGAGTCCTTGGTCCATTCTTCAGGCTGTTTTGTGAGCCGCATCGTCAAACACGTGCTTCATGCAGTGGATGTGAAAGGTAGATGCTTAAGCAAAGGCTTTTTTGAGCAAGAAGAAGGACTGTCAGCCATCAAAGAATTTCAGAAGGCACAGTTCCTCGAGTCCAGACAAGACCAGCAAATAAACCAAATTCCAGAGAGCTAGTGTTACCTGATGTTCGTTGGTCTGGGGGGTGGGGGAGGGGATCGGAATAGAAGTTTTCTTTGGAACTTAATTAGATCGACATGGTTGATATGCTGCTTAAGGTGGGAGCTGAGCATTTAAAATTATACCAAAGATATTTTTCCCCAGGTCTCTGTAAGTGGAGACGTGAACCTATCAAAATGTGCGATAAGGGAGCTACATGTGTCGTTTTAAACTAGTTCAAACCAGCTAGGCTGCTCCCTGCTCTGAGCTGCTGGCTATTAGCTGTCATCCAGCCTGGATGTGAGACAAGCAGGTGGATAAGAGAGACATCGTCTCGTTAGGACCTGCAGGAACAGGCAAGCAGGGTGCCTATCAGCAACGCACATCTCCAAGGCAGGCTTGGGCTCCAGCACGAAGCGCCATGTTAGATGGGCTTTTCATTTCAATGACATTTTTTTGGGAAAGAGTCAAATCTAATCCTCTTCCAGGACAGAGTTATTTCAGTTGCCACTGATCCTTCCGATAAATGAGACAGGGTTTCATTTTTTTCTTGCTACCAAGGTATCTAATTTTATAAAAGCCTTCAACAATGCAATAATTTATTGTAGCAACAGGATGGTGACGAGTAAGGACTTGTCTTCTTTTCTGTTAATTTTCTAAAGGAATCTCTTCCCTTCACCACTGAGAAGCTGTGCATGCCTTTCTCTGGGTTTCGTTAAGACTGTTTGAAGTCATGATGGCAAGACCATTATGATGTTTTTGAAAGATAGTGGGTTTCAAAGAGTTGTGCTTAAGAGACTTAAAAAGCTTCATCAACTTAATTCCCGTCCTCGGCTACTTTTTCAGAGCTATGATCTGGATATGCCGTAATTTTCATTACAATCTCATCCCCAACTTTTGCTTGTCTCATTACTCCTCCTCTTCTGAAATGCCACATGTAATACAAAATGAAAGAATAAGTCAGAGCCTAGAATCCTCCATGGAATTCAGAACCGATGTAGAAATGGCTGAAGGAATCCACATGCAGAGACACACACACACACACACGTATGCACAAACGGGGTTATTGGACACATCCTTACAGGGGAGACCTGAGGCAGGGTACCTTTGTGGTAAGGAGTCTAGTGTAGAGATAGCCGTTCCTTACAGTCGTGCCATGGCTATGCCAGGGGTAGGGTTGGTGTGGTCATAAGTGAGACCAGTACAGGAGTTAGGGAAAACATTTGGAAATGTCCCCAGCTTCAAAGGATGGGGACAGAGGGAATGAAGGAAAGAGGAGGTCCATTCTGAGCCTCAGAGGCAGGATTGGGGCTTTCTGCTAAGATGGAGGGCAGGGAAGGCAGGTAGGAGCCGGGCAGTTTGGGGAACAAGGAAATAATTCTCACATGTTTCTAAGTTTGACCTTGATGTACAAGGAAGTGTTGTATTTGCATTATAATCATTTCAGCCTGTGATTGAAACCTTTAAAGCTTCCGTTTTGCAGAGAAGTTAAGTCAGGACCCAAAGATGTCAATTAACTTGTCCAAGCTCATAAAGAAAAACCATAAATTAGGATGAAAGTCATGATATTCCTAGTCTTGGCTTAACCAGCTGGGTTTTTCTGCCTGTCCTGGTGGGTGTTAGAGAAGATAAAGGGGGTTGGTGGGGATTGCATGAACCGGGGGGGGCCTCTTCTTCCTGTTGGCAACATGTTTATCACATCCAGGTTCTGTACTGAATGTTTTGGTGGTTGAGCCATGTTTCACACCCAATTCAGGGCATGTTACTTCATAGGTTGGTCTAGACCTAGGACTTTCGATAGTAGAGTAGATATGGCTCCCCCAGCCAAATGTGTCTTACTGATTTCTTAAAAGCTGGGGGGTGGGGTGGGGTGGAAGGAGATAGCAATATGAGTGACATGGTACAAGAGCTCAGTCTCTTGTAGAAAACCAGTATTTTCCACAAAGGGCAAATGAATCAAAGATATTACAGAGAAATTTCCTTCTTGCTGCTCAGGAAAATTTTTTTTTTTAGTTGAAAGTGGGGGAGTGTTGTAGGATAATATAGCTGAGGAAGAATGTCTCTCCACTGTGCAGACTTCTTTTTTTAAAATTAATTAATTTAATTTATTTTTGGCTGCGTTGGGTCTTCATTGCTGTGCGTGGGCTTTTTCTAGTTGCGGTGAGTGGGGGCTACTCTTCATTGAGGTGCACGTGCTTCTCACTGCGGTGGCTTCTCTTGTTGCAGAGCACGGGCTCTAAGCGCGCAGCCTTCAGTAGTTGTGGCACACGGGCTTAGTTGCTCCGCGGCACGTGGGATCTTCCCCGACCAGGGCTCGAACCCATGTCCCCTTCATTGGCAGGTGGATTGTTAACCA
The DNA here is from genome assembly GCF_025265405.1 of Mesoplodon densirostris. Classification (NCBI taxonomy): domain Eukaryota; kingdom Metazoa; phylum Chordata; class Mammalia; order Artiodactyla; family Ziphiidae; genus Mesoplodon; species Mesoplodon densirostris. The sequence goes on from NC_082661.1 coordinate 10,327,127, forward strand.
CTGAGCCACCAGGGAAGCCCCCAGACTTCTTTAAAAATGTCCTGTGGGGCTTCCCTGGTGGCACAGTGATTGAGAGTACGTCTGCTGATGCAGGGGACATGGGTTTGTGCCCCGGTCTGGGAAGATCCCACATGCCGCAGAGCGGCTGCGCCCATAAGCCATGGCCGCTGAGCCTGCGCTTCCGGAGCCTGTGCTCCGCAACGGGACAGGCCACAACAGTGAGAGGCCCACGTACCGCAAAAAAAAAAAAAAATGTCCTGTGCCCTTTCTGACATGCAGACTATTGATGTTGCTAACCCCGCCCCTCTCAGCCTGATTAACTGCTTGTCCACCTGAACTCCTCTCCGAGTGATTGTTTCGTTTGATGGGCACCGCGGCTACGCTCCGCAGTGGGCTACATGTGTAGTGCTGCTTTCCTAACTGGCTTTTTGCAATCCGCTTTTAGAGCCCGCGGCTCCTTAGTCAAACCCTGCGTTCAATGCAATGGTCTGGGATTGCCCCCACCCCACCCAAAGTGGGTGGCCATATGCTTTTCCATTTGGAAGTTTCCCTCCATAGCTCCCTTATTTAAGATGATAGGCTCTGGAAATAATTTTTTTTTGAATGAGAGAGAGAAGTGAAAAATACTATGTTGTGAGGTACCATTTTTGCCTTTAAAAACATACACTCACAGACCCACACAGCAGACCAGACCGTTCTGGAAGCATATGAGCTCAAGTCATAGCCAAGGTCTCTGCTGGTAGGAGCCCTTCCTACCCTAAAGGGACTGCTTGTTAATAGCTGCATTCATGGGAGTTTAAATTTCTGCGTGTTGATGTAAAGCCAGCTTTCCCCTCAGGGCTATTTATTTTAAAAGTCTAAAATAGTAAGGGGTCTGCAGCATATGCTGTAACGTAAGCGAACTGGGGTCTGCGCTCCAAGCAAAGCCTTCTCTGTGCTGACCTCTGCGCTTTAATGCCCTCCAGGAGGGCGCTGGCGGCCCCTTGGCTTCCCCTTCAACACATGGCAAGCTCAGGCAGTTCTCAGAATTGCCTACAAAGGCCGTTGTTCAAGATTTTCATACCTGGAGGTAATGGCTGTAATAAACAGGGCAGGCCCTGATTTGCCACCATAGGACGGAAAGGAGGGGGAAGCAGAGGTTATGGCAGAGTCGGTCCTGCATGTGGAATCACTTCTCCTCCAGGGTCCAAGGTTGAGATGGATGCTGTGCTTTTAAAAATTGTTTTAACTCACCAAATTTTAAAAATTAAAAGTAAATATAAAAAAGCAAAAAAGGAGGAGGCCACTTATTTATTTGTTTGTCTGTTTTTTTGGCTGTGTTGGGTCTTCATTGCCGCACGCAGGCTTTCTCTAGTTGCGGCGAGCGGGGGCCACTCCTCGTTGCGGTGCGCAGGCTTCTCACTGCGGTGGCTTCTCTTGTTGCGGAACACGGGCTCTCGTCGCGCGGGCTTCAGTCGTTGCGGCATGTGGGCTCAGTAGTTGTGGCTCACGGGCTTAGATGCTCCGTGGCATGTGGGATCTTCCCCGACCAGGGCTCGAACCTGTGTCCCCTGCGTTGGCAGGAGGATTCTTAACCACTGTGCCACCAGGGATGTCCCCGAGGAGGCCGTTTATAATAATGTCAATAAATAAAGCTAGGAAGTGGCACATACGAAAATTTTTTTAATCTAGATTTTAAGAAGAAGTAGCAGCAGCAGCAGTGGGCATTTGTCTCCCCAGTGCCCTTTGCTGGAGTAAGCGAGCCTCCTTAAAATGCCTCTGAAGGATCCCAAAGCCGTTTCAGTTGTGGAACAAGTAGCACGAGCTGTGGTGGGAAGCAAGGTGGGTCTAGCATAGACGCTGCCCCTGCAACCCCAGGCAACCCCTCCCTCTGCCACGTAGTTACAGGAGGTCTTTCAGACTTGCTTCTCACTTGATTTCGATGCTTGAGCTCTTCATTTTACCCAGAGGAAACCTATACAGATAATGAGAGGGATTGCTTCTCCCCTTCTCAGAAGCGAGTCATGTTTACTTCTCCCTTTGAAAATATTAGTTAGGAAATGTGACAGATGAAGGATTGGGCATGAGGCAGTATGAGAAGGAAATATTAATACGTGTAAAGTGACTTCCTCCTGTTGGTGAGGAGATTATTTCATTATTTTCTTGAAGAATTAGTAATAACTAAAGTCCTCTCTACCTGTTGATTGTATCACTCAATTGCCTTAGAGTGTCGATCTCTACATTATCACCCATGGCGTCTCCATAGACTCCTTTAGCAATGCACCCACGTGGAGGCACTGTGTTTGCACAGACTGTCCACAGCCCAGGTAAAGATATGCATGAAGAGAAAAGACTCTCCTGGGGTGACAGACTCTACAGAACCCCAGCTTGCTGTCCATGTTTCATCCAGGACTCTCGAGGTGGGAGGGAAGGAAGCAGCCTTTGCGGTGGCCGGGTTTTCCTGGCCTTTGTACCTCACTTGGGATCCATGAGTAATTGGTGCATTGTACAGGGAGCGACCTCTGCTTCTTTGGGCACGTTGAACCAAGTTGGAGCTGTAAAAGCAGGACCATAAATCAGCTCTGTTACAATGGCAAAGTTCTTGAAAGCACCTCAAAGCCCTGTATGCATTCCTTCTAGTTAATGAGCAGCAAGGTAGATCCTGAGTCGCTGGCTTGATGGAGGCCAAGTTAGAACCAGAAGATGGATGTGCAAAACTCGGTCACCCAGAAAAATCTAAGCCGCCCAAAGAAACACAACCAACTTCAAAGGCCTCCTATGCTTTCTCCTATACAATGCTTTCCTGGCTGAATAATTTGTGTAAAAAACAGCTGGGTCTTCCATGGAGCCAGCTGTTAGGACACATTTTGTGCATACTCTATCAAGGGGACTTTCTCTTAACAATTGTCTTTGAATCTTCCCCTTGAGCTGTTGTGCAGATTCCCTATGACGTGATGGAAAGCTGGTGATGGCCTCCTCTTGTCAAGGTTTGGAGGCCCTGAGCTGCTCTTGTTACTGCTTTTCTATGACTCCCAGGTGTGTTCATAACAACTTTTTCCTTCCTTAGCCGTTCAGGTGGGGTGAGACCCTGCAGGTTTTCGTGGTAGTTGAAACTGAACTAGATTCTTGCTGATGGACTGAAACTCTGTAGGAGTTTTTCTTTCTTTATGAGATGATGTGCTCCAAGCCTCTGAAACAGAAGAAAAAGGGAAAATCAAATTAAAAAGTCAGTGCCCAGGGACTTCCCTGGAGGTCCAGGGGTTAAGGCTTTGCCTTCCAATGCCTTCCAACGGCCGAAAAACCAAAGCATAAAACAGAAGCAATAATGTAACAAATTCAATAAAGACTTTTAAAATGGTCCACATCAAAAAAATCTTAAAAAAAAAAGTCAGTGCCCAATCCATTTGATCTTCGTGTATGTGTGTATGTGTGTATGTGTGTGTGTGTGTGTGTGTAATTCTAGTTTATTGGTCTTCTTCTATCCCATTTTTGTGGGCTTACATATAAACCATGTAACTTTAAATTCTTTCCCTCTTCTTTGTAGAATGAATTCTTATTCACTAATTAAGGTCTGGGCATAACACATACCACACATGTCCCCCAGTGCCATCAATAACATGGGGACACATTAAACAATGACCAAAGGTCCATATAGGTTTTTTGGCTCTTCAGAAAAACAAAACACCCCCCGTCCCAAATGTATGGATCATATTTGAGAGAAAGCATTTACCTAGAGTGGTATTGATTTAATGACATAAAGAAAATGAGTTCAATAGTTTTACCTTTCGAATTGCAAAACTCTTATCGTGTCTTCCTGTTTACTAAAAGAACATGCTCTTGGTGCCCCCGAGAAAGTGCCCACGCAGTTCCGTGTTGCAGGTGACACGCACAGCTGGTCCCTTAGTGTGGTTAGTTGCAAGCCATGATGTTTCAGTTTGTACCACACCCTGGCTAGCGGGTCCTGATGGTTCGGGCCAGGGCCGCTGCGGCTGTGGGCTGTTCTCTGAGCTGCCCTCGCTTCATCCTCAGAGCTCAAGGTTCACTCCTCCTCTCTTAACCCTCACGTAAAATCATTCTCAAAACCCCCTATGAAGGGCTTCCCTGGTGGCGCAGTGGTTGAGAGTCCGCCTGCTGATGCAGGGGACACGGGTCCGTGCCCCGGTCCAGGAAGATCCCACATGCCGCGGAGCGGCTGGGCCCATGAGCCATGGCCGCTGAGCCTGCACGTCCGGAGCCTGTGCTCCGCAATGGGACAGGCCACAGCAATGAGAGGCCCGCGTACCACAAAAACAAAACAAAACAAAACAAAAACGAAACAAAAAAAACAAAAAAAAACCCAAAAAACCCTATGAAGAATCCAGCTTCGGGCTTCCCTGGTGGCGCAGTGGTTGACAGTCCACCTGCCGATGCAGGGGACATGGGTTCGTGCCCCGGTCCGGGAGGATCTCACATGCCGCGGAGCGGCTGGGCCCGTGAGCCACGGCCGCTGAGCCTGCGCGTCTGGAGCCTGTGCTCCGCAACGGGAGAGGCCACAACAGTGAGAGGCTCACGTACCACAGAAAAAAAAAAAGAATCCAGCTTGGCTCACACAGGCATTCAGGAAAGGCTAGTTCCCCTAACAGAAGGTTACTTAACCTGGAGTCCCTGGACCCTAGAAAGTCCATGAATGGGGTTTACAGTTGCACATCACCCCATGAGATTATATGCACAGTTTCGTACGTGCAGAGATTCTTTTGAGGTGAGGGGGTGGGCTTATAGGTCTCCATGGACTCTCAGAGGGGTCTGAGTCCTGCCGAAACTTCATTGCCATCACTAACTGGTTTCCTACCTCCAATTTCGTTCTCTTTCCTGTCCATCCTGTGTATTACATTAGTGCAATATCTAAAACCTGCTTTTCACGTCTGTACCACAATCCAAAGCTTCCAAGCCTCCCCTCACCTGTAGGATGACGTACACCGTTGCCCTGGCTGCCCTCCTGATTCCATCTCCCACTGTTCTCCACACCTTTTCCTCCAGGCTGTTCTATTCATTATTTCCCCAACATGCACACGTATTTGCAACTTCACTTGCCTCCTCTCATCCCTTCCCCTCATTCTGATCCTGCAACTCTCTTCAAAGTCAAACTCTTCCATTAAGATTTTCTTCCATCCACCAACAATCTCACTCCTGTCTCTAAGCTTGTATCATCAATACACCTTTTAATCCTAAACTCCTTTTTGCAATTTTACTTATTTCACATCATTAACCTTTCATGTGTATGTTTTGCCATCCAAACTGGATTCTGAATTTCTTGAAGACACAGGTTCATTCATTCTTTCATTCATTCATTTGGTCAGCAGACATTTATTGGGTGTCTTCTATTGATGGGGCCCTGAGCCTGATGTGGGGTTTGGACTCCCACTACACCTGGACCACTTCTACACACAGAGAACATACTCAGTGAACAATGAATGAATGAATAAATGAATTTGGGTTAAACCAAGCCATTTCAGGAGTGCTTGAGAACCTCTGAAAAGAATACACAGCCAGAGTTTCTCCTGGTTTCTGAAGCCAAAGCAGAACACTCAGGCGTGGTGGTTCTTAACGTGTAACCCTCTGGAAGGGCTAAGTCCCAAGCAACAATTTCTTCCCGCATTCAGGGAGACTGTTTTCTGCTGACTCTGCACCATTCATGGGAGGTTCCTGGCTTCGCTGGCTCTCCTTGACTTTTCGTTTCCTGAGGATGGCAGGGAGAGAGAGCAGGATCAAGTCCACCCTTTCATAAGAGTTTGCAACTTACCGTGGGGAAAGAAAAAGAAAACATGAGTCCGTTCTACCCACCAGAACTTTCTAGCATTCTTGCCCCTTAGGGCCTGCAACTAAACTAATATTTCTGACAGTGTTCCTTCCTAAAGAAGCCCACCTCTGGGAACAGGGGACGGGAGTTGGGAAAGCATCATCTGTGCAGGTGGTGGGTCGAGTTTACACACCTTCAGGTGGGCATGGGAACCGGGTGCTGGGTGCACTTGGCTTTTAGAGACTGCTTTGAAAGCCCTGAGTGTTTGTCTTGGCCGGTTCCTTAGGCAGCTGGGCATCTGCCACGAGAGCTGGCCAGGATGTGAGTTTGGTTTCTTTGGCCTTCCATCTTGGTTTGGGATGGATTCTGCTGCCCTGCTCCCATCGAAGAGGGGACATACCCCTGAGACTCACAGGCAGTGGCCAGCCTGAGCTCTGCAAGCCACGTCCGGAGGCTGGGGGGCTGGCCTCTGTCACCTGGGGTTCTGTTCTCTTTGGTGCAAACCAGAACCAGAGTGCTGGCTCTGCTCAGAAGGCCCCGAAGGCTGCTGTTATTCCTCTCCACCTCCTGCTCTCTGCTGCCAGTAAAAATAAGAGAGTGAAATGACTTTGATGCTGGACCTCCCTCAAGGCAAGTATGTGCCGGGAGAGAGAAAGATTGTGTATATGCATTTCACCATATCTTTTACTCCTTAGGCCTTAGTTCTCTAGAAATTTTTGCACAAGTCCCCTGCAGAGGTCCTGAGCAGCTACCTTAAAGATAATATATTAAAAATACAGGGGCTTCCCTGGTGGCGCAGTGGTTGAGAGTCCACCTGCCGATGCAGGGGACACGGGTTCGTGCCCCGGTCCAGGAAGATCCCACATGCCACGGAGTGGCTGGGCCCATGAGCCATGGCCGCTGAGCCTGTACGTCTGGAGCCTGTGCTCCGCAACAGGAGAGGCCACAACAGTGAGAGGCCCGCGTACCGAAAAAAAAAAAACCAAAAACACTGTATCACTGTGCGGTTGGGACCACTGACTGCAAGTTCCATGCTGGAACGAGAAAAAGTCACCTTTTACTCATTAGAAAATGGATCGGTGTGAATATACACTCGGCTACCTTTTTATTTTATTGTGGTAAAATACATATACTCTAAGATTTACCATCTTAACCATTTTAGACTGAACAGTTCAGCAGTATTTAGTGCCACCATCATCACTATCTATTTCCAGGACATCTTCACCCCTAAGGGAAGGCTGGTGCCCATTAAGCAGTCACCACACACACCCCGCCCCACTCCCTGGCAACCACTAGTCAGCCTTCTGTCTCTATGGATGTCCCTCTTCTGGATACTTCATAGAAATAGAGTCAGACAATATGTGACCGTTTGTGTGCGGCTTCTTTCACTGAGCATAATAATCTTTCAAGGTTTATCCACGTTGTGGCATGTGTCAGAATCTCATTCCCTTCTGTGGCTGAATATTTATCCTATGTTTGGGGGTTGAAGTTATTTTCTCTCCCTTGAACTTCCATTCCCACTCCCACCTTCACTCTGTCTCTAGAACTTCTGAAGTCTTGACGTATCTGAACTTGACTCCTCCCAACTCACTTCCCTCCAGTCTGGCTGGTAACCCCCAACCATACCTGACAACAACCTGCACCAGGGCCCCCTGAAGGGCGGGTCAAAATCGCAGCTTCCAGCCCCACTCCACACCTACTAAGCACAATCTGTGGGCGTGGAGCCAGGGAACCTGCATTTCTTTTATTTATTTATTTATTTGGCTGCGCCGGGTCTTTGTTGTGTCACGTGGGCTCTTTTAGTTGCGGCACGCGGGATCTAGTTCCCTGACCAGGGATCGAATCCGGCCCCCTGCTTGGGAGCGCAGAGTCGTAACTACTGGACCACCAGGGAAGTCCCTAGGGAATCTGCATTTCTAGCAAGCTCCCTGGTCACTCTGATGTACACACGTGGGCACCGGGGCTGTGACACAGGGCTGGCCAACTCCCCTCAAACCCCAGTCCAGGACTCCTGAGTCAACTGCTGTGGCTGGGCTTCATCTCCATCTACACCATGGAAACCCAGCTCAAATGCCACATCTCCCGTGATTCGGGAAAGCTTCCTCAACTCTTGGCCTGAAACCATTTCTCCTAGACTGTGAACTCCCTGAAAGCAGAGTCCAGGCTTCTCTTTGTATCCCTTGAATAATCTTCATCCCCAGAATAAGAACATTTATTGAGTCCTTACATGCAGGTACTGCCCTAGGTGCTTCTAATCCATCAACTAATTTTATCTTCACAAGGTACAAGCAAAGGCAGTGTCATTATCCCCAAACACCTGGAAGAGCTACCATTTCCAGGAAATGCCAGAGTGTTTCTGCTCAGCGGCAGACAGAGATGGACCCCTCAGCCTAAATCATGGAGTGGTACACCAATGAGTAAAGTTGGTGGAAAAGGCTGTCAAACTCACTGGGAGTAAAAAACTGTCAGGTGGTGCCGGTAGGATTATAACCATTTTAAAACAAGTATTAGTAACATCCAAGGAAGAGCTGTGTCCACGCTTTTCATCCCTGGCAGAGAACCCCCTTCTCTCCCCCACTCTGTGCTTCCCCCAAGCCTGGGTGATTTCCTCTGTGTCTGAGGTTTCCTGCATGGAAGATGTATATCTTCACTCCTGCCTCACCTTATTCACTTTCCTCAATCATCCTGCACTCAAAGCACGAGGTATGTGCCATTCACTGTGATAAAAGCACAAGTTAATTCATGTGACTGAGCGCCAGCAGCATAGCCCACGTGACATGTGGCTCATGGGGCTCCTGCCCGGTGGACTAGGACGGGTCTTAATCTGTACCAAGAAAGTAAAGCTTTGAAGAAAAATTGCAGGGACTTCCCTAGTGGTCCAGTGGTTAAGACTCCTTGCTTCTACTGCAGGGGGAGCGGGTTCCATCTCTGGTTGGGGAACTAAGATCCCGCATGCTGTGCGGTACGGCCAAAAAGTTTTAAAAAAAAAGGAAAAGAAAAGAAACATTGCCGCTTTTCTTAACCACATGAGCCAGCAATTCCACTCCCAGGTATGTTCCCCCAAAGAACTGGAAACAGGGACACAAACAGATACTTGTATATCTGTGTTCATAGCAGCAGCTGCTTTGACAATAGTCAAAAGGTGGAGACACCCAAGTGTCCCTCGAAGGATGAATGGATAAACAAAATGTATCCATAGAATGGAATATTATTCAGCCTTAAAAGGAGATATCGACAACTGCTACAACATGGGTGAATCTTGAAAACATTATGCTACGTGAAATAAACCAGACACGAAAGGACAAAAATTGTATGATTTCACTTATATGAAAAATCTAGAGTTGGGCAAATTCATAGCGAGAAAGTAGATAAAAATGTTACCAGGGCCTGGTGGGAGGGAGCAATACAGGGTTACTGCTTAATGGCTACAGAATTTCTGTTTGAGGCGATGAAAAAATGTTGGAAATAGTGGTGATATTTGCACAACAGTGTGAATGTAATTAATGACACTGCACTGCACATTTAAAAATGATTAAAATGGTAAACGTTATGTTACTTATATTTTACCAAAAAAAAAAAAAACTCAGCTTTCTTTTCCAGCCACTATAATAAAATAAAGAAGCGTGGATTTGCCAGATTCTATTATGGGATCGTTGGGTCTTAGGCACCCTTTGAATAGGGTCCATTAGAGTTCCCTGCTGTTGAAAACATAATCTGTTTAACCTCCTGTTTCCCTGCCCCAGCTGCTGTGGTCTGGGGAAGAAAGGATTTCTGGCTTTCTCTGAACGGCCCCAGGGAGCACGTAGCCCAGCCTAGAGGGTAGCCCCTGCCCCAGCAGACCTTCCAGTGAGTCTCAGTCTGCAGATGTGCCCCAGGACACCTCCCTCCCGGGATCAGGGTTCTGACTGATTGTCCTGCGATAGCCACCAAAAGGGATTGTCATTTCATTGTTAGAAATTCCCCCAGTAACATTCAGCCCGTGTTCTTTTCAGGCCCTGTGGAATTTCTAACGACGATATGAGGAAGTATTGAAGAAATATTCGGGTTCACCCCAGCCTTGGGGATACACCTATGGTGACTCTGCAGACCTGGCATGGTTAGGTCTTACTAATCCCACAAGCGAGGAGGGCAGGGACCAGGACTGGGAGAAAATCAGTCCTGGCCAACAAGGCCGGTGGTAGGGTTAATGGCTGTTCTCAAATACAACCACTCTTCAGAGCATGTGCTTAATAATCTTCAATCAACTCCAGTTTATTTGCATGTCAAATCGATTTTACATGCAAAAAGCATCCCCCGTATAAATTAAATGCTCTGTCAAAGACCTCCATGCTTCCCCAAAGCCTCAGGCACTCACTCCAGGCTCTTCGGAAAAAAACGTAGCTGTAGCTTGGGCTTCCTGTAAAGTTATTTACAGATATTTCATTTTAATTTTTATTACTAATTTATCAAGGACACATATAGATTTATTGCATGCCAGGAATGTTCCAAACTTTTTACTGGTATCACTTCACTGATTCTGCTTAACAATACTATGAAGAAGGTTCTGTTATTTCCCCCATTGTACAGATGAGAAAACTGAGGCCCAGGCCACTCTAACGGTGATGGCACAGACTGCAAGGGCATTTCCTAAGAGGGCAGGTAAGACACCAAACAACCTGCTTTTTGTGAGGTTCAGCACCCCATTTCCTCCTGTTGATTATGTTCATATAAGGTCCAGGACAGTCCACTGAAGGACGGGGCAGGAACAGGCCCGCTGCCTGGCTCTGTCTTTGATTTCCCCTCATCTCCCTGGCTTCTAGGGAAATTGAGGGAGAGAGAGTGGGACCAATGTCTCCACCTACCCTAGGAGGCTTTTGTCGGGAAAAGATGGCAGAGGGCAGATGAGCGTTTTCAGAACAGCCGTGGCGCTGGTACCGTCAACTTGAGTGTCAAATCATTTTTCAGAGCAGCGCTGGAATTCCTGGTAATACAGTATTTGAGAGCCACTTCAAGAGGTGACAACAATACCATTGTTTTAGATTTGAATCAGGGCTGTGGATTGTCCCCGTGCTGGTTTCCTGGTTTGGATGTTGTACTTTAGTGATGCAAGATGTTATCGTGGGGGAAGTGAGGTGAAGGATAGTTGGGCCCTCTCTGCGCTGTTTTTGCAACTTCCTGTGTGTCTATAATTATTCCAAAATACAAAGGTTTTTTAAACGCCATTGTTTAGGAAGCCAGGGAACTGTAGCTACTTCTCCAGCCGCGCTGTGTGTTTCCCTGTGCTGTGAGTTCATAACCAGCTGACCTCTATGATGGACTTGTTGTCAGTCTCAGGGCAGAGCTCACCTCTTTCAGAGGCTGGCACTGGTCCCCCTTTGCCCTAGACGGGGGTTCTCCTGTCTGCCCTGGAGCCTGCAGCACCTTCCCCTAAATCTCAGGCACGTTCAGCCCTGAGACTCCCCTCCCCTGCCCCCCCGCGGAGCCTGCTGCCCGCCCCCCCACCCCGCCCCGCCAGGTTCTTGCGAATCTGCCCTCCAGTCCCCTGTGGGGCACCTGACATATGCTGTTTCATTCATTTCTCTCAACCCCAAGGAAGGAGTTTGCGAAGTGTGGGTGTCTGTGGGAGTCCCAGGAGGTGGGACCACGGGGACTGGTGTGAAACAGATCTTCTACAGAGCAGCACAGAACATTCTCTTCCCGGGGCCACTGACTCCGGGAAGGCCTCAAGTGTGTGCCTCTAGCTCAAATCTGTCAGTCGGACCATCATGCACAGGGTGGTGTTCCAGTTAAGTGTGCTGGGGCCGGAGTCGCGAGCCTCATGGTAAATATGGAAACACAATTCTCAGGCAGGAGTAAAACCGCCTGCCGTCCTTCTCCGTGCTCCAAGCACAAGGGGCTGTCATCTTCTGTGGGTTCTGAGAATCCTGTGAAATAGTCCTAGTTCTGGGGCCAGGCTGCAGGAGGTGTACTTACAGACCTCGCCTTACAGACTTTAACTACCCAAGACTCTGGATCCTAATTTATTTCTCTCCCCAAAGCCTGGCATTTGGAGGCGGACCTCTTCAGGGGCAGCAAAACACAAGGGCACATTATGACACCAACGATGAAATCCCTAAACCTGCAGCGCAGAGATTCCACGTGGATTAGATCTGGCTAGGACGCCTGGGAATTAGAGGCGATTTGTCACAGGCCTCTCTGGATTAGGCCCCCAGGGGCCGAGAAGATGAGCCTAGGAATTCCAAAGCGGGGCTGTGGGTGTTGGGGGGTGTGGGGGGTTGGGCGGGCCGGGTTCGGGAGGCACTGTGTCACCTCCCGGTGTCCCTTCTCTCCCTCGCACTTCAGAGTTTAGGGTCTGCTATTGCTTCGGAAAACCTGACACCCCAAATTCCCGAGGCTTCGTCCCCTGTTTTCCTGAGGGGCCAGGATGACTTTCTCCCCAAAGGAACACTGGGATCCCTCCCAGCAGCCCCACCTTCTCCCCTGGAGCCTGTTTCCCTGTCTTTGTCTTCTCTCCGTCCTTTGATCAGCTGATAACGAGGATCCTCCTTCCAGCCCAGCCTGTAAGTCTGTGTGATTCCTTCCCCACAGATGGCCAGGCAGCTTTCACAGGCTGTGGTTCTGAATTTTGGCCTCCAGTTTGAGCTTTGTTCTCATGTAATGTGGCCGCATTAGGGACTAAAATGGGTACTGTAATTTTCCCCCTGAGAGGCTCCTGTCTTAGACCATAAGCTCCCTGAGCACAGGAAGGGCAGGACCTCCCTAGAGGAGCTAAGACACACCCTCTCTGGGTCTTGATGGAGGGAGGTGACCCCAGCGCTTCATCAGGGAGCAGAAGCACGACCCTGGTCTGGAGCTTGTCCTGGGTGGTCCCGAGGCCTTGCCTTTTTTTTTGAGGATCTATCATGTGCCAAACAGTGTGCTAAACCTGTTAAATGCCTTTTTTCCTTTGACCCACTTAATATACTACCAGGCCAGAACTATTGCTCCTGTTTTACACATAAGGAAATCAAGGCACAGAGAGGTGAAGTAAGTAGTCTGGAGTCACACAGCAACTGTCAGTATTTACCCAGGCTGTAACTTTCATGCTGAACAGCCTCCCACGTGGGTAGGCAAATGCATCTCAGGCTGGTGAGCATGTGAGTAGCCTTGATGCTGGAATACGGGCATTTGAAGAACCCAGCCAGGAAGAACATCCTGACTTCTCCTTGGTTAAGATCATCCATGCCAGTGATGTTCTTCAAGGAACAGTTTCATCTTGCTCAGTGACTGCAAAGCCCGTCACGTTAATGATGGGGAGAAACCCCTTTGCTAGGGGCTCAGATCTGCCTCCACTCCCTTAGACCTGTTTTTGCAGCAGCAGACTGTTCTATTAAAGTCAGAGCAATACCCATAAAGGGAGGGTTGTTTTCCCCTTGTGCCCCTCCGGCGCCCTGGTGTCCTTCCAGAGCAGCGCCTGAGTTCCCAGTTGCTCGGAACAGCCAGCTTGGGAAGGGAAGGTCCCCGGCCCCTCCCTGGAGGAGCCTGACTCACAGCAGCTGGGGGGTGGGGGTGCGGAGGGGGGGAGGAGGGAGCCCTTTGCACCTGCCTCTGCCTTTGGCCGCGTCCTGGGAAAATTTCCAACCCCACCCAAGTTGCTTGATGACTCAAGGCTACACTCAGCCCAGTTAGGGGCACGGACCAGGGGCTGTTTCCGCTGTGGGCTCCCGGCACCATGGGACAACCTAGGAGCCTGAGGACAGGTGGCCTCAAGCGTGTGCCTCCAGCTCAAATCTGTGTGTTTCCGGCATCAATCCTCTCCTTTTCCAATGTGTGTCCTACCTCACCAGCTCACCTCAGGCTGGGGTCCGCCTCAGGGAGATTGCCAGGAGCTTTCATCTCTCTCCCTCCTGATACACCCACCTGGCTCTGGCCCACCCCTGAGGTGGGATGGGGAAACTGCGTCAAGAGCCTGTCCCCCACTGATGCGGGCAGTGCCCCATTCCTGCCCTCCCCCGCAGCTGTGTTATGTGTCTATCTTAACTTCCAATAATTCCTGCCATAAATTACTGCTGAGGTCTCAGCTCCAAGTAAGCTGGCAGGAGTGGGCAGTCGATCTGCACGGAGGCCAGTAAAGTCATCTTCTGCACTCAAAGTCATCAAAAGTGTATGTGTGTGTGTGTGTGTGTGTGTGTGTATGTGTGTGTGTAGAGAGATGGGGGAAGGGTGGAGTGTAATAAACTCAATAGAGACCATTCCCATGGAATATTCCCTCTCTTTCTCCCAAATGTGCACCTTCAGGACTTTTACAGAGAACAAGACCAGATTGTCCCCCACCCAGGATGCACAGGGAAGAGCTAAGAGACTGAACAAGTTGTCAGGCTCAGTCCTGTGGCAGAGGGTAGTTCTTTGGCGAACAGTGGAATCAGAATTCAGGTCGTGCTGGCCCTGGAAGTGCCCAGGTGGGCGTCTCTCTACTGGTGAATTAGGCTACAGAAGGGCCAGGGCCTTCCTGGTTTGTCCTGACCTTCTATCTCACTACCCTGTGCTGGAACCATATCGACACCTTCACCAGGTCCTCGCCCTGACCCTTTCTTTCCCACCTCCGTGCCTTTGCTCATGCTGTTCCCTCCCCCAGATGTCCTTCCTCTCCGATGTTTCCTCCTTATCCGTGCCTCAGGTCCCAGCCACAGGCCACCTCCTCCTCCAGGCAGGCTCCCACATTGCTCAGGGAATGAGCAGCTCTAAATGGGAAACGGACAGGGGACCAAGCAGACACCACAGACCTGGAGAGGCCGTGGTGCACACGGACAACTGTCTATTGTTTTGTCTAGGGAAGTAATGAGCCCAGCAGAAAAAACTACAGTCCCAGGCTCCCCTGCAGCTGGGGAAGCCACGTGTCCCACTTCTCACCAGTAAGATGGAGACAAAAGCTTGGGTGGGGCTTTGAGGGAAACTGTTTAAATGGGAACAGAATCACGGTGTGCAACCCTAAAGATCATAGTCATATACTAGAGATGGGTGTGGGGAAGGGCTGGACGGAGCCTGGGCCCCTGAGGGCTCTGGGAAGCAGCCCTGCCCATCCTGGACTCGTTTTGTTGGACAGATCCACGTTTTATGAGGCCTGAGGGTTTTGCAGTGTAGGAGACCTTCTCTGAGAAAAAGAATACAAAATAAAATGGCTGGAACTTGGGAGAGGTCTGGAGGTTTAACTGTTCCTCTGCAGGATTCCTGTTTCTGCACTTCTCTAACATGGAAAAGCCCATGGTAAGCCCAGTGCCCAGAGTCCTGTTATTCGGAGCCAAACATGATTCTGAGTCAACACCCCACTGCCTTGTCAGGAGTGTCCACAAAGTGCCCCCTGTCCTGTCAGCTTAGATCCAAGTCCTAAACCTGCTGCAGGTGAGCAGCACCTGGGAAGCATTTACAGCCCTGTTGTGGGTTGAATCGTGTCCCCCCCTAAAATTCACGTATTGAAGTTCTAACCCCAGTACCTCGGAATATGACCTGTTTGGAGTCAAAGTCTTTAGGAAGGTAATCAGTTTAAAGTGAGGTCCTGAGGCTGTCCAAACTCAGTATAACTGGTGTCCTTATAAAAGGGGGAAATGTGGACAGAGATTGGCGTAGAGGGAGGATAATGTGAAGAGCCACAGAGAGAAGATGGTCAACTCTAGAGGCTTCAGGGAAAACCGACCCTGCCAGCACCTTGATCTTGGACTTCCAGTCTCCAGAATTGTGAGAAAATAAACTTCTGTTGTTTAAGCCACCCAGTTTGTGGCGTTGTGTTACCACAGCCCTGACAGACTAATACAGGCCTGAGACCCAGGTCCCACCCAGAGTCTGACTAAGCGGTCTGGGGGGAGCTCAGATCTGAGAATGTTTTAAAAGCCCCTGAGGTGATCTAATGTGTGACTTAGAGGATTTAAGAAAGATTCAGAGGGTAGGTTAAGTTCAAATGGGCCTTGACGAATGAATAGGAGTCCAGTGGACAAAGAAGCAGGGAAGGTGTTCAGGCGGGGTAACCAGCCCAAGTGTGATGGAGTTAAAGTGCAAGACCGGGTCAAGGGCACTGGGCAGGAGACCGGAGGAGGGGGCAAAAGGGTGGTCTGCACGGGTTTAGTAGGGTCTCACGGAGCACACGGGGAGATTTGCAGGGCAGCAGGGAGTAGTGAAGTCTGCAGACCGAGGCCTGCTGCCAACAGAGCTGCCCTTAGAAAGGCAACGCTCACTGCTTTCTCTCTGGAGTCCGAGTTATCAGGTGTGTACTGCGTCCGTTCCAGTGTAGCACTGACCTTCAACAGGTCTGGTCCTGAGCTTGGTGACAGTGCCATCCACTAGCTGGGCACCTTGGAAGGTGACACCAGTGAATAATCACGAGCTGGAATCAGCTGCCTTTCCTTGAATGAACTAGTGGACTTTCTCTTGCTTTCCTCTTGCTGAATGCCCTTTCCCCCTTGCCCTGAGGGCAAACTCCTACAGCACCCTCACCACCCAGCTCCCATCACCTCCTCTGGACAGCTACCTGTCTTCCCTTGGAGGCTGCCGCAATCACATCACCCACTCTGGCACTTTCCATGCTGCATTACTATGGTTTGTTTATACGCCCTTTCTCGCTAGTCTGTGGATCCCTGCAGAATAATGACTCTTCTCTCGCATTCATTCAAAAATGTTTATTGAGCAACTACTGTCTGCCAGACACTGCATCCTGTAGCAGTGAGCATAACTGATGCTCTCAGATACTGACCGAATTGATGGAGGAGGAAAAAAGACATGTGAGGGAATTGAAACTAAAGGAACAATTTTGCATCATGTCAGCTTGCAAATATGTGTGGATTTGGATGGCCAGGGGTCTGTTGTATTGCGGGAATTCAGTTAACCACTTAAAACTCTCCAAGCTAGTTCCCCATTTATAAAGTAAGAACGGGAATCAGCTATGTATGCAAATCTCTTCAAGGAAAATCCACTAAATTAACTATATTCCATCGGCATTTAAATTCCTTCCCTGGGGCAAGTGGGACAGGAACCTGGCACTTGACTGGTCATTTATCTTGTTGTATCTCGGGCCCTGGGACAGCCTGGCTGGCTCCTTCTACCTCTAGGTTTCTGGCGCTGGTAGAATGTGGACACGTGGAATCTCAGATCACACCTGCCCTTGTTGTAACTGACCATCCCAACCTTCCCCACTGATGCCTTTACTCTTTCCCACGACTTAGTGGGTTAAAGTTCCATTTCTCCCCTGCAGCCCTGGTACGTTGGCTACAGCAGCCAGTGCGTTAAAAAGATAGAGAAGAAGAAAGAAAAGCCAGAGGCCTGGCTGGCAGAGACCAAGAGAGGCAGGTAGTCTTAGCATCCTCAGCAAGGAGTCCATTCTTTAGGGCGTGTCTTATTAACGTCCCCCAGGACTTAAGTCCTGAGCTGGTCTCTGCTCAGGTCCTGGAGACCCAGGGATGCAGATGACAGCTTTGCAGAGGGACCAGCACGGGAGGGAAAGGCTCAGCCTTCTTCTGAAAGAAAACCAGGTGTTCTCAGAGGAATTCTGCCATTCAAGAAATGATAAATACCTCCTTGGCATAGAGCCTGTTGCAAAGGGGAGTGGTTGCTTGAGCAAAAAATTCACAATTAATAGATATTTCTTTGAACCCAGCCATTAAGTTACAGCAACAAGCTTTCATTAAAGATCATGTTGACCCTAATATTTGGCATTTGCTTACTCGGGCCAGCCCGGAGCCACCAGGCTGCTGGACACTGAGGCAGCCCAAGCCGCCCACTCTCTATTTGTAATGGCCCTCTCCCCAAGGTGCAGGGACAGCAGCGCTTAGAGACCCATTAGAGGCAATTCTAAATATTTCCACAACTTGAAGCAGAGAGGTGCCTTCAGCTGCTTCATGCCTCGACTACGTAAAAGTCATGCACAAAAGACTCTAATGGGCGATTTTTGTGGCAGGATGAGCTATTGTTACATGTCAGTAAGCAAGGACTCACAAAGTTGGGAGAGAGAGTTGGGGGAGAGGGTGGGGTGAGCGGGCCCAGGCCTGCCGCCTGTGGGGACCAGCAGGGAATCCTTGGAAAATGGAAATTTAGGTGCTCCAGCCCGGCTGGATGCAGCAAGTGGGGACCACCGTGTGGAGGACAAGGGGGCCATTGTAAGGCCTGCTCTGCAGACCCACCTGGGCCCGTCACTGACCCCTGCAGATCACTGCGTGGAAGCCCCAGTGTCTTCAAGGGCTGCTTCCTGGAGGGAGAAGGTGGAGAACTGGGGCACGCTGGAGGGCAGCCCTTACCTTCCTCGCTCCTCCTGGCGGCCAGGTTGGGGCAGGCTATTAGCCGGCTCGGGAACTCTGACCAAACGCTTGCTGTGGACCTGTTTAGACCTGGGCCCGGGCAGGGCCGCCCACAAGGGGTGGCCGTCTAGTCGGAGGGCCCGGCCGGCCGAGCCTCGGCAGGTGCAGCGGGGGAGCAGAGGCCGCTTGTGGCCCTTCCATCCTCTCCTCTTCCCGCCAAATCTGTCGCTTAAATCGCGGTTCAAGCCCACGCCTCGCCCACCTGGAGCCTCCCCTGAGCTCCCCGCTCCTGAATCCTGGGCCTCTCCAGCTTCCAGCCTCACCTCCTCCCAGAGCTCCTGACGGCCCGGCAATCCTCCGCCCTTCCCGCTCTTCTCCCGTCCTTGGGTCCTCGACCGCCCTGGCATGTGGCCGCGGCATCTTCTCTGCCTGGAAACCCGCCCACGCCCTCGGTCCACCTCAGCCTCCGAGCCCCCAGGTCAAGGTCATGTCTCCGTGTCCCACTCTGCCCGACCTCTGCAGCTGTGCCCTCCGTCCCTCCCCTCGCCTCCACGGCCCTGGCGTGTCCTGCGCTGAAAAATTATCCCAGGCAGCTTTCCACACTAGCGCGTCAGATCCCTCTGTCACACTTCATATTGACCCCCAAAAGGGCAGTGGCCATATAAAATAAGCCCCTGGTTCTTAATCTGACTGCACATTGGAACCCCCAGGGGCCTTTAAAAGAACACTGATGCCTGGGGTCCCATGCCCAGAGATTCTGACATAATCAGTTTCTGCGCAGCCAAGGGGGGGCAGTTGTTTTAAACTTCATTTTTTTAATCGAAGTACAGCTGAGGTACAATATTATATAAGTTACAGGTGTACAAGATAGTGATTCAAAAAATTTAAAAGTTGTACTCCATTTATAGTTATTATGAAATACTGGCTGTATTCCCCGCATTGGACAACATATCCTTGTAGCTTATTTTATACGTAGTAGTCTGTACCTTTCACTCCCCGACCCTTGTATTGCCCCTCCCCCACTTCCCTCTCCCCACCGGTAACCACTAGTTTGTTCCCTGTATCTGTGGGTCTGCTTCTTTTGTGTTTTATTCACTAGTTCGTTGTATTTTTAGATTCTGCATATAAGTGATATCATACAGGGTTTGTCTTTCTCTATCTGAATAATTTCACTCAGCATAATGCCAAGAGAGGGGTTTTTAAGAGCTTGACAGGTGATTCTAAATGCAGGCACGTTCTGAGAACATCTTTTTATTCTCAGTGGTATCCTGCACCTCAGGTATTTATTGAGTTGAACAGGATCATTGAAACTTGGGGATAGAGGTGGTGAACAGGCTATAGACCAGTACAGACCAGTGGAAATATATGAGCCACATATGTAATTTCCAATTTTTAGTAACCATGTATAAGAAAGTAAAAAGAAACAATGAAATTAATGTTTATATCTTTTATTTAATCCATGCATGCAAATTGTATCTTTTTTTTTTTTTTTTTTTTTTTTTTGTGGTACGTGGGCCTCTCACTGTTGTGGCCTCTCCCGTTGCGGAGCACAGGCTCCGGACGCACAGGCTCAGCGGCCATGGCTCACAGGCCCAGCCGCTCCGCGGCATGTGGGATCTTCCCAGACCGGGGCACGAACCCGTGTCGCCTGCATCGGCAGGCGGACTCTCAACCACTGCACCACCAGGGAAGCCTCAACAAATTGTATCATTTTAATATATAATCAATACAAAATTATTAATGAGGTATTGTACTTTTTTTATATTAGCTCTTCAGAATCTGGTGTGTATTTCACACTTACGGTTCATCTCCGTTTGGATGAGCCACATTTCAGGGGCTCAGTAGCCACGTGCAGCTAGCGGCTGCTGTATTGGACGGGGCCGTTATAGGCCAGAGACCAATCGAATCATGATGTCCCTGTGCGCAGCTGGCCTGGAGAGCACATGCACGCCGCCGTCCTGGAAGAAGGAAAGGTGGCTTCTGTAGCTGCGAGGAGAGAGATCTGACACTCTTAGCCCCAAACACCCCCTCCCTCCCTTTCCAGTTAAATCACAGCACCTTCTTATCTTGCCTCACTCCCCGCTCCTCCCACCACCCCGCCCCATCTGGGTCCCATATCCAAAACAAATTTCCTCCCACCCTCAACCTCCTGTGGGCCAGCTTTCCAACACCCAGCTGTGGACCTGCTGTGTTTCCTGTCTTGGTTGCTCTTTGGAGAGCTGGCTGCCCGTCCCTGCGGGAGGGGAAGTGTGGGAGTGCACCTGGCCCAGAGATCGGGGAGAGATCCGGGAGAGTGTGGAGTGCCTTCGCTCTCTCTCTCACTCTCCTTTGCTTTCTCTTGCTCTCTCTCTGCAGGTCAAATGCTAAGCCACTGGCCACCCCTCCCCGCCGGGCCCTACGGCCCTCCCCATAAACTGAGCGGCTCTCCAGGTGAGAGTCACCTGGCTATTTGCCAACCTCCCCAGGGGCAACCCGTGGTGGGCACATTTTGATGTTAAAATGTGCAGAGCTGGCAAGAACAAGACTATCATGAGGCCTCCCCCCACCATCCCAGTCACCAGCCACATGACTTGGCCCTTTGATGTCACGTTGGGGGCTTCGGCCCAGCTCTCTGCCACGACTAGTATAGCATTTCTGCAAATGCTTTCCCACTGGCACGTACTGTCATTGTGCTCTCAGTGATTAGCTCTTATTTCCAAAGGCAATTAATCTTCTTTGCCATCTTTTTTTTTTTTTTTTCCCTTGCATGTGGCCAGTTCCCAGCCTTTGTTGCTGTTTCGAATCTGTGAATTGTTTGGGAGCATGTGGTACATTGGCTTTTATGCTCTAAGTTTCTGCTGAAAGCTGAGATGGTGGGGATGTATAATGAGGAATAAATTTTTTTTTAAGTGCTGTAATTCTTAGGCATGTAGCAAGCAGTCTCACATGAAAACTTGGAGAGATTGACTGTACATGACCCAATTTCATGGCATTATAAAGTGCTTCAACATGACTGGTTCTGCAGCTCAATCATCAAAGATTTACTGAGGGGCAGCTCTGCCCAGGGCATGAGACTGGTTCCTGGGAGGTGCTACAGGGACTGACAACACAGCCCCTCCCTGTTGAATCTAGGATATAAGACATAGGGTGCAGGTAGGTAGAGGGAATAAAGGTGACAAGGTAGCGTCCATTAAATGGAAGTTCAGAAAGGCAGTGTGACACACCTAAATGCTGCTGTGGGTGTCCAGGAAGGGGTGGGGTGATCAGAAATGATCCCAGAGGAAGTGGGTGCTTGGGCTGAACAAGAGGGATAGGCTTGTCCTAGTACAGCAGCCAAGGGGGACATCCAGTAACTCTGGCACGAGGCTCTGTACAAGTCCAGAGGGGAGCGGCAGGCCTTCTCCATCTCATGGCAAAGGTGGTGATTCTAGGAGTCAAGACCATTAGGTTCTCTCTCCAGCTCTGCTGCTGACATCCTCTGATGACGCTGACCGGTCCCATAACCATCTCAGGACCCCTCCTAGGACCGACAATACTTGTCGCCTTGATGGGCTGTTCAAGAAAGATCAGAGGTTGACCGTTCATCCATCATCCATCCATCCAAACATCCGTCCATCCACGCATCCATTCATGCATCCATCTATACATCTGTCTATCCATAAAAACATACAGCCATTCATTCAGTCACCTATCCATCCACTCATTGTCCATCTACCTGTCCACCTACCCATCCACCCACCCATCCACCTGTGAAATCATCCACTTATCTGTAAACCAACCGATCCATCCATCTATCCATCCATCCACCCCCCACCCAACCACCCATCCCTTTATCCATCCCTCCAGCAAAGCAGCCGTTCCCTTGTTCATACATCCAGTCCTCGTTTTCTAAGGACCTACTCTGTGACCGTCACGTACTAAGTGCTGAGAAATGCAGAGGAAAAAAAGCATGGTTCTTGCCATCCAGACAAGTCAAGGTTGGCAATGATACATACACAAGTATTTATACTCAAATGACAAAGTTGCTGCCATAAGACAGCCGTAAGTAAAGGCTGCCAAGTTAGAGGGAAAAGAGAGCCCTGAGCAAGTGGTAACAGTGTGGACTCACCTCCACCTGAGCACTGACCTTACGGGATCATGATGATCCATGTATCTTCTCCGTTAGACTCAAAGCTCTTGAACAGAGACCATATTTTCAGTACCACCCTTAAACCCAGGCAAGAGGGATCCCTGTTCCAGGGCCCCCGTTTCAGGGCCCTGCTCTGACCCTCCCTCCTTCAACCATGCCCCTCTCCACAGGGAGGAGGAGTCTCTGGGGCCAAGGGGACAAGCCCACCTGGAGCCCATGCCTCCTCCCCCTCTTTTCGGTCATGCCACAGGTAGCCAGACCCAAATGGACATGAGGAGGCCTCTTCCCTGTGTGGACCCTCCCGAGAGGGGATCGTGTCACTGATGTGTGCATCCCTGAGCCCGTGGTCCAATGGCAGCATTTGTGGGGTACGAATGGCACTTGGACGTGCAGGCTGGGCTGACCTCCCATGTGCCCGCAAGGCTGGACTCATGGGAGTCAGGATGGCACAGGCTACAGACCAGAGACAGGAGTCTTCTCTTCCCAAGTCATCAATTCCAGCACAGAGCCCCAGGGTGTCCGAGAATTCTACACGGGAACACGGACCTCCCAGTTGCTCTGAAGTTATATTTGTCAAGGAAGGAAGAGAGAACATACTTTAATTACCAATTTTTACAAGAATAACATTTAGGGACTTCCCTGGAGGCCCAGTGGTTAAGACTCCGTGCTTCCACTGCAGGGGGCGTGGGTTTGATCCCTGGTCAGGGAACTAAGATCCCACATGATGAGCCAGTGCAGCCAAAAAGAAAAAAAAAAAAAAAAAAAAAAGAACCTTTAAATACTTAGACCTATGGGATGTGGGTCTCCTTCAGTGTCTTGCCCAGGTCCTGTAAATGTTAGGGATAGGACCCCACACCCTGTTTGTGGCTGCATTGTAAGTTCCTGAGCACACATGACAACTAATGTAGTGCATGATTCTGGACTGGATTCTGAGCTAGAGGAAAAAGTGCCGTAAGAGACATAATTGGAACAATGGACAAAACTGGACTATGGACCGTAGATTAGATAAAAGTATGATATCGGGCTTCCCTGGTGGCGCAGTGGTTGAGAGTCTGCCTGCCGATGCAGGGGACACGGGTTCATGCCCCGGTCCGGGAAGATCCCACATGCCGCGGAGCGGCTGGGCCCGTGAGCCATGGCCGCTGAGCCTGTGCGTCCAGAGCTGGTGCTCAGCAATGGGAGAGGCCACAACAGTGAGAGGCCCGCGTACCGCAAAAAAAAAAAAAAAAAAAAAAAAAAGTATGATATCAATGCTAAATTCCTGAATTTGAGAACAGTGCTGTGGTCGCCTAAGAGAATATCCTTGTTCTTAGAAAGTACAAGTGGCAGTATAAGAGGTAGAGGGACTGATGCCTGCGACCTTTCTCAAGTTGTTCAGAGAAAATGAAAAGACACTGATAACAAAATAAGAACAAAATGTTAAAACCCGATGAAGGTGGGTGAAGGGTATATGGAGGCTCTCTGTATTCTTGTAACTTTCTATCAATTGTAAGCTTGAAATCATTTCAAAATTAAAAGTTTAAGAACAAAATGGCACAACGGCTTGGGCAGAGTAGGGATTTAGTAAGTGTTGGCTGGAGTGACATTTTGAGGCCAAGGAGAAGAGTTCTGTGACTTTCTAGAGGGTGTGGATTATAAAGCCCCTCCCCCACTCCCCTGCTGAGCTTGGCTCTGTGGGGCTTCCCAGAACCAAGATGCTGCACACGTGGGTAGCCGTGTGTCCCATGAGTTTGGATTGCCTCTGCCTTACAGAGAAAGACCTCAACTAGCACGGCCTTCAGAGGAGGAGGAGAGTTGGGTTTTTTTTTTTGCGGTGCGCGGGCCTCTCACTGTTGCGGCCTCTCCCGTTGCAGAGCACAGGCTCCGGACGCGCAGGCTCAGCGGCCATGGCTCACGGGCCCAGCTGCTCCGCGGCACGTGGGATCTTCCCGGACCGGGGCACGAACCCGCGTCCCCTGCAAGGGCAGGCAGACTCTCAACCACTGCGCCACCAGGGAAGCCCAGGAGAGTTTTAATGTTACCTGTTACTGAAAAAAGTCACTTCTCATTTGAATTGGACCAGCAGGTGTAGCATTTTGTACAATAAAACCACTTTTCCCTTGAAAGTAAATTTTCCCCTGGAGAGCTGGTGATTCGTACCTGTGCTCCCTGAGGCACAGCAGGCCTGGAAGGGCTACAGAGATGGTGCTGTTCTCAGGCACCGGCGCTGGAGCCTCATCTCCCCGCCCGCACAAGCCGTACAGCGCGTGGGCCCAGCGGATGTGGGTTTTCCCTCCCCCCTCCGGGACCCAGTGCTCCCTTCCTGCTATCGCCTCCACCAGTGTTGTTGCTGACCTGAGGCCAGGCACCCCCGGCCAAGTGTTGATTCTGATCCTCCTCCGGGTCACGCTGACAGTGTTGCCCCTGGCACCAGGCTCCCTGGCTGCCCAGACAGTTGGAGGAGACGCTTGGAGGGCCGCTTCCACACTTGGCTCTCCCCACGGAAACTGCCGGCTGCTTCGTACCACCAAGCGGGCTGGCTGCCCGCCGGGTCTCCCCGCAGCAGCACCTTCTTGCCCAGGGTGCCCTCCATTTGGGGAACTGATCCTTCACCTTTGCTTTCTCCGAGGCTGCGGTGCCAGGGGGGCATCCGACCTCTCCTCCTCCAGGCCTGTAAGTCGAGTCTAAGGGCAGGAACCATCCAGAGAGTCGATGTGACCAGCTCCTGGAGACCCACCTGGCCACCCTCAGCTTGTGAAAAGCCAGGGCCGGGATAACCACACAGACCTTTTAGAGCCTTGGACAGGATTCTGTTTATAAAGACTGGGGACTTTTTCCAGCCTCCATCAAGACCTTCTGGACACTGACCTCCACGGTGCCCGTAGCTCTCACCACTCTGCCCAAGAGCCTCCCCTCGGATCCTGCACGCACAGCACCCACACGCAGTAGGCACCCGATAAACAGCTGTTGAGGACATACCTCCCCTCTAGCTGGGATGGATGCTTTCTACTCCTCCAAACGCCAAGGCTCCTTCAAAGTCCAGGTCCAGCCCTCCTCCCCTGTGAAAATTCCTTGCAGTTCTTCCCCCAGGAACTGCTCCCTGTTTTGACACCTAGAAGCAGATGTCTGAACCCCTGGTCTGCAGCACATACTTTTCCTCGTTCATTATTTTCAGCAAACGTGTGGTTGGCTCGTAATTACCAGGGCAACAAAGTGCAAATTTTCCTGGTTCCCGCTCTCAGAGAAGTCCCCACAACATGATTTGAGTGATGCTTAATGTAATGTGTTAATTTGGTTGGGCCACAGTGCCCAGATAGGTGGTCAAACATTATTCTAGATGTTTCTATGAAAGTTATTTTTTTAAATGAGATTTACATTTAGATTGATGGACTTTGTGTAAAGCAGATTGCCCTCCACAATATAAGTTGGTCTCATCCAATCAGGTGAAGGCCTGAATAGAACAATGATTGACCTCCCCAGTGCAAGAGGGATTCTGCCAGCGAAGGCCTTCAGATTTGAATTACAATGTTGGCTCATCCTGGGTCTCCAGGCTGAGGGCCCACTGTGCAGATTGTAGACTTGCCAGTTTCTATAGTTGTGTGAACCAATTCCTTAAAATAAAACTCTCTCTTTCTCTCTCTCTCTCTCTCTCTACACACACACACACACACACACACACACGGACACACACATCTTATTGTTTCTCTGCAGAACCCTAATATGGTGAGGGAGCCAGGTCAACCAATAGAAATGCTACAATGTGAAAAGTGGGGGAAGTGCAAAGTGCCTTCAGAGCAGAGGACCCTCTAGCCAAGCTGGGGGTCAGGGACAGCTTCACAGAGGAGGGACCCCAAGCCAAGTCCAGAAGGACACCTTGCCATCTTGCCTAGGTACGAGCTGCTTCCAGGAAGAGAGTTTCTTTGCTCCCCTGAGGGCCCTGCATGGAGCCTCATAATGCTGGATGCCCATGGTCATATTTATTGACAGTTGATCACTTCTCTAGCCAAATTATTTAGCCCATGTTATTTCCTACTCTGCTCTAGATAGACATGGAAGGCAGCCTGCCTGCCTGTGGTCATCATCTGAATCTACTTAGTGAGGCTTCTCCTTACTGTGCAAGGGGAATCAGGAATGGCTTTGCAAGCCTTCGTGGGCTTCCTCACCGGCACCCTCAGTGAGAGGTCAAGGAACATCAAGAAGACCATTCATCCAAACGTGTCCTTCTTCTCTCCTTCCCAATCACAGCTCCGAGTCTAGGTCTCTCCTCAAGGCTGCTTTTTTTGTTGTTGTTGTTTTTTTGCAGGCCTCTCACTGTTGTGGCCTCTCCCGTTGCAGAGCACGGGCTCCGGACGGGCAGGCTCAGCGGCCATGGCTCACGGGCCCAGCCGCTCCGCGGCATGTGGGATCTTCCTGGACCGGGGCACGAACCCCTGTCCCCTGCATCGGCAGGCGGACTCTCAACCACTGCGCCACCAGGGAAGCCCCCTCAAGGCTGCTTTGCTTCTCTCTGACCTGAATCAGGCCTGAACAAATGGGCTCAAGTGACGTCATGAAGTCAAGATCCGCTCGTTCTCCTAACTTAAATCCCCAGAGCTGACCTGGTTCTGGTCTTTTCCAAGATATGAATCTTCAATCTTTCCTTCAGTTCTGTTAGCAACTCCATCCTTCCAGATAATCCCTTAAATCAATGGGAGCTGGTTTCTGTTGCTTGCAACCAAGGAATTTTATCAACTTTCTTTTGTGGACAGGGACACAAAGGTGGTGAGGATGGGATGACACAGGGACAGGGGAACCTCTTGTGTATTGAATATTCCTCCAGGCCAGGAAATGTGGCAAAGCCTTGTGTTCCATGGATTTGAATGTGCACATTCCCCCAACACATGCACATTTTAACATGAAAAAAAAATCGGCATGATTCGATCCCAGCTGTCAGTCACGGAGCCAGCTGGAGTTGCGTGAATCTCATTCCTCGCAGGGTCAGTGGCTTAGACAGAAATCCCAGAGGTAACGAGGAGCAGTCTTTTAGGAAAAGCTGCCTTCTACTGGAATGAGGCCTCTAAGAGATGCTGTGTCCCCAGCAGGCACAGAGGGTAATGCTGTGTGCAAAAACATGGATGAACAACTCTTGATTAAAAAGATAATTGAGGGCTTCCCTGGTGGCGCAGTGGTTGAGAGTCCGCCTGCCGATGCAGGGGACACGGATTCGTTCCCCGGTCCGGGAAGATCCCACATGCCATGGAGCGGCTGGGCCCGTGAGCCATGGCCATGGAGCCTGCGCATCTGGAGCCTGTGCTCCGCAACGGGAGAGGCCACAATAGTGAGAGGCCCGCGTACCACAAAAAAAAAGATAATTGAGAAGAATAGGACTCTGAATGAGGAGGGTCATGGCTTTTTTGGCCAATTCAACTCTCTTAAATTTCTCATTTCATCAAGAACGCAATAGAGTGGTATGCAATTTAAAAAATTCTCCGTCCATATAAGTCTAAGAGAGTTCTCTTAATAAGTATAAAATAAATATTCTAAGCCAGGGATTGGCAACATTTTTTAGTAAAGGGCCAGATAGTAAATATTTTCGGCTTTGTGGGCCAGACAGTCTCTGTCACAACTATTCTGCCGTTGTAACACAAAAGCTGCCACAGACGACATGTAAACGAATGGGCACACTGTGTTCCTACATAGGTATCAATATCCTATAGTATTTATTTATGGATACTGAAATCTGAATTTCAAAAAACTGTTGTGTTTTTTTTAGAACCATTTACAAATATAAAAGCCATTCTTAGCTCTTGGGCCATACAAACATAGATGGCAGGTTGAGAGTTTGCCAGCCTCTGTCCTAAGTGATGAGAAAGCATTGTGTCATGGTCTAAATGACAGTGCTTTTCCTTAGTTCACTGATGGTTCAATAATGATGTACCTTAGAATCAACGATATAAACTTTACAGCAATCCTATGAAGTAGGTGACATTCCCGGATGGTGACAACAAGCCATAGAGAGGTTTCATAGCTCAAGATCAAGCAGAGAGTAGGTGGCTGAGTTGAGGTTCAACCCTAGGTCTGGTTAACTAAAAGAAAAAAAAGAAAAAAAAAGAAAAAAAAGATGCCTCTTTAAGGATGGCAAGTCAGATGTTATAACTGACACGATGTCTACAGGTAAAATCTGGAATGGATCTAGTGACTCTAGTTGCCTTTCATTCGAATCTGCCTCACCCATACAGCAGATTATAGGAATTTGGGTCTAGATTTTGGGTGACTGCAGCATGAATGGCCAGGTGATTCATTTTTCTAACTGAAAGCTGATGGTGTGGATACTATGACTGACACCTATTTTGGAGGGCTAAACTGTTCCTAAGATTTATCAGGCTCACTGTCCTCTCTACCTCTTGATATTAAGAAATGCATTTTTCTGCTGAGAAAAAAGTGCAAGTAAAAAGAATGGAATTAAGACTAGCTTATAATATGTGTAATTGGCCTCAGCCGCCTCCCTGGTCTGATCACACACTCCTCTGTCTGTAACACTGGCAGGGAATCCGCTGCCCCACTTAGGTCCCCTGGAGGCCTGGAGGAGGGGAGGTGTGGACCAAGCAAGTCCCGTGGTGGATGGAGCAGGGGCTGGCACGGCCCGATGACCCCAGAGCCACAGAAGACATTAGCAAGAATTCTGCTTCATTCTTCCAGGCGCCGTGCTCCTGGACCAGCCGTCAAATGAATTCTGCAAATGGCCTTCCAAAATCAATAGTCTGCAAAAATCTATCTGGCCTGCAAACTCTTCCTTGGTTGCCTTCACATTCATCAATGCCTCTCTCTCCCTGCATACGCACTTCCCTCCCCTTCACCCCAACCCCCAGCGCTGCTCGGTGGGCAGGACAGGCCTGAGGGGCTGGCAGGTCACTTCACAGCTGTGAACATGGGGACCTGCGAAATGATTCCAGAAGCGAGTGGCAAAAAAGACTGACCCGGTGCCTCTCGTTGGGAATAGCTCCAGGTATGCTTATTTCCTTGGCTGCCCTAGTGGAGACCCTGCCTTCCCCTCTTCGGATGGGGCCCTGGAGTGTTGAACGTCTACCAATGACTGTCTGGGTCTTGCTTCATATTATTAATAGCTACCATTTACTGAGCAGCTTCATGGTTCTCGGAATGCCAGAACCGTTTCTTCCTCTCCCTTTTCCTCATACCAGCCCTCAAAGTATTATCTCTTCACAAATGAAGAAATGGAGGATCAGGGAGGAAATGAACGTGCCCAAGTCAAAAAGTGGCTTCCTGCCTTAGCTGGGATTCGAATTGGATTCCATCTTCCCTGGAAGCCTGTGCTGATTTCACTTTACAGAAGCAGAGAGTTTGAAAGCCAATCAGAACTGCCGTGTCAAGTCAGAAACTTGGCCTCTGTCATGTTCCTGGGATCATTTCTCATTAGAATAGCCACCGCCACCCGCCCCCCCGCCAAAGACAAATTCAAATCACCAGGTGAGAGCATCCCTCAGCGTACCACGATTGTGGAGCTGCTGTGACATTATCCCATCCTTCATCCTTGATTTCCATTTGTGAGTGCAAACTCCAAGCTTGGTGGACACTTGGGATGGAAGAGAGTTTTTATTATATAAACGGAATGTATTTTTGAACTTACAGGTTCTCTTGAAGGTATTCTAATTCTTAGGGTTGTATGTTATCCTGAAAATAGTAGTGGATTGTTGAGAGCAAGCTGCACATTTCTAATCCGGCTGGCGATTGGAAATATCCAGGCAGAGAATGCAAAGCATGTTGCATTGTTTATGGGAAACTGAGACACACTTGTGACTACACACTGCTACACGGACCTAACTGCTGGCTAGTGTGCTGTGGTTGAGTAGAAGAAATGAAACCAACAGCTCTAGAGACGCGGAGACCCATCCACCCCGCTCCTTACCTCGAGGGAGCCGTAGACGTGCAAGCGCGGCTTTATAAGGAAACTCCCCTCTTTTGTCTTGTCAGTGTGACCTGAAAACGAGTTAAGAAATTCCAACCAACTTTATGTTGGTTTGGCATCCATCTGTGCTACGAGGGGACCGCAGTGGTAAGTTTTCTGATGAAAATGGCTCTGGAACATCCTTAAAAGAATTCCAGAAATTCACAGATACTTTAAAATGTCACATTTCATAATAATTCAATTAGTCGTTTTAAACTAACTGTTCAAGTTATTAAATCTCAAGCAAAGATTTCAAAACCAATGGCTCCAGCTGTTGGCAGACCCAAGGACACTCAGAGACTAAATGTGGACACATCGAGACTAGCCCTGGAATGCTTTCTGAGGGTGCCTCGTGGGGGAACCAGGACAGGGAGCGTCTGCCACGCTGCCCCCGACCCAAGGACTGACACCACTTGGAGAGAGGATGGAAGAAACACGACCAACGAAGCAGGCAGGACCCGCCCAGTGTCAAACAAGGGGACCTAGAGAGTCCAGGGTTTCAGAGGAGTAAGGGATTGCTGGGATCTGGGTCTTCACGTGGGAGCTGGAGGACGGGGGAGTCAGGACGAGAGTGGAGGGGGACACAGGGAGCGCTTGCAAGGGGTACAGCAAGCAGACAGATTTAGCTGCGGCAGAGTATTTGCCTTAAGAGCAGATCAGGATGAGGATGGGCGTGTAGGTTGGGCTCAGGTTGTGGGGAATTTAAAGCGAAGTGACAGCGTTTGGATTTTTATTCCGGGTGCACTCAGGAGCATGGCTCCAGGGGCCCACCCTGCCCCCACTTTCTCCTCTCCCCGGCTTCTCCGTCTTGGTACTGTCATCCACCCAGTTGCTAGGGCCCCAAACCTGGAAGTAGCCTAAATTCCTCTCTTTCAGCCCTCCCCACCCTGCTCACCCTCCTACAGTCCATGAAAAGTCCTGTCAACTCAGTTTTCAAAAGATATTCCAAATCCAACCACTTTTCATCCCCTCTCTGGCTCTCATGCTGGTCCAAGGCTTCATTGTTTCTTGGCTGCACAAATACAGTGGCTCCTTCACTGGCCCTGACTTCCATCTCCCCAGCTCCTTACCCAGCTTGCAGAGTCCTGTGGGACTGGCCCAGCGAACCCCCTTTCTCCACGTCTATCCCCCCACCCTTGGCCTCCTCCAGCCAGACAGCAACATGCCCCTCTCAGGCCTACCTCAAGGCCTTTGCATTTGCTGTTACCTCTGCCTGGATCATTCTTCCCCCAGCTCTTTGTACTGTTCACATTTCTCTGTTCAAATATCCTGACCCGCAGAGCCCTTCCTGATTGCACCACCAAGAGTCCCTCCTCTACCAAGAAGTTATTTTCTTCACAGTAGTTGTCACGATGTGAAATTATATTATTTATTCATTTGCGATCATTCTGTCTCGCTCCCTGGAGTGCAGTTCTGTGGGGGGTTCATTTGCTCTTGTTCATTGTCAGAGACCCACATCCTAGAGGTGGGCTGAACCCCAGGGAG
The DNA here is from genome assembly GCF_025265405.1 of Mesoplodon densirostris. Lineage (NCBI taxonomy): Eukaryota > Metazoa > Chordata > Mammalia > Artiodactyla > Ziphiidae > Mesoplodon > Mesoplodon densirostris. The sequence continues at coordinate 10,358,632 of NC_082661.1, forward strand.
TTCAGGGCTCCTCGGGCCATCTGGTGACCTTCTCAGAACAATGTTTTTAAAAGCATAAAATAAAACACGTAAGGGACTTCCCTGGTGGTGCAGTGGATAAGGATCTGCCTGCCAATGCAGGGGCCACGGGTTCGATCCCTGGTCCGGGAAGATCCCACATGCTGTTGAGCAACTAAGCCCATGGGCCACAACTACTGAGCCCGTGCTCTAGAGCCCATGAGCCACAACTACTGAAGCCAGAGTGCCTAGAACCCGGGCTCCACAACAAGAGAAGCCACTGCAATGAGAAACCCGTGCATCACAATGAAGAGTAGCCCCTGCTCGCTGCAACTAGAGAAAGCCCGTGCGCAGCAATGAAGACCCAACACAGCCAAAACATAAATAAAATTCAATCTTTAAAAACAAAATAAATAAAACACGTAAGATTGCAAAGAAAACCAAGAATATTGGAAGTTCCCTGGCGGTTCAGTGGTTAGGACTCCCACTTTCACTGCGGTGGCCCTGGTTCAATCCCTGGTCAGGGAACTATGATCCTGCAAGCTGCGTGGACAAACAAACAAACAAACAAGAATAAGAATATTAAAATATAATTGAAATACTTATTACAATATTAAAAATGTATAGTATAATAACATATATGCTTCTTTATTAATATACTAAATAATGAAATTCTGTATGGGTGTAATAACTACTGTAATAACTACATTTCAAGGTGATGGTGAAGGTAAATGCTATTTTACAATGTCTGCAACAATTATAATCTGACATGAAACTATCTGAGCTTTCTATTGGTGACAAACGTCTAATACTACTATGTTTTACCATTCATCATTGATGAAAATACTGAATATTACCTATAGGTTAGTAAAATTAAAGATTTCAGTTTTTTCTAGTCTAAGTTCAGACTCCCTGAATTCAGGCACCCCAGGAGTAGACACTCTATAGTAGGTGCTAAATAATAATTTGTTGGGAAACAAATAGATGAGATGATAAAGGTTTTGGAGCGGATGAGGCATGATGTCTACATTTAATACACATCAGAAAAGATTTATATTGCTTTGGAGAGCCAGACTCTGTGCTAGGTACTGGGTATAACAAGATGGAAAAGACACAGCCCATGACGAGTTTCTAGTCCAGTTGGACAAAACAATTGTACACAAGCAGAGAATTTCAGTACAGCATGGCACATCCTATGTCCTGTACCAAGGTACTGAGTCCACACAGGGACTGCAGAGACAGCAATCCCTGGAGCTGAATGCTGGAGAATAAGTTACACTTGTCCAGACAAAGGAGGGGTTGGAAGTGTGTTGTAGACCCAGGGAACAGCATGGGTGGAACTCAGAGTTTTAAGGGGGTGTGGAGAGCAAAATGCAAGGGGAAGCTTCCTTCCTTCCTTCCACAAATATTTATTGAGCACCTGGTAAGTGCCAGGCCCTGTTCCAGGGGCTGGGAATTCTGTGCTGAATGAGATAAATTCTCCATTTCCAATGAGGTTGCATTTCAGTAGAGTCAGGGAACAAACAAGTATATACTGTAGTGTCCAACAGTAATAAGGTCTGAGAAAAACAGAACAGGAGGTAAAGCTGAGGTGCCCATAAGTGCTGTGGTGTGGGGAAAACTCTGTAGGCCACACTCAGAAACTTTAGGAGGTGATGGGGGACACTGGTGATGCAGAGAGATGTTGTTATGACTGAGCTGTCTCCCCAAAATCCCTATGTTGAAGCCCTTACCCTCAGTGTGACTGTATTTAAAGATGGGCCCTTTAGAAAGGTAATTACGATTAAATGAGGCCATAAGGGTGGGACCCTAGTCCAACAGGACTGGTGTCCCCAAAAGAAGAGGAAGGGACACCAAGGATAAGCTCAGAGGACACCAAGAGAAGGTGCCATCTGCAGCGCAGGAGAGACCAAACCTGCCGATGCCGTGACCTTGGACTTCAGCCTCCAGACAGTGAGTCAATTCACGTCTGTTGTTTAAGCCCAGGTCTGTGGGGCTTGTCCGGGCAGCTCTGCCTGACTGATGCTCACGTGCATTGTTAGAAAGACCCCCCCACACACACCTCCTTCCCCGTTGGCCGCAGGTGGAGGAAGATGGGGGACTGAAGGAGCTAGAGGGACCACAATGCACAGTTGGGGGGTCAAGGAAGAGTCCAGATGGGGGACGAAGCAGGTTCAGCCAGGACCGCAGACGGGGACGTGGAGATGAGGTGACTGTGGAGGAGGTCCGTTGACAGGGCTAGGAAATGGGGCAGATGCGGGGTAAGGAGGTGGGCGGGCAGCAAGGTTTCAGAGGAGGTGGCCATGTGCGTGCAGTAAGAACCTGGCCCCCCGGGTCACTGAGCCACTGAGACCTCACAGCACTGGATCACTTCCACCTCCACATTTCCACGCAGACTAGGAAATGGGGGAAGGGAGGGCATTGTCCGCAGACTTCCTCTCTGGTCTCCGGGGCTTTTGGGGACTCCATTGTTCCCACACAAAAGGGCAGTGATAAGTCAGTTGTTTGCAGTTTCTGGTGCCAGTGGGAGAGGCTCCCTCTTCGCCCTGCGTCCTGCTGCCTGGGGTACCAGATGATGCGAGGCCTCTGAGCTCCCCAGTGGCAGCAGAGGAGGGGCTGAGGCTTGTACCTGAATCACAGACGAGGCATTGATGGGCTGTGGGGCGGGCGGGGGGAGGCCGAGGACAGAGCCCAACAGCACTGGGCTGGCACAGGCTGCTCCTGGGTCCGTGGGCAGCATATCTGCGTCTCGGTGCTTTTGTCCCATCGTCCTTCAGTCCTTTCTCCCTCCCTCCCTCCTCCCTCTCTCTTTCTCTCCTGCCACCTTCTCCCACTTCCCTTCCACTCCTGTTATCTGCACCCTTCCAGCCTGTGCAGAGGTGCTTACTGCTCCCCATCCCCCATGCCTTCCCCCCAAGAGCCCTGAGCCCACGCTAGCTCCTCTCTGGCTGGTGCCCCCAGCCTAGCACCCTGCACCCCTTGTCTTCAGATTAGTCCCTGTCTTGTCTTCTTTTCCTCTCTCCCTCATCAAAATGCACCTGTCCTGTGTCCCAAGGCCCTCAGAACCCTGCTGAGTAGATGGATGGCTTGGTGCTTGGCCCAAGGACTTGTTTATTGAACCAGTTATCTGGTTGATCTGAGCTCATTTGGGCTGATGCAGCCACTGGGGACAGTGACTTAATATCTTCTCCCTCTCATGTCACGTTGGCATCATCAAGGCTGTTCCTTGCCATGATCCTGCGGCTGCAGGAAGATGCCCCGTGGCTTTGTGTGCCCCACTCCTCTCCGGGCTGAGCATCCTGGCTTTCCTAGGGACCCAGCAGGTGTTCTGCCTCTTTGAGCCCAGGACAAGGATGGACATTGTACTCTGGCCCAGACCCCACGTTCAGGGCTCCCGCTCTTCCGCGTACCTCGTATGTACCTGCTTCTTACCTACCAGCAGCTTTCTGCTTTCCTGGCTTAATCGATAGTCTGATAAACTAGTTCACACCAAGGCCATGGCTCCTAGTTTCATGAGCCTCTGCATTTTAAGTGACATAACCTGAGGGACACTGCTGGTCTCAAAAGAGTGGCATTTCAGCGAGATGGGCAGGTGGATTGGGTGACTCCACGTAAACACCCTGTGCTCCCCCCAGCAGAGTCCTGCCTTCTCTAATTAGCATAGAGTGGTTTCTCCTGCATGTTTGCCAGTGAAGGTGTGGGTGGGAGAGTGCAGAGTGATGAAGCCACGTGTTCATACCTATCAACTGTTCATCCCTGGGATCAGAAGGTATGTTCCACGAGGGAAGATATTTCTGTCCATTTTGTTCCGTTTCTGCAGCACCTACAAGAGTGCATGGCCCAGAACTGGCACCCCAGATGCTTTCTGAACAAGTGAATTCATCAGAGGCCCATAGCCTGGCATGTTTGGTCTTCCCAAGAGGCTGGGGGCTGGACCAAATGGCTTCTTTGCGTCCATTACGGGCTGGGGATCCACTCTGTGTAGGTTTTCTTCTAGTCATTAAAAGGGTTGCCGCTAGTTCTTTGCTTTATGGCAAACCTACTGTCATAATTTCATAGAGTGTTTGGATGCCTTTCACAGTCCCTGTTCCGTTTGATCCTTATGACCACCTATGAAGGAGATGGAACCAACTCTATTACCCCCATTCTATAGGTGGGGAAACCGAGGCTCAGGGACATGAAATGTTTCCCAAGGTCACACCCAGAAGCCCAGCCTGTGGCCTTTCTTCCACTCTTCCCACCTTAGGGGCATCTGAGCATAAGGTCATAACTTACTAAGGAGGGTCTCGAGAGGCTCTTAGGAGCCAAAGCCAGGAAGACCTTTCCATCCGAAGAAGACAGACACCCCTTCAATTTCTACACGTGGCCTCTAGGGCCTTTTTTTCTTTTCATTTTCTTTTTTTACTGATGAAATTCACATAACATAAAAATAACCATTTTAAAATGTCCATTTCAATGGCATTCAATACATTCACAATGTCGTGCTATATAAGTTCCAAAATATTTTTGTCATCGCAAAAGAAAACGCCATGCCCTCGAGCAGTCTGTCCCTACTCCCCCTCCCCTGGCCCCAGACAACTGGTAATCTGCTTTCCACCTCTGTGGATTTACCTGTTCTGGGTGTGTTGTATTAATAGGGTCATTTAATTTGTGGTCTTTTTTTTTTTTTTTTTTTTTTGCGGTACGCGTGCCTCTCATTGTTGTGGTCTCTCCTGTTGCGGAGCACAGGCTCCGGACATGCAGGCTCAGCGGCCATGGCTCACGGGCCCAGCCGCTCCGCGGCATGTGGGATCTTCCCGGACTGGGGCACGAACCCGTGTCCCCTGCATCGGCAGGCGGACTCTCAACCACTGCGCCACCAGGGAAGCCCTAATTTGTGGTCTTTTGTGTCTGGCTTCTTTCACTTAGTATAATGTTTCCAAGGCTCACTGGTGTAGCAGGTGTCAGTACTTCATTCATTTCTATGACTGAATAATGTTCCTTTGTCTGGATCACTACATTCTGATTATCCTATCTAGTGGCCTTTTGAAGAGGTTGTGTGAAGAAGATTCCCTTTCGTGGGACCTCACATTCCATGCAGATGCCTTCGGACCAGGTGCCCTGAGAGATGGCTCTTCGCCTCGGCCTGGTTAAAGCTCACTTCCATCTGAAGGAGCCCTCCGAATGGTCGCTTCCCTCAGGGACACTGAGAAGTCCCCGAGGAGGCAAAGTGGGGGTCAGGAGTGGGGGAAGATCCCATTTTACCACGTGCCACCCAGTGAACCCCAAGGAAACTGGACCTGAGAGGCCAGTGCGGGGATGACACCAGCGATGGAGCCAGGAGGCAGCTCGCCTCCCAGCCCGGCTGCACATTCACCGGCAACTTGGGGGAGACCTTTCCTCTCTGGGCTTTGCTCCCCTCCCTGTGCAGAGGAAGAGAGGCCTGGGCCCCGAGCCCCTCCTGCCTTTCACATTTGAGGTTCTAATCTGTTCATTCCCCTGTTCCACGGTTAGTGTCCAGCTTCGGGTCCCAGGTTGTTTTTCCCTCCTCCTGCCATGTGGAACTCTTCAATGTTCACTAGAACCTTCCTCAGGTTCTATTCACTGGACCGTCTTGGGGTCATGGGTTCATGAACAGGAGTTCCTGGGGCAATTCCACGAGTTAATTGCGTAAACTTTCTGGCTCATGGTAAGTGTTCACTGACTGTAGCTGTGAATACTATAATAATAATAGCGATAATTATTAGTATTATAATTTAGTGCATTGGAAAAAGCAGTACAAAAATGTGACCGGCTTGTCTCGTCTGCTGGGTAAATTTCCCAGTTTCCCTGCGTTGGTTTGAAATGGGAACCGCGCACCTGTCTTGTACGGAGTTAAGCATCGCCGCCTGTGGCTGCTTGGGCATGAACCACAGCGTTCGCACCTCCTTGTCAGCCCCGGAAACGAGGGGGAGCTGGCTCTGCGTGCCAGGTTGGGGTCCATATTTAACAAGATTCAAACCAGAGACAGCTTCCCCTGCAGCGTACCCCACCCCACATCCTACTCCCAAGTGGCTTTGAGGGTGATGCCAACTGCTCAAACGGTATCATACCAGGAACTGATTGCAACCTTGGATGGTTTAGCTGAAACCCAACAAGCATCGTAAACTGGTGTCATTTTGAACTTTAACGCATTTACAAACCAACCTCGTCAAGATGTAGAGGTCGATTCGGCAAATCTGAGGTGGAGCCTGGGACCCTGCATTTCTAACAAGCTCCCAGGTAAAGGGGGGCTGCTGGTCCTCGGACCACTCCTGGGGTGCAAGGCCCTACATGTTTAATCCCTTGCTTAGTCTGTGTGTGTGCTGGCTAGGCCTTCATGGGAGCGTCTAGAAAATTCCTAACAGGGTTTCTCCACCATTCTTTTGGTACCAAAGCCTCATTCCTTGATGACATTTGGAGAGGGAGTGCTGGTAGCAGAGACCAGCCTGGCTGACAAAGGAAGGGGCTGTGGCCTTGCTGTGCTAATGGCCAGTGACCCGGCACAGAAGGTGCCGTTGTGGTCTGTTCAATCTGCTGGTCTGAGCCTGAGGCCAACTCTCTTGCCCACGGGCACAGCCAGTCTGCTGGGGGCACTCAGCCCATCAAGTGCAGAGCTCCATGGGATGTACTGGGACCGTGGAAGTTTGGGCCTCTCTTACCCGCCTTGGTCTCTGCTCTTACTCATATGGCAACTGTTTGTGTGACTTTGGGTGTCGTATTACTGCCACATGGGCTGCACCGTGCTGCACGGGGCAGGGACAGGGTCCAGCTCCCCTCCTCGGGCCACCCAGACCAGATCCCACGCCACCTGCTCCCCCAGCTGGCGCTCTAGTGTCTACTGGAGGGTGGACACGTTGCAGAGACTATGAGTGCACTGAGGCATCTGGAATATTCTAAAAACAGAAGAGAATGCGCACGCCAATCCTGAGAGAAGGTGAGACAAGAGCGCTCCACTTCCCCTGGCCCAGCAGTGCTGGCACCCGTTCCCTGTCACCCCACCCTTGGTACCATTGGCAGCCACCAGGCCTTGGACCTCAGTGTCTTCTCGTAATTTATGGGACAACAGTTTCCTCTAGGATATGGGCTGGAGAACCAGAAACTATATATTTTGTTCTTTCCCTTTCTTTCAAAGGGAGTAAGAATGTTCTTGGCAAAGGAGTTAAATGTGTGTCCCCATTTGGGTTTCATAAATTTCAGACACATCTCGTAGGGTGAGGTGTGACTGGGCTGCACTGGAAATTTTAAAGTGTGAGTCGGGGGCGAGTGGCCCGTGGTGAAAAGAACCGCTTTGCAGCATCTTTCAAAGCTCCTATTCTTCAGACTCAGGGCAGACGCGCCAGGGCCAGGGGCTGCCGGGCAGTCGGGAGTATGTTTGGATGCAGGGAGATGGCCGAGCAAAGGTGCTGCGGGGAGATGCTGACCCTGAAGGTGCCTCCTTGGTCGGTGGGAAATAGAAAAGGAGGCACCAGAGAGAAGGCCGATGGGGGGCGAAATGAGGAGTTTCTTCTCAGAGCAAGAGAGGAAGGTGGGGAAAGGCTGAGGATCGGAAGAAATCACCCCTGAGAAGGAACTAGCTGTTACCAAGAATCTTCCCGGGAGTGAGTGCTTTACAGGCCTGTTGACTCACTTAATCCTCAAAGGATCTCATCAGGTAGATGTTTTTATGCCCATCTGACAGTTGCAAAAATGGAGGCTTCTTTAACGGATGCAGTCATTTAAAGCCTTGGTGTAGCCACCGGAAGATAGAGCCTCAGGACTGTTGTCTGTAAGCAGTCTGTGGTGTACCAAGGCCTCCAGCTGACTCTGGGGCACATTTACTTAGAGCCACGTGTCAGGGGTTGTGTGGTGGTGACCGTTCTCTAGAAAGGACCATTTTGACTTTAAAAACTGAGACGTCGCAGCTATGAAAGCTCAATAGAGAAAAATAGCACGAGATGATCTTCTAGAAGCATTCTCTGGATTCTGCAGTCACCTAATTTCTGAGCATGGAGTAAGGACCAGAAGAGTTTTACAACTACTTGGAATTAGCATGTGGAGACGGTGCTTATTATCTTCTTGTTGACAGTGGATGGTGAATTAAAGTCCCTCTGCTTTCAAGCAGAATCAGGACAAGCTGACAGTTGCTGTATATTTGCTAATGTTCCCATAAAGACCTTTGTCTTTAAAAGATTTTATTGACTCAGGGCTTTTATTTTATTGCCTTATCTTAGTCTGTTGCTGCGCAGGACCTGAGCTAATACATAAATGTTGAATCAATGGTGGATGTTTATTGAGTGCTGACTATGTGCCAGATATTTTTGAATGTACTTTACATGTATTGCCTCCTGAATCCTCACAGCAAGGCTATGAGGCAGGTACTGTCATTATTGTTATTTTATAAATGGGGACATTGAGGCCCAGAGAGGTTCAGTAACTTTCCCTTGCTCACACAGCCAGGGAGTGTTGGAGCCAAGATATGAGCCCAGACAGGTACGTTTGTTTATTTGTTTTTTTAAAGTTTTTATTTCAGAAAATTTCAAACTCATACAAGAGTAGAGAGAATGGCACAATGAATACCTCTGTGTTCCTCATCCACTTCAACAATGGTCAGCATTCTGCCACCTTGTTTTATCTTTCTTCCCCACATTTGTTGTTGTTTTCTGGAATATTTCATTCCTGGGTATCATATCATTCCACTTGTAAATACTTTAGTGACTTTATGTAATAGATAAGGACTTCTTTTCCTTTTCATATGACTGTAGTACTCTAACCCCCCCCCCAAAAAATATTCCTTTATATCATCCAATACTTGATCCAAGTTCAGTTTTCCCTGATTGCCTCCAAAATGCCCTTTGGCAGTTAGTATGTTTGAATCAGGGTGTGACCACCAAACATTGCATTTGGTTGATGTTTTTTGTCTTCTAACCTATAACTGTGGTCCACTTTTCTCCCCATGTCATTTACTGGTAAAATATTCTGGATTTTGCTGTTTATATCTTGGTGGTATCATTTAACATGTTCCTCTGTCTCTTATATTTCCTTTAAACTGGGAGTGAGAAGTGGGATTCCATTCAGGTTTAATTTTCTGGAAAGAATCCTTCATGGGTACCACTCCTCCTCTCTATTACACGGGCTGTCTGGTGATTAATTTTTTAATGATATGGAGATTTTTCTGGGGGTTCAGGTGGTATCAGCCTGGTCACTTCATGACACAGCTCCCGTCCCTCTTTCATCTGTCTTAGTGGCCTTCGACAAATGCTGTTAAGGCCCATTGTATCATAGAGGATAGCAACACATTGACTTCTAATCCTGTCTTTCTGATCTGTATTCATTAGCTGAGCTGCTTCTCTGAAGAGTTTTCCCGCATAAGCTACATGCTAACCCAGGCAGTTTTTTTTTTTTTTCCTTTGCGGTACGTGGGCCTCCCACCACCATGGCCTCTCCCGCTGCGGAGCACAGGCTCCGGACGCGCAGGCCCAGCGGCCATGGCTCACGGGCCCAGCCACTCCGCGGCATGCGGGATGCCCCCGGACCAGGGCACGAACCCGCATCCCCTGCATCGGCAGGCGGACCCCCAACCACTGCGCCACCAGGGAAACCCCAAACCCAGGCAGTTTGACTTAAGAGTTTGTACTCAATCTGTGCTTCTCAGACTTTCATGTTTGCACAGGTCACCTGAGGGTCTTGTTAAAATGCAGATTCTGACTCAGTAGGTCTGGGGTGGGGCCTGGGATTCTGCATTTTTAATAAACTCCCAGGTGATACAGATGCTCCTGGTCTGCAGACCACACTTTGAGTAGCAAGGCTGATGGATCACCTGTTTTGCCTCTGACTGGTTCTTTCCTCTACAGAATTATTGGCTTATCTTCACATGGGCAAGCTACTCTGATGCTAAATGGTGGTTTTGCATTTTCCGTTATAAAGGCAAGGTTAGTGGGATTTAAACTTATCTCTCCCTTCAAAGTTGCTTCCTGCTTTAACCTAAGCTGTGGAGTGTGTTATTCAGATGATAAAATTTTATTAAAGCTTAGAATTTTCTGAGAAAAGTTGACCCATCACATAATATCATACTGAGTGCAGTTTTATTGGTGTGTGTGTGTGCGTGTGTGTGTGTGTGTGATTTCATTAAACGTCGCATGTGTTTCTAAGGGAAAATGGCCTGGTGGCGTTGCACCAGGAGAATCATCATCTTCTGATACTAAGTTTATAAGCAGCCGAGGACTCTGCCTGCCCTGCCATCCAGGTGCCCTTCTTCTGTCAGCAGAAACTGGGTGTTGCTTTGGAGAACCATCTTCCCAGGTGCTCTTCGCTTGCTTAGTCAAGTGATGGACCAAGCAGACTCTCTCTCCGTGACCTTAAGTCTTGAGTAGAGTGACACTGGGACTGGTCGGTGCTGATTTATTTCAACAGCAATGCCGAGAAAGGACCATCCTCTGTGTCTTCCCTCTCAGGTTCCTGGAGCTGCCTTGGTCCTCTTTTCTGGGTCTGGGTACTCAGTCTTTCTTTGAATATGTGAGGTACCCCATAATTCTATGTGAATTCTTTTTCTGCTTAAGTTACCAGAGTTGTTCTCTGTTGCTCACAACCTTAACTGGTAGAGCCTCCGTCCTAGAATCTCAAAATGCTGAGACTTACCTGCTTGTGCTTCGGCAGGAAAGCTGACTGGATGGTGCTTTGGTCATTTGACTTAGTACGATCATCAGCACTGATCATTCCTCAATAGCAGTGACTCATCAAAGGACCTGAAAGCAAGAGTGAAGATGATGGGAAAACCCCTTGGAATGAGGTTTCTTCCTCTTGACTTTTTCAATGAATTTGGTTTTACGGGAAGTACACTTTTTCCCACTGGTCAGAGGGGCATTGGCTTTATAGACTAATCTCACCTTTCTGAGACAGAGGAAAAGGAATGGGAAACTACCAGTATCAAGGATTGGGTCCTGTCATAGGATCCTCACTCCTCTACCACCCTTCCATTAACCCCTGGAGCTGCAGACACATGTAAGGAACATTCCCCTGATTTTGATCTCAGTGAAGTCCCTAATCATCAAAAAGGTTATGTTCAATATACAATATTTTGCTTAAGAAGGTAGGGAGGGACTTCTAGCTGAAGAAGGCAGAAGGATATACATCTTTCCCAATTCCTAATGAAAGAAACAAATTAGTAAACACACAAAAATTAAAAAAGCGAAACAACAGCAAATAAAGATAAATAGTAACCAAACAAGGAATTACCTTTGTGTCTAGAAAAGTCATGGCTGTGTAAAGAACCAGAAAATTCTAATGTCGTGCAGCTCCTGAGTCCCAAACTCTCTCTGCAAGGAAAGAAAGAGGCTGGATAAAATTCAGCATTTTTACGAATACTCTTCCATTTAGAGAGAAACAGCATCTCTAGCAGAGAAGACAAGAGTAGGTAGCACTGTGAAAAGATCCCTTGAGTTTGGAAGGCCCTAAATGTAACCGTCAAACCTGGGGGGAGATTAGGAGTTGCCAAGGATTGCAACTGTGCAGGAAGCCAAGAACCACAGGAGTGTGATACAACCTTGGCTGGATGGAGTGGTCCTTGATTTATGATGTGTAGTGGCATCCCAGAAGAGGTAGCAGAGCCCTGACTTCCAAGAGAAAGCTACTGGCCATGCTCCCTACACATGACTGGCCCCTTCCCCATCTCTGTATCCCCAGACTATAGGAGAGTGGAGAGTTCAGTAAAATCCGTCACTACACTGTAGCCTCCAGGACAGTGAGACCCAGATAATGTGAAAAGGGTGTAAAGGAAAATTCCCCTGGTATTCAGAGTGAACAGATGCACACAGAGCCGAACTCATTAAACTTGAACAGTGCAACCCTCATGCAAACTCATGATAGCAAACAACAACAACAAATGAAAGAAAGGGAACATAGCAGGAAAAAAAAAAAAAAACAGATGAAGGGCCTGTCCTGGATAAAAACATATTCCAGGAACTACCTAGGAACAATTTTGGATCATAGAACTTAATAAGACTATTAATTCAATAAGACAAAACCTCAAAAGTGCCATGATGTGAAATAATAGAACGAGGTTTTAAAAGATTTCAGAGCGAAGGAAGCACACTAAGTTTAAAAAACAATTTTGATGACTTAATACATTAGAAGTAAGGAATAATAAAGTCACCACTGAAAAATCAAATTACTGACAAGGAAGAATTACTGAAATTATTCATGGTAAATAAACAGGAAAAAGGCAAAGAGTAAAATAGGTTAGAGGAGATGTAGCAATAAAGGATAAAGATGATCCAATAAAATAATTGATGTCTCTGAATTAGAGACTCAACAGATGAAATAGGGAACACACCACTCAGAGAGAGACATCATCAGAAATAAAATACAAACCTGTAGATCAAAAGGGCACAGAAGAAAAATATGTAAGTACTGACATTAAGCTGTATCCTGGTTAAGATATTGAACTTGGAGGATAAACAAAGACTTCTCAGACGTTCAGACAGAAGAAGCCTACAAGGAGAAAGAAGTCAGGTGTCCCAGACTCATTCAGAGAAGACAATGGAGTGATGTCTAGCATGTTCTGAAGGAAAGAAAGCAAAATCCAAAAATATTAAACCAGCGCGAGCAAAAGAGCAGCAGGCAGGCACTGGAAAGAGTCTTTGCTGCAAAAATTTTTTTCTCAGTCTTGTTTATATATGTTTTTATATGTGTGTATATGTTTTTATGTGTGTGTATATGTTTTTATCATCAAAATAATCTTTTTTCTTTATAAAAATACATGATTATTGCAGAAAAATGAGATAATATAAACGGAGAAAAAGAAAAAAATCAGACAATTCCACCTATTCAAAAACAACCTTCATTAACACTGTGGAGTGCACTTTTCCAGATGATGTTCAATATAGATACAAGTTGGGATTTTTTTTTTTTACACAAATGTCACAATACCATACTGTTTTGCAATATGCTTTTCTTCACTGGATTTACTGTGAACATTTTTTCATGTCACTAAATTTTTTCCTAAAGTTTAATGATTATGCACTATTGTATGATTTGGCTCTCTATTTTTAGTTAATTCACTCTTGGCCCGTTAGATGGTTTCCTGTCTTTCACTATTATAAGCCATGATGCAGTGAATGTGCTTTATAAATAAATTTTTGTGCACACCCATACGTCTTTCCATGTAAAGTTGCTGGGACAAAAGCAAAAGATATTTTTAAAAGATGTTTGACATATATCAAAGGCTGCCATCTAGGAAGCTTGACCAAATTTCAGTCCCACCAGAAGTATATGGTTGTTTTTTTCCCTACAGCTTGGTAAAAAGGCATCCCATTGGTTTCTTAAACCTTCTAATAGGTGAAAAATTGTGTCTGAAAGTTGCTTTAATATTTTCACATTCTTTGATTACTAGGGAGGTGGATTTTTTTTTTTTTACTATGTATGAGTCATTTCTATTTCTTCTATAAGAATTTCACCTTCATGTTTTTTGCCATTAAAAAAAATTGGGCATCTGGTTCTTCTTGTGTCATAAAGATTGTACCCTCTATTATATATTTTATAAAACGCTTTCCTGATTTGACATTTAATTTTGATTATGATCTCTATACAGAAGTTTTATTTTTTTCTGCCACCAAATTTGTCAAAATTCTCCTTAAAAACATCAGGGAAGTATGCAGTATAATATACAAAAGTTTCTGTTTAATCACAATGGAAATGGAAAAGCTCAAGCACTTGACCTTGCAAATTTGACCCTCCAGCCCTGCTCTTTCTGTTGAGGTTTCAGATCATCTGGATCCACTGCAGTTTGCTTTCATCTCTCCCAGTGCCAGGTTGTTGATGACCTGCTATGATCCATTTCTCTTTCCTGGGGCACCTGCGGCTCACCAGGCCCTGTGGATGGAGAGATCAGAGATGAGGCCTGTGCTTTGGGTACCAGGGCTGTACGCCAGGCTGGTGGAGCTTCCAGCAGGCACCAACACGAGTCCTGCAGAGGCAGCCGTTTCTTATGGGGTGCCTGTTGACATTCCCGCACATGGGAGGTGTAGGCTTGGGTCCCCGGGGGTTGTGGTTCTGGATCTGGACTCCATCCCTGGGACACCCGGTGGGCGGGCAAGGTGACACTCTAATCGGAGAACTTGGGGGATCAGCTGAGAGCCCTGGGCCAAGAGAATGAGCTGGGGCCCTGCATGGACAGCAAGGTGTGAAGAAGCCTGGTCATGAGGAACAAAGCAACATCCTAGGTCCAGAAACCAGGGGTGGTCAGAGTACAGTGACTGCCAGAAAAGGGCTGTGAAGACAACTGCAGGCTTTAAACTGTCTTGACTTACTCCTCCTCAGGCTTGAGGCCATATCCCCTTCTCTGAGCCCCCAAAGCACTTGACCTGCCGCTCTCCAGTACACTTGGCATTGTGTTAGGGTCATCAATGTGCGGGCATTATCTCCCCTTGTGGATTGCAGCCCCTCTGCAGGGTCATCTCACCTTTGGATCCCATTGAGCAACCATCGTATTGGTTGGCTTGCACAAGCATTCCTGCAGAATGAATGCCTTCCAGGATTGTGTGACCGTGTTTTTTAGCTATTTTAGCTATTTTAGCTATTTTATAGCTACCAAATTAGCAGCCACCGCTGCTGCTTCTCCTTCTTCTCTTCATTATGGTAATGACGGCTTCATTGATCATGTAGTTCATCCAATTTGGAAGTTGCAATGAACTAGAATTACTGAAGAAATAGTTTTCCCAGCCATTCATTTTTGTTCCAAAGATGAAGTCTGTTGTAAATAAGGATTCTTGGTTGGTTACAAATTACAAAAAATGGATCCAAAATTATAGTTATCTGTAGGCTTTCCCAAGGCTCAAGCTCCAGGCAGGAGTTTACAATAGTACTTCCTTATCAGTTTTCCATAGAACCAGCCAGGCCTGTCAATCAAAAGTGATGCAATAGTTAAATGAAAATGGAAAGCTCTGTTCTGCTTGAGCGGAGGCCTGGGGGACACTTTGCTGCAGGGATCCACTTTATGATGTCACAGAGGGAAGGCTACTCCGAAACCATGGAGGCTGAGCCAAGACCCCGGGAACAAGCACCCTCCAGTTAGAGATTTGCTATCTCGACACCTGGGGCGGGCAGTCGTGAAGAGGAATGAGTGAGACCACTTGGAAGACACAGCAAAAGAGAGTCATGCCTCTGCCTCTGCCCTGGGGTCTCTGTTTCCAGCTTTCTAAAGGCAGCTGTTGAAAATAAACCTGAGGGACTCCCCTGGTGGTCCAGTGGGTAAGACTCCGTGCTTCCAATGCAGGGAGCCCAGGTTCAATCCCTGGTCAGGGAACTAGATCCCACATGCTGCAGCTAAAGATCCCACGTGCCACAACTAAGACCCAACACAGCCGAAATAAATAAATAAATAATTTTTTAAAAAAGAAAATAAACCTGAACTATTTATTTTCCTGCACATAAGGTCTTCCTGCCCTTCTCGCTGGCACTGACCTAGAAGTACAGGCTGTCGGACTACATTCACAACCCAGCTCAAGCAATCAGCGTGCTTTGGTCACTGCGCAGGCGTGGGTGAGGCCGACCTCCGCCCTCCAACAGGGTCCCGCCAACAGGGGCTGCCTGAAGGAAAGCCCACGTGTGCGAGTTCTGGCTGACTGGGGGGAAGAAAGCCAGGAGAAGGCTGGGTTTGCTGAGAATCTGGTGTTGTAAACCCAGATCTCCTGGGCCACTAGAAAGGAACCGAGCAACATTTGTTATTCTTTAAAATGTGTCTTTTAAGCATGTGGCAAGTCACCGTATATAAAAGTAATGCATGTTCCACTGAAAGGAGGGTTTGAGTGAATAAAGCTGACTATTCACTGTCTGGCCCAGTGTGTTTGACTTGAATGACAGTCAGAAGGATGAGTGCGTACTTGACATTTCTTCTCAAACAGAGTGTCTAATGCGTTGCCAATCCGCCTCCAGGATGGGCGGCTGGGAGAGACCTCCTCTGTGCGTTCCCCAGCAACGATGTAACTGCTACTGAATCACTCAGCATGGAACCACTTTGGGGGAGAAAACTCAGGGATCCAAACTTTACTTCTTTGTTCCAGTACCAAACTGGGGGTGTGGATTCCCAGTTTCCGATTTGAATCTGGCCATTTTGTAGCTGTGTTACCACAGGCAGATCGCTCGGACTCTCTGTGCCTTAGTTTAGGGATTGGTAAAGAGCAGACGGTCAGACTTGTATTTGTGAAAACCTTCTTTAGATCAGGGGTTGGCAGACTGTGGCCCACGGGTCACATCTAGCTTTTGTATAGCTGGTGAGGTAAGAAAGGATTTACATTTTTCAATCATTGAAAAAGTCCAAAGAAGAATAATATTATGTGACATGCAAAAATTG
The DNA here is from genome assembly GCF_025265405.1 of Mesoplodon densirostris. Lineage (NCBI taxonomy): Eukaryota > Metazoa > Chordata > Mammalia > Artiodactyla > Ziphiidae > Mesoplodon > Mesoplodon densirostris. The sequence goes on from NC_082661.1 coordinate 10,374,953, forward strand.
TATGAAATTCACATTATGCTCAGTGAAATAAGCCAGACGCAAAGGGATAAATGTTGTATGATTCCACTTACATGGGGTACCCGGAGTAGTCAAACTCATAGGGACAGAGAGTAGCAGCGTCATTGCCAGGGGCTGGGGGAGGGGGAGGGGCAAGTTATTGTTTAGTTTGCACGGTGTTTCAGTTTGGGATGATGAACTAGTTCTGGAGCTGGATGGTGGTGATGGTTGTACACAATGTGAATGTACTTAATGCTCCTGAACTGTGCACTTAAAAATGGTGAAAATGGTCAATTTATGTTATGTCTATTTTACCACAATCAAAGTTATGTGAAATTCAAATTTCAGTGTCCATAAATCCAAGTTGTATCGGAACACAGCCACGCCCATTCACTTCAGGATCGTCTATGGCTCCTTTTGCTACAACTGCAGGGTTGAAAGAAAAGTGGCAGCAGAGATCATATGGCCCACGAAGCCTAAAGTATTTCTAGCTGGCCTTTTGCAGAAAAAGTTTGCTGGGCCCTGGTTTAGAGACATAAATCCTGCTGCTTTTATCGAGGGGGGCGCAGCTCTATATCGGAACATTAATTCACAACCTGTATCCCCCCATATTCAGGCATCTCTGAATTCAAAGTGTTGTTTTTGGGGCAAAATGCTGAGACAGAAAGAGATGGTGACAATGGGGGTCTAGCTCCACCACAGATGGTCTGGGTGACTTTGGACAAGTCCTTTCCTTCTCAGGGCCACAGTCTACTTAGAGTTGTGAGGGTGTGTGTGACCCTGTGTTTGTCCCTAGTCAGAGCCACTTAGGAGCTGTGGGACATTGGACTAGTTACTGCACCACTCTCTGCTGCAGTTTCCCCATCTGTAATTGGGGATAAGGATTTAAAGAGTAGTTGTGTGTAGTTAGGGATAATGAATGAGTTCTGAAGGTAGGTGATGCTTGCTTACCATTGTGAATGAACTTAACACCAATGAGCTGTCCACTTAAAAAGGTCTAATATGATAAATTTCATGTTGTGTACATTTTACGACAATTAAAAAAAACTGTGGGCTTCCCTGGTGGTGCAGTGGTTGAGAGTCCGCCTGCCGATGCAGGGGATGCGGGTTTGTGCCCCGGTCCGGGAAGATCCCACATGCCGCGGAGCGGCTGGGCCCGTGAGCCATGGCCGCTGAGCCTGCACGTCTGGAGCCTGTGCTCCGCAACGGGAGAGGCCACAACAGTGAGAGGCCCGCGTACGGCAAAAACAAAAAACAAAAAACAAAAAACAGTGGATGTGCATACAGTGCTTAGACTTGTACCTGGTATGCAGCAAGCACTCAATAAATGCAAGCCATCTATGTAGTAAGTGTTGAAACAGGATGATGGTGAAAAATTACGGTAACACTTGTGATATGAATGAGCGTGTTCACTTTGGGTCCCAAATTTATCACACACAATGAATCCCTGGAAGCAGAATCTCTCTGCCCGTGCATCCTCACAGATAGCAGGGGAAATCGGGTGGGTATTGGGACTTTCCTCCCCACTGAAGGAAGCCAACCATCGAAAGCATGTGCTTGAATTCTTTCTATCATATGACACCCAGGTGGCCCAAATACGGCTTCCACCTCCCATAGTCACACTCAGCGCATCCTCAGTAAGACTCAGGAAACAGCCAGGCCGAAATGACCCTGCATAATGAGCTTCGAATGCGGAGCTAAGGCAAAGTGCTTGCTTGGTTTCTTCCAGTACTGTGAGCAAATAGTTTCCTTTAGAGATGGTTAAGAACATTACTGCTGCTGCATAATTAATTGTCTTAAAACCAGCTCTTGAAACGCAGTGACTTACTATTTTTAGTAAGCTTTTCCAGTCTCTTCATTTTGTTTCCAAAATAATTGAGTTACAGAGAAGTTAATAAGGCGTGATTGGTTCATCGCTTTAGAAGGCTTTGCATCATCTTATGGAAACAGGCAGGGCCCCAAACCATCATTTCTAACAGAGTCAGAACAGCAGGGAGGACCGTGGAGTTACATAAAGACTTCTCTTCAAGGTCAACTTTATCTCTGGTTTTTAAAACCACCATAAAGAAATGTTTGTGGAGAAAGGCAGTTGAAGCCCAGCCTTGATGTTTCGCTACGCGGAGAGCCCTGGTGCTTGGAAACTGACCAAAATGCAAGGTCGTGCTGAGATGCGGGGTGGGCGATTGGAGCAGGCTTGCTAGAAATCTTGACGCGCGCTGCAGAGCGGCAGCTCAAATTTCAGCCTCAGAGGTTTGCCACAGCCTGTGACCATGCGTTGAAACAGTCAGGTCGTAACTTAATTCTGTAAATCAGCGTTCCGCAGAAGGAGAGGTTTTCAGCTGCGGGGCTCTGCCTGTCCTTTTCTCGGCAGCCTCTCTTGGAAGTGGTGTGTGCCTGTCACCCTCATCAGATGCTTAAAGACGGAATTGAGAGCTGGGAAACTTTAGCCCGTTTAAAAGGAACTCAGTCCATGTGTGGACCCCTGACAAGACCCAGGGCGCGCTGCAGAGTACAAAATGTGATGATCACATTTGGTGTGGGACGTGGGAGCGGGGAGTGGAGGGGAACTGGATAATTTTTTTTAGCAAGTAAAGGCCTGTGTTGGGCCTGGATCTGAAAGAGGTTCTATAAACACAGTTTTACAAGCAGCGTGCTAAACGGACTCATCTGATTCTGTTCTAGATGATACTTGTATCTTCTGTAACCGTGGTATGTTGACTGCCCATAGTTACCAGGGAAGGGCAGAGGAATTGGGAGAGCTGGTAGAAATTTGGGGGGACTGAGTTGATAAAAAGCATGTGACGTGAGCAATCAGGCAGGGTTTGGTGCCACATACGCAGTGGTGAGCTGTAAACGTTAAACCACTGGTTCTCCGAGAAAAAAGAATAAAAAAGAAGAAGAAGAAGCCCTGATTTATAGCATCTGCTGATTTCTGTGGTGCAAATACTCCCACCATGGCCAAGTTCAAGCCATCCATGTGAACTCCCTGTACGCGGCCTTGGCAACGGTAGCACAAAGTTGGCTCCTGTGAGCCAGGCCGAGCCGGCCCCCTCACATGTATGAGATAAATGGTGATTCTCCCGGATTTAAAAGAGAAATGCAAATGTCCACGAGGAAAAAAGACCTGGATGAGGAAACCGATTAGGTGTAAACTAGGCTCAGTTATTCAGGAGGAACTCTCACCCGTCACTTTGCACTGGAGGTAGGTCATCGCAGCAGGGATGCATGGGGCCCTTTCTGAGAATTTTCATGTCTTGAAAATTGGGAAAGTTGCATCACTGGTAGTTCCTGTTGGATTGTCAGCAATGTGACAGATACTGAGAACAATGACATTCAGCCTAACACCCCTGTGGGCAGCATCCTTCTCTATAGAGTGCAGTCTTTAGAAACAGACACGGGGAACGGGTAATTATACGATGATAGAGACGTGTATGGGAGCGAGGTGAGGGAGCAGTGAATTGTGACTGGGATTTCTGTGTCATGCACCGATAATCAGGATGAATTGGTGAGCTCTGAGACACACCGAAAGAAGATGGGTGAACTCAAAGCACGTCACTGGTATCACAGCCGACATCAGCATGCTCACCGCCACTCGTGCTGGTACAGACCATGCAGCCATGGCTTACACTTCAGTGGACGAGAGTCTGGGAGATGTCTGCAGTCCCAGCACCTGCACATACTGCTGTGTAGCCTCGGGCAAGTTTCTTAACTTCTCGGAGGTTCACTGTCATCCTTTGCAAAATGGGGTCTTGCAGAAACGTAGTGACAGTTAGAGACCAGCGCCTTACAGCGTCTCTCAGCAGTGCTCATGTTCTTGAGGGCAAGGAGCTTAGCATCTGCAGTGTGACCCTGAACCTGGGGTTTGCTAGGAGGCAGTGTCACTTCAGGTCACTCTTAACCTCCCCAGGGCTCACCAGCTCACTAGCTTCACGTGTCAAAGAAGTAGGTTGGATTTGATGATCTCTAAGGATCTCCTGTATGAGACAGGAACAGCCAGGGTGACCAGACGCCCTCGCTTGCCTGGACAGTCCTGGTTGATGCCTGCTGTTCTGGTGTAATTATGATAGCTCCCTATTCGCTGCTAAAAGTGTCCCTGTTTGGGCAATAGCGTATTCGGTCACCTTTCAAAGGTAACATTTTTCAAGTACTTACTATTTGCCAGATAATGTGCTTTATAAATGTGATTTCATTTAATATTGTACTTTCATCAAATCACCTAAGTTTATGAAGACACAAGTGTAGAGAACTTAAGGTCACACCAGTAATGAATGACAAACAGAACTGAGACCCAGACCCAGATCCTAGGTCTGTCTGAAGCCAGAGTCTCAACCCCTCTTAGCCACCATGCTTGACGGCCTCCACATTGTCCGTCACTCAACAGATCTTTACAGAGTGCCTGTTATTCTATTCTAGTCCCGTGGTTCAGAAGACAGTTCCAGAAACCAGTTCAGAAAGCCCTGCATGTGAAGTTGGTTATTGCTAATAAGTAAAAGCATCATTAATTAGGCCGTGCCCATGGCACACACTGGAGGCTTTTGTGCATGTGTGCTGCATACAAGGCCCATCCATGCCTCAAGGAATCTTTCAGTAAACGAGCTTTGCCTTTTCTACTTGATGCTTTGGGGAGGCCAAAATAATGTGAAATGTTAGCTTAAGTAAAGCACCAGTTAAGTAGGTGTGTTTGGTGGAGGGCATGTTCCAGGTTGATAATTGTTCTTTATCACACCCAGATGGGGGTCAGATTCCCAGAGATGCCCAACCCTGATGCCAAAGAAAATCAGGGAGACCTACCTACCAGGGGCTTAAATAGACAGCACAGCTTTTCAGATACAACTGGATGGCTCAACCCGGAACACAGGGACTTTGAGACAAAGGAAAAAAATAAGGGATCCTGTAGGATCCGTAGGAGGATGAAGGTGAGAGGTGGGGAGATGTTGGTTCTATGCTCCTACACGGTCATTGAAGTAGAGCCCCCTGTGTGTGTGTCAGGCACTGTTCTACACACCCATTTTGCGTGATGTTTATACAAAGCTTCTCTATGACTCCCGATCGCTGTCTTTCTAACTGCTGCAGATTTGTTTACGCTGCACCAAATCCCCTAGAACTACAGGCCACGGCTGACTCTCAACCACCTTCATTCAAATCCCCAACTAAGGATTCTGGTCTGTCTATTTCAAGTCTGGGTAAACCCTTCCAGGCTTCTAGACCTGACTGCTCCTTATGTTAACGATGTCTGTTTCTTCTGATGGGAAAGCAGGGCAGGTGATGTTGGCCCCTGTACGGATGGGCCACCAGGGCCAGGAGGTTGGATGCTCGTCAGTGATGTAGCCGAGGCTTGAGTGCCATCGAGTCCAAACTGGTGCTCTTTGCACAGCACCCTGGGGGACCCGGGGACTGAGTACAGCTCTCCAAGTCTCAGGAATGAAAAGAGGCAGATCGAAGGAGAGTAAAATGGCTGAGGTAGAGATGTGTCTCATGGCTTCAGTCCACACAAAGCAGTCCATCACAAATCCACCTTCCATGGTTCAGCTGTCCATCCACGCCACACACCCAGCTGGAACAGAATATTTTTTCAGGCAAAGGTAAATTTAATTAAGTTTCCTGATGGTCCTGGCACCTGGTGGAGACCCCTCTGAACTCTCCCACAGCCCCTGTGTGATGGGGGGCTGCTAAGGACAAGCTGCTTTGTCAGGGTTGCAGGGAGTACTCAGTGTTCTGTGGTCCCTGGAAGCCAGGCAGACATGCAGCGTCTCAGGCCCCAGCCCAGAACAACCAAATCGGATTCTGCATTTTTACAAGCAGGCTCCACGTGCACACTGAAGTTTCAGAGGCTCTGCTGGGTGAGTGGAGACCCGCTCCAGCGGTGACTGTCCGCCCAGAAGGCTGAGGCTCAGCGGCCGACAAGACCAACAAAGTGACTTTCATCACTTTGTTTTGTTTCCCCACCTTGTTCCAATCTGTAATTGCTGTGTTTATTTATTTACTTGCTTATTGCTTTGTCTCCTCCAGAACGTACATTTTAGGGGGCAGCAAAGATACTGTCTTATTCGATACTGGATCCTTCGGGCCCTTGGGCAGAGCCCCGCACAAGGCAGGCGCACAAAAATTATTAGTGGGTTGGATAGTTGGTTGGATGAATGAATGAATGAATGAATGAATATGGAGAGAGGGCACTAAAGAAGGAAAGAGGAGGTGGGTTGGCTGACGTTTCCTAAAGCAGGTCTTGTCAGCCGCTCTCACCTGTGAACTATTTGTCACTATTTGTCACAAAGGTCCATTGATAGAAATGGGTGGCATTCACAGGTTAACTGTAAGGGGTGTAGATTCACCAGAAGGATCCTTCAGTCACCTAGCGCCATGCTCGTCACATTTGTCTCAGCGGGGAAACTCTTTGTAAATGAAGTCTGATGTGGAAACCCAACCTAGATGACACACGTCATCCGGTGTTCATCGCCCTGGGGTTCCAGATCAGGGGACGCTGGCACACCCAGTCCAGGGCCCCCCACCAGGTGTCCTGCATGGGGGCAGGGTGCTCCTCCTCAGCCTCTGCTGGGGGCTGGCCTGGGCGCACTCTCAGCTCGAGCCTTCTTGTTCTGACCCTCGCCTTCTTTAGAGCACAGCCCAAAGCTCTCCTGTTCCTCGCCTTTCATGATGGGGCTCCATGGTCAGGGCGCAGAGCGATGCAGGCAGAGCAACCTGCCACAGCCACAGAGGGTGAGCGTTTTGTCCCACGAAACAGGTAACAACAGCAGGATGGTCCCTAGGACAACAGTGTGGCTGGGGGATCAGGACCTGCTCCCCAGGGGAGACCTCCCCTCCCTGCAGCTGCCCCCTTGTTGCTTTGACGAACTGCTCAGTGAGAGAACGTGGTCCACCAGTCCTTCCCCCACCCAATTTGCAGATGAGAAAACTGCAGCCAGAGAAGGGCAGTGACCTGCCTTTGGCCCCCAGTGGCTGAGCTGGGACAGCCCTGCCTCTACCTCCCCAGGCTGGCCCCGTCTGTTAGCAAAAGAAAAATGAGAAGCATTGGTGAGAGCTATAGACTGAAGGTTTGTGTCCCCCCACCCCAAATCCATATGTTGAAACTTAATCCCTAAGTGATATTAGGAGGTGGAGCCTTTGGGAGGTGATTAGGTCATGAGGGTGGAGCCCTGGTGAATGAGATTAGTGCCCTTATAAAAGAGAACCCAGGGAACTCCCTCTTTTCTTTCCCAGTGTGAGGACACAGTGGGAAGACGGCTGTCTACGAAACAGGAAGAGAGTCCTCACCAGACACTGAATCTGCTGGTGACTTGATCTTGGACTTCCAGCCTCCAGAAATAGGTGTTGTTTAAGTCACCCAGTTGGTGGTATTTTTGTTACAGCAGACTGAGTGGACTAAGACGGGGTCATTGGAATGATGGGCTCTAGGGGTAGGTCATGGAGAGGTGGCTTGTTTTTCTCTGTGGTCAAGTGTCCACTTACTGGTGTGAAATTCCAAATCTTTGTATGATATTTGGTAGCTGGGGGTCATTTCATCACGTGTGGAACTGCGTCAATCAAAACGCAGCAGCAGACAGCATTAGTTCTGGAATTATTTGTTCATAATGTATTACTTGTTCAGATAGGACTTTGTTTTTTTTTGTTTGTTTGTTTTTTTTGTTGTGGTATGCAAGCCTCTCACTGTTGTGGCCTCTCCCGTTGCGGAGCGCAGGCTCAGTGGCCATGGCTCACGGGCCCAGCCACTCCGCGGCATGTGGGATCTTCCCGGACCGGGGCTCGAACCCATGTCCCCTGGATCGGCAGGGGGACTCTCAACCACTGCGCCACCAGGGAAGCCCAGGACTTTGGTTTAAGGCTGAAGAATCCAAATTGCTGTGATTTTCAGTGATACACAGGATGGATAACATGATTCAATTTTGCAGTGAGGAGCCGTTCTCACATGGCCCTGGGCCTTTCTTTTCTGTGGCCCTCTTCCCACTTGTAATGACTTAGTGATCACCTGCATTCCCACCTGACCACAAGCTCTGAGATGACAGGGATATCTTGCTCGTGTTTACCGCTGTCCCTAGCTCTGGCATCCCAGGTGCTGGATAAATGTCGACTGAATGACTGAACACACACAGCTACAAGTCAATGGAACTTGTCTGCAGTTTCTTGGTTATTTACTGCATGTTGGTCCACATGATGTCTTTTTATCAAATGCTCCAATTACCTCCCAGATATGCCTTGATGTGGAGACTGACCACCTTTTTTGTTTCATTTGGTTTGATTTGAAATTTGCTTTGGGATAACCTTGTGAAAGGAAGCAGAAGAATACGTTGAGACAGCGGATTGGCTTACCGCTTGGCACTGTGGAGGGTGGAGACGTAGAGCAGGCTGGCTGTCCAGCCCCGCTGGGCCGTAGTCTACAGCTCTGCCATCACATGCTCTGCAATTGCCTTGGGGATGAGAACGTTCTTTCTGGAAATCTGGTGTGGTTTTCACACTACTAGTTTGGGGAGCATTTCAAGCTATTTCTGACACCCATACCTATCCCCCGTGCTTTTCTAAGGAATTGATTGGACTGGCCTTCTGGGTATGCAGGGGGCTCCTTAGGGGCTCAGCTCAGAGATCCCTGCTGGGCTGAAGGTGCCTTACCTGCAGTCTGTTTATGTGAAATCAGGTGGAAATGGGCAAAATGAATTAAAAAACAAAAGCAAGGGCTTCCCTGGTGGCACAGTGGTTGAGATTCCGCCTGCGGATGCAGGGGACACGGGTTCGTGCCCCGGTCTGGGAAGATCCCACATGCCGCGGAGCGGCTGGGCCCGTGAGCCATGGCCACTGAGCCTGCGCGTCTGGAGCCTGTGCTCCGCAACGGGAGAGGCCACAACAGTGAGAGGCCTGCGTACCACAGAAAAACCAAACCAAACAAAAGCAGGTGTGTAGCTCTCTCTTTCCTTTCTCTCTCTGCGTTGAGTTAAATTTACTACAGGTGAATTCAACCCTAGGCTTAAGCTCCACTTTCTTTAGATCCAGTGCTGTCACAGAGAAAACAGGTGTTGGAGATGTGTTTGGAGCTTGGGATTGAAAAGTGCAGAGAGGAAGGGTATTTCCTCGTCTCATCTCACCAGTAGACCTAAAGTAGGCATCCGTGTTCAATGAGGGCTTCCTGTTTGCATCAGGAATGTTCAGACTCAAAAGGAGAAAAGAAAAAGATGGCCAGGCCAATGGGCTTCAAAGCCAAACCACGCTCCCCCTGCCATTTCTTACCCACTGAGGGAAAGATGGAGATGTTCCGCCATTTCCGTGACTTTGTGCCTCCAGCCTTTGGTCTCCCTGCCAGTTCCATGTCAATCCAGGACAGGCAGGTAAACTGATCCTTCTTCCCAGGCTGTCGTGAGTCTGAAGCCCACACACTGGTGTCTTTTGCACCATAACGACAGGGCCAAAGTGGAGTGTCATTCTCCATCCCCATGGATTAAAAATGGGCTGAGAATTCCTTGCCACTCCTCCCATCAAGAGGTGAAGACGCTCTACACTCCCCTTGAATCTGGACTGGTCTGACTTGCTCTGACTGATAGGATGTGATGGAAGTGATGCCATGGAACCTCCAAGCTGGGTCTTCACAGATTTGCAGCTTCTGCTTTCACTTACAGAGCTCCTGCTTGGAGCACCGTGCTGTGCTGTGAGATGCTCGAGGCCTATGGAGCAGCCACATGCATTGGGGGTGGGGGGACGGGGAACCCAGGTGCTTCTGTGGACAGCTCACCTGAGCACCCAGTCAATAGCCAGTACAGATGGCCGGCCACATGAGTGAATGACAGAGTGGTCATTCCAGCCCAGTTAAGCTTCCAGATGAGTGCAGCCCCTGGTGACACTAACGCAGAGCAGACGAACCCCCCAGCTGAGCCCAGCCAGCCCACACAACGGCCAGTACATTTTGGGATGGGCTGTCATGTGACAGTGGATAACTGAGTGACCCGAAGATGGGCTTGCTGACAAGACTTCTGAAGGCTGGGAATGTGTCTTCCCCATTTCTTATAGAGTGCAATGTTTAGCCAAGATGTGAATTTCTAACGAAAACTCCTCTGGTTGGCAAATTCTTCAGTGTCAGAGACCAGGAGAACCGTGTAGACCCTGTCATCCACCTTTTACCACACAGGCAGTGATGCTCCTGGTCCAGTGTCACCTGGCAATCCCTGTCCTCACTTTGGCATCCGGAAGCCTTTCTTTCCCTCAGCCAATCTCTCAAACTATTTTTGTAATATGGATTACCTGGTATTTACATACCTTCCCCGCCTCGACCTCCAACCAGCCAGATGCTTCTTTAAGTCAAAACTTGGTACCTATGGCCACAAAGTGCCAAAGGTATTCTTTATTTGTGTTTGGCGTGAGGGAAGATCAGGCAGGGTTGGGATACCCAGAACCTCCATGCTGTTCCCCCCCATCTCATGTCTGCAGGCCCATTTTAGCAACACTCCAGATGTCTTTGCCAATCCTAGGGATGCCAGCTCAGAGCTCAATGGAGTAAGAGTTTATCCAGTTTTATGTCAAGTAAGCCTGCAGTATCGGGGCAGGAAAGGAGGCACGGAGGGAAGAATGGAAGCCTCTAGAAGGGGAAAAGTAGGCTAGGAATCTCGCCTTCCTTCTTGCCCCTGGGAGAGCCTGACTGTGACATCTGTGACTACTGTCAACTTAAAAAAAAACCAAAAACGCACAACGTGAGAGTTGTGGGTGAAGTTTTATCTGGGGCAAAATGAGGACGACAGCCCGGGAGGCAGCCTCTCAGAGAGCTCCGAGGAACTGCTCCGAAGAGGTGGGGGAAGGTCGGTGTTACATATGATTTCAGTGAAGGGGGTGCGTGCAGTCAAGCACACGCCTCAGCAGAAGGCCGCTGCTGGGCACGAGGAGCAGATGTCTCCGTTCATGATCTTAGTGCTTTTCTAGATCTGAGGAGATGCAGGACATGGGCTCATAAAACCTCCTCCTGAAAATCTCTCTCTGAAGCCCTGTTCTGCCAGTTTTCCCCAGAGCACAGAGGGCCTCATTCCTGATCTCCACCCTGAATTCCTCTCAGGGGGTGTGGAAGGTCAGCGACGGCAGTGGCTAGTGACCTTGTAGAGGCAGACGGCGAGGGACAATTTTCAGCTGGCACTGCCAAACCAAACTTCAACTTTCGCTATTATCTCAGGTCGGATCCCCATGAAACAGACTCGAGGCACACAGGAAGCTTACTGGACGTGTCCTTGGGACCCGCATCCGTGGGGCAGCGACGGAGGTAGGACGGGGCCCAAGTGAGCTCCGACGCAGCCACAGCAAAGGCCTCGGCCAGCCCTTCAGGAGCCTCTGGGGCCAGGGTGGCCCTTTAGAGCCTTCTCTTGCTGGTTGAGGGGCCAGGCCTTTGGTGCCCACCCTGTGCGACAACTATGGTGGCCAACTCTTGCGGGACTGAGGGGCTCCTGGCACGTGGCCTTTCAGCCCCCAAATTAATGGGCCACCCTTCTAACGCCCAGTCACTGGACGTGGGCTGCCTCTGGAGGTGACAAGACCTTGGGAAGGGGAGGGCGTCTGCAGTGGAGCCCAGCTCCCCACGGGGGCCCGGCTGAGAGCCAAGGCTGCCGGCGCTCACAGAGGCTGAGGAAGCGAGGCCCACGGTCCCGAGGGGGCATGGGTGCTCCTCCGGGCCCACTGAAGCCACGTGTTTCCTCGAGGTGCTCCTGGCTGTGTGACAGGAGCCAGGGGGAATGACAGGATAGACAGCAGGCCCAGGCGTCCTTCCGGGAGCCGGAGCCTGGTGGCCTCTGCTGCCTGGGCGTGTGGGTCGGGAGGCGTTAGGGTCCAAAGTTAGCGGCGAAGGTGACAATGCAGGTGAAAGGACCCTCGGAGATCCCTGGAGAAGGGTTGGACTCTGCACCGTATCTGTCAGTCCCCCACCACCAGGCTGTCCCCAGGGCTGGAGCGGGTCTCTACTGCCTTGGGCACCAGAGAGAGTGGTGGGTTTGCTTTTTGGAGCCACGCTGTCGAGAAGGAGAAGGAGGGGGTGTCGCCTCAGGAGTGAGAGGCGCTGGCACGGTCACAGGCGCCCAGGATCATGACGGAGGGACCGGTGTGACCTGTCTGTCACCTCAGGCCTCAAATGGTGGGGTGTGTGGCCTGAGCCATTTAAACTGTCTCCCCCTCCACTCTTCCCTCTCTTCTCTCTTTTTCTCTCTCTTTTCTGACCCTGTTCCCCCTCTCGACCGACTCCCCTTTCCTAACACAAAACCCCGTGGTTAGGATGCAACTCCACTGAATGGTAGGAAGACCCTCCATCGGGGAATCGGACCCAGACTCTGGGTCTCTTTCTGTCACCTACTAGGTGAGACCTTGGTCCAATTCCCTGACACCTCTGGGTTTCCAGTTCCTGAAACCAGGCCTCTGGGTCCTCTGGACTCTATGCCCCTTGAAGGCTACTGTCTTGCTCAGCATTGTGTGATGGGCGCCAGGACCAGGACCGGTCCTGATCAGGTTGTCAGTCACCTGATGCACCAGTGGGCAAATGCATGAATGAAAGAACGGCCACCCTGTGGGCCTCCCGGGGGCTGCTGTGGGAACAGGCTTTGTGGACCGGCACCATAAGAATAAACCTCCTGTCTTTGTGACGGCTCAGAGCAAGGGAGGTGGCAAGGGCATCTCCAGGTAGAGCCTGAGATGGAGAAGGAGTGAAGCCCAGAACCGAATCTTCTCCCTCCTTCTCCTGTCTGCGTGTCCCATGAAGGGATGGAGGCAGGCAGATGCCTGTCTAAGGTGCCTAGGAGTCACAATAAAGCAGGGGGCGGGGGGGGGTCCCAGCTTAAAAGACTTGGGTGGCTTCTCACCTGGCTTACCTGACTCCCCCGTGTCAGGCTGAGCTGAGGCTGGCAGCAGCAGACGCTGGGGGCCGCCTTCTGGGCTATGCGAAGGGTCGCCTGGCTTGTGCCGTGGGCCTGCCTGGAGATGCACTAGGCAGACCTGCTGCTCACGCCGTCCCTCCCCCACGTCCTAACAGGGAGCATTTCCTCCGAGCAGAGCTTTTACACACAGGCCTATAAGAGGGATCCATAAACTAGGTTTATTCACCAGCTGAAAGGCGAGTAGCTTGGGACCCAGGGCCCTGATGCTAGGAAGATTCAAACATCACCACGTCTGTTTATTTTTTTTTAAGTTTCTGAGCGAATGTATATTTCTGCATGTTTAGAGATTGGCAGCCCTGGAAAATGAAGTTTATTTATCTACCAGATACACGTCATATAAACAGCTGCAAACGGTTCTCCCCCACCCCGCCCCGCCGGCTGCCCCACGGGGCTGTAGCACTCGGCTCTGACCTGCGGGCCTACAGCTGAAAGGTGGCTGCATTTCTTGCCTGCTGTGCTCTGGGCCAGGCCAGGTGATGCCCATGGGAGGTGGAGGCCTGCATCCTCCAGGTGGGGCTGAGACCCATTCTCGACTGCAAGCAGGGGCACATTCCAGAATCTTCTCTGGCTGCCTCGAATCCCAGGTCTTCAGTTTATTTGTTTCTTCAGCCACCCCATAGTGATCTTGCCCAGGCCCCGTGCTAGATCCTCGCGATGCAAAGGTGATCCGCCTGGCCCTTGGGAGCCCCTCATCCCGCAGGTGAGAGCCTTGAGGGGCCGTGTCTTGAGGGGGATGGTGACTTCCCTCTGGAGCATCTTTCAGCCCCAAACAAGACTGCCTGTCTCTTCTGTTCCTCCGGCAGCGACAGCTGTCCCTCGTCCGCCCGGCTCTGTTCCCATCTGTGCTGGGGGAAGTGAGCTTAAGGATGTTTCCGGAAACGAGGAGAGGTCAGGACGCTCAAGTGTTTGGAAGTCGTTCTAGAGAGTGAGCGCTGAGGCCTGCACTCTCCACAGACTCTGCCGTGGCTGGGGACTGCTTTGCGTTTGCACGTGTTCTAATTGATTAAACATGGAGGTACAAAAAAAAATGGAGTCAGATTCCTGCACTGCTGATGGAATCTATCAAACCTTTCCTCCTTTGCATTTTAAGTCAGGCCAACGTAATATTAACAAATGTGCAAGGGTGGTCATCAGCCAGTACCCAGTGACTTGTATGTAGTGCAGACCCCCAAAGACTTATGGCCCTGGAACGCTAACTTGGCCAGGGTGTTTGGTTGTTAATTGCTCTTCTTTCTAGGGAGAGCACTTTGCACTTACAAGATGGATTATTATCAGACCAGGATAGGCAGAGGGTGCAATTTCCTGCCTGAAAATTACTCTTCTTCTGAACCTTTCTGCCACTGAGTCAGCATCTTGCTTTATCTTTGTGTCTCCCTTGAGTTTTTGACCTGCATTGCCTGATAGGAAGGCTCTTTTTCCAGCCAGCTGAGCAGCGGGATTTTCGGGGTGGAATAGCCTTTCCAGTCTCCATCTTTAATTGGCCCAACCTGCCAATGGGTACAGCCACCTGGGGTGGGGGTGGCCTTCCAGAAGAGGTGGGGCTTGAAGGGCGGCCAAGATGTGGATTTGGACAGCCTGGGAGAAGGGAGGGGGCATCACTGGCAAGGGGGCAGCCTGAATAAAGGGCTGGGGGGAGGGGGTGAAGCTGAGCACAAGATCGGAAAGGAACAGTCAGGACGGCAGGACAGAAGGAAGTGTGATCTCTAGGCTCCTGCCACACACGCACCAGCTGGCCCCGTCCATGGCCATGGTCACCCAGTGTGTCTGAGGCTTCACTTGTGCATGCCAACTGCTACTATTGATGAAGCACCGGCCAGCGGTCAGGCCCCACGCCTGGTGCCTTTCTGGCATTACTTTGTGTTGGGATTGAATTACGCGCCCCCAGAATAGTTGTTGAAGTCCTAGCACTGGTATCTGTGAATGTGACCTAATTTCGAAATAAGATCTTAGCAGATGGAATCAGGTGAAGACGAGGTCGTTAGGGTAGACCCTCATTCAGGATGACTAGTGTCTTTATAAGAAGAGTGAAATTTGGACACAGACATACAGGGAGAAGACCACGTGACGAGAGAGGCAGAGATTGGAGCGACGAGCTGCAACGCAAGGAACGCCAGGGATTGCCAGCCACCACTAGAAGCTAGGACAGAAGAGAAGGGATTCTCCTCTATGGTTTCAGAGGGGGCATGGCTCGCTGACACCTTGATTTGGGGCTTCTAGACACCAGAACTGTGAGACAATAAATCCCTGTTGTTTTAAGCCATCTACTTTGTGGCACATCGTCACAGCAGCCCTAGGAAACGAATGCACCTTGTTTTACCCTACAACATCACTACCCCATCTGCGGTAGGCAGAATAATGCCTCCCCACTCCCCTGCCCCAAAGACATCCATCCTCTAATCCCCAGAACCTGGTAAAAGGATTTTTCAGATGGGATTAAAGTTATGGACATTAAAATAAGGAGATCAACTGGGGGGACCCAATCTAATCACGTAAACCCTTAAAAGCAGAGAACTTTCTCTGGCTTGAGCAGAAGAGATGCCAGAGGGAAGAAGTCAGAGGGATTCCCAGTGTGGGAGGGACTTTCTGTGTTGTTGCTGACTTTACCAGTGGAAGAGGGGAGTGGAGAGGGGCTCCTGGCAGCCAGGAAACAGGACCCGCAGCCATCAGGAGCCGAATTCCGCCAGTAACCTGGATGAACCTGGAAGCAGGTTCTTCCCTCCGAGTCTCCAGAAAGGAACACAGCTCTGCCAACACCTTGAGTTCAACTGAGCCCACCCAGACTTCTGAACCACAGACCTGTGGCTTAGCTAAATTTGTGTCAATTCAAGCCACTAAGTTTGTGGTAATTTGTTACAGCAGCAGTAGGAAACTAATACGCCATCTAGAAAACAGATGCAGCAACGGACACACAGAGAACTTGTCCAAGTTCAGAGAGTGGTTCAGTGGAGGAGCTGGCGTGGGAACCCAGGTCTGACTGAAACCAACATCCATGGCTTACCTGTCGGAAGCTGAAGGCATTGGTGACAGAGACAGGTGACGGGTAAAGTGAGCCTTGATGCATGATGTGACATGACAGGGGCTGACAGAGGGGATGGGAGGGATGGGCAGTGGAATCCATGATCTCTGGGGCTGGTGTTGGGGTGATACCCACAGCAGATGGCTGACGCTGGTGGGGTCACGAGAAAGTATTGGGAATTCAGCAGGAATTCTCTGGAGCAGAAAAATTGGCTCTGAGAAATGGAGTCAAGTAGAGTAGCAAGGGCTGGCACTGGACAGCAGCCAGAAAAATGGCCCAGGTGTGTGGGGACATATTTGTAGCAGAGGGCCTGTCTGCTGCCATCTTGGACCAAAGTTGTGTTTTGCCCATCAACTAACTCCCCGTAGGATGGCAGAGATCAGGTGAGGAAGCACAGTGGCTGAGAGGCCCGTCATCACAGGCTTTGTGACCTGTGGCAAGCTGCAGTGCCCAGGGACTGTCACATACACTTGATGGCAAAACATCATGTCTTCTCCAATAGCACAGTCAATACTGTAGTTACTACTTCATTCAAGAGGAAGCATGGTTTTATAATAGATTACTATCTTTATCTCCAAATATTCAAATAGCACTCTCAATACATAAATTAATCAGGTCCAGGACGGAAGGAGAAGGCAGTTACTTCCCAATGACCTCTGGAAAGAATGCCCAGCTCTCTTGGACTTGCCCCAGTCAGTCAACTTGTGGGAGTGCCTTCTACCCAGTGTAGGGTTGCCATATAAAATATAGAACATTCACCACAATCTGAATTTCAGATAAACAATGAATACTTTTTTAATAGAAGTATGTTCCATGCAACATTTGTTCATGCACTGTTAGGCAATACTTATCCCAAAAAAGTATTCCTTGTTTATCTGAAATCCCTATTTAACTGAGTGTCCTGTATTTTTATTAAATAGCTAAATTTCGCGCCGCTAACCCAGTGGTGTCTTGTCTTATTTGGAGGAGGCTAACAAATGTCCTGATTCCTGTTTTGAAGCACACAGAGGATTTTTACAAAGAAGTGAATGGGTTCTTTCCTTGTTCCCCGAGCATGGGACTAAATGATGCCTCAGTGGGATAAAACCAAGAATCTGCAGTTGGTCATGATGAGCCAACACTGGAATGAATTTCTATGTGATGTTGAGAAGCCCCTTAGAAGAAAGTGAGCAATAATTTGCCCTAGACAGCTTGAGCTGCTTCTGGAATCAAGGCTATTCGGGGTGAAACTTGAACATGGTGACATCCAGTACTCACCACCTATAAATAAGGACACAAGAGGCTCAGAAAGCCCAAGTCACTTGCCCATGGTAACACAGCAAAGAGAAGTTGCAGGAAACAAAGCCAGGGTTAAGACAGAGCTACAGAGAAGGAGGTCTGAACGCCTCTTCATTCAGACTGGAAATAATAACACCAGCTAACATGTATTGATCATTTGCCATGAGCCAAGCACTGTACCTGAAGCCCCCCATTCAATCTGCACAAAAACTCTTTTAAGCAGGTATTACTTCATTTGACAGAGGAGGATGTGGAAAGAAGGTGCGGATGTGAGGCCCACGGCAGGCAGAGCTCGAGATTCAGGGCCCGTGCTCCCAGCCACTCCAGGACAGCAAGGGTGGGTGCAACCTGCAGGCCCACAGGCCAGCTGAAAGAGGGGCCAGTCCAAAAATTGACACAACTGTCATAATCTGAATGGGATGGCCAAGCTCTCTGGAAGGATCAGAAGAATGGGCCCTATTGGCCTCCATTTCCATCCACCAGCTGAGGCTGCCGCCCCACCCTGGACTTGATGTGGCCCCCACCGCCTGCTCAGGGAATCCTGGCAGCATAAGGGACAAGCATCTGCTCCAAAGCCAGGCTCCCTACCTCATGACTGTATGACTTCGGTAAACTCTCCATGTTTCCACTGCTCGATTTGTAAAACGGGGGTCAGAGTGGTACCTACCTCACAGGATCCTTATAGTCAATAGGGGGTAACCCATAAGGCCATGATCACATTTGCTGGGACCAGAGCAAGCGCCTAATAAATGTCAGCCACCAAGCACCCGCTCCTTGATGAGAGCGCAGGGTCATGGTTCTAGCAAACGCGTGAGCCGCCAAGGCTCTGAGTGATGAAGGAGCAGGGCTGTGGTCGCCACCTCTGGGTAGAGTGGGTGGCGGAGGGCAGAGGCTAGAGGGAGACGCTGCCCCAGAATCCCAAGGGACTGGGGATCCAGGGCAGCTGCAGTGATGCTAGGAAAGAACAAACCCGAAAGGGGGGCGGGGTGTGCATGGTTTTCAAAAGACAGCCCAGATCTGGGCACGGACGGGCTTTGGTGGGAGGGGAGCTGGAAATCCCCACCCTGGAGGGTGGCAGTCCGGTTGGGCCCTGGGGCTGGAAGCCCAAACAGGGGGGCGGGGCGGGAGGTCGGAGCTGGTGTAAGGATGAGCGTGCAGACGTGGTTCTCAGGCTTGATCCACGTGGAGAGATGTGGCCACAAACTGGAAATGTGGGGGAGAGGCCACGCTGTGGACAGAGGAAGCCGGAGGTAAGGACACGCCAGGCCAGGCCAGGCCCGGTGGAGGCCGCGCCGCCCGCTCCCCTTGCCGCATCCCGAACCCCAGACATCGGGGCAAGACATTCCGTCCCAGCAGGATTCCTGCTGCAGACACGCCTCGACGTTAATCGCTCATCACCCGCCCGAACGACTTCCGGGAGAGGCCGGGCGCAGGCGGGATCGTCCCTGCTCCGGGCCGGGCTGCACCCCTCGTTCACCCGGCCCCGCGGTGCCGGGGCGCCACCGTCCCACCCAGCCACCCTCTGCGCTCACGGGACGCGCGCGGCCACACGGGGGCGCTGGCGCCCGCCGCCTGCCTCAGCGCAGAGTCCGGAGAACAAAGGGAGCCCTGGGGACCCTGGCCTGAGTCACCTGGAGCCACCTGCTCCCGGGGCCGCGGGCCGAGCGCCACGCCGGCATCCGGCTCCCGCGAAGGAGTTAATTTTGGTTCAGCGCCGCTCTTAGAAATCTGTTAAAGAAATCGCTCCCCCTTGATGGTCTTTCTCCCCAGCCTGGGGACAAAATACAAGAGCTCTGGGACTCTAAAAGTGTTACTGGGCTTGTGGTTTTACGATTTCTGCTCTGTATTCTCCGTCTCCTTCCCCGACTTGACCAGGATCCTGGCCGCATCATTCTTCTCCCCTTCGGTTTATTAAAGTGAACTTTTCTCGTTTGGACGAAGTAGACTCACACCCTCAGGGAAATAGCAAAACAAACCAAACGCAGAAATCAAGAGGAAAGGGGGAGGAGGAAGGCACTGTGGAAATCGCGTCTTGCGGAGAAAGGTAACTTCCGCTGCACAGCTAGGTGGGCCTTGCCCTAAAACGGCTTTTATTCTCTAACTTCTGAATATACTTCATGGACTAGGTGCAAAACCCTATGTAAATGTCCCCAGATGCCTTAATTAGGAAGCCCCAGAAGAGGCTAAGTTCAATCAGCATCCATCACCAAGTACCTGTTGAGGGCCTGTAGGCACAAAGGCAGCTCATGAACTGCCCACAACCAGCCAGGCAGTGTGCCAGGCCTCGGACTGCGAGATGGGAGAGGCAGGCTGGACTTTTCTGGGTGTTATGATTTAGTGACCCCCAATTAACCCTTTTATCCCCAAATTGTTGTCCAAGGTCAAATTCGACCGGGCTTTCTCCCAGGGCATTGCCATCTTGGTTCAGCCGGCCTTTCTCCCTCTGATTCACGGCCCTGGAATCAGAAGGTAATGCTACAGGCACCTCATCACTTTCATTCAGCCAACGGTAATATTGTATTTGTCCATCAAAGAGTACCCTGGGTCTCTCTGTCACTCTTCCCATTCCGAAGGGTAGAATTCCTATCCCTCAACCCTGCTGGTAGGGACTTCCCTGGTGGTCCAGTGGTTAAGAATCCACCTTCCAGTGCAGGGGACGCAGGTTCGATTCCTGGTAAGGGAACTAAGATCCCACATGCCGCAGGGCAACTAAGCCCACGCGCGGCAACTACTGAGCCCGCCACAACTAGAGAGAAGCCCGTGCGCCACAATGAAAGATCCCGCTTCCTGCAACTAAGACCTGATGCAGCCAAAAATAAAATAAATAGAAATTATAAATAAATAAAAATAAACCCTGCCGGTAGCACAAGACGATGGAGAGCGAGTGGGAGTTGGGGGGAGAAAGGCAGGAGCAGATCCTGGGGACTCCCCTGGCTAAAGAGATCCTCTTGGAGGAGGAGGGGGAAGGCAGGGAGCCTCTCCAGGGAAGTCCATCCGATACAGCGTTCTGCCATGATGGCAATTTCCTCTAACATCTTCACTGTCCAATGTGGTGGCCCTAGCCACATGTGGCTTTCGAGTACCTGAAATGGGGTTAGTGTTAACAAAGACCTGAACTTGAAGTCTTATTTAACTTTAATTAATTTAACTTAACCACATTGGCTGGTGGCTGCCGTATTGGACAGCACAGCTCCAAGCAGCGACAGTGGGCATGGAGGGGGCAGTGGGAGGGGGCAGGAGGTGGCAATAGGACACCATGGTTGATCTCGTTCTAATTTGCCCTGCACCAGCTAAAGCCACCTGCGTGTTTTCTCTCCAGTCCGCTTGGAGGCGTTGTGGTAGAGGTGGTGGTTGAGGGCGGGGTGGGAGTGGAAGGAGAGCACGGAGTCCCGCAGCCAAGCAATGACATGCCGTAAATTGCTCTTAAGCAGCAATGGGCCGGGGATTAGAGGACTTTTCCGGCAGATACCGTTACTAGCAGACAGGGGTCAACAGCAGGGTTCCTGGACTATGGTTTCAAAATACTTTAAAGTGGACGTTGACTTCCTGTAACCAGTTCGCTCTTCAGCGATGGGTAAATGACAACCTCTCTGTTTCTCCAGAGGCAAGGAGTGCTCTGAGTTGGGAGGGGCTGGAGATCATAGACAAATTTATCTCTGCAGCTAGAAGGGGGAGACCTCAATTATGCAAAAGTGGGTGATGCCAAGGGTGGTGGGGCGGGCGCATTCAATGACTTTGCTGGAATCAGACAGTTAGTCCCTGACAACGTTGGGATGAAAACCCAGGTCTTGGGTGCCCTGGCCTCGTGCTGTGTCTGCGGTACAAGGTTGCCTGTCAAATGCCCTGTGACTTCGGGCTTCATAGATATCACATCTGGCTGGTTTGG
This sequence comes from Mesoplodon densirostris, assembly GCF_025265405.1. Lineage (NCBI taxonomy): Eukaryota > Metazoa > Chordata > Mammalia > Artiodactyla > Ziphiidae > Mesoplodon > Mesoplodon densirostris. The sequence continues at coordinate 10,396,023 of NC_082661.1, forward strand.
CCAACCAGTGAATCGATCAATCAAATTTCCTTCACGTGTTCAGATTGGCAAACTCCAGGTAGGAACTTGCAGCTTATGGGGGTGGCACTAGGGGACAGTGTTGAGACCAGAGTAAAATTTCCCCAGTTATGCCCTCTCCCACTATCTTTTACAGCGATTTTTGCTTTTCTTGAACCAGAACACAGTCAAGGTTCCTGAATTGCCCCTCAATTGCATTTTGAGTAACAGACCCAGTTACCCAGATGCAAATAGCAAACGTGGGGTGGATTTGTAAGCCTTCGTGTTTTCAAACGCAAGCCTCAGCAATTCTTCAGCATCTTCCATTTCCATTTGTTTTAATAATATCACTGATAAGAATCACTTTACGAACCAAAAATGTTGGCCTTTAATTCTTCCCCTGTTTTGAAGACTATGCAAATTCAGCTGATGAAACTGTAAGTGTGCAAAAGAGATGTCAGACAATCTCATGCACCCGAACTTGAAGGTTCTTTGAAACATAACACAACAGTCCCAGATTCTTCTTGGAACACTTGACGAAGGAGAAATGGGCTGGATCCATGGGGAGTGGGTAATTTCTCTGGAAATATTAACATTTTGGGAGGCAGTGAATTCTACTCAAAATATCTTAGTTCTATACTGAGCTGAATCACCTGGCATAAACAGATGAAAGTGGCTGACTTGCTCTCGTGGCCACTGAAAAGAATCCCAGGCTGATCGGGAGAACAGATTTCTGGGTTTCCCTGCCATCAGCCAGCGTGGTGACCTAGAGCCCATCACTTCCCCTTTCTGCACCCTGATTTCCTCCCCTGTAAAATTCAGGAGTCAACAGGATGGTTTAATACACACTTCCTCACCTTTGGACCCAGTCTCCCTAGGAAGACCTACCCATGTCATTCAAGCCATTTGGAAATCCAGCAAACCATCAGAGCAGGGCATAGTGGCAATTTTTATTCAGATGCTCCTCCCATTTTCAAAGAAGCTCTTTCTTAAGCTGTTCACTGGTGTTAAAAGTGTCTTCTGCCCAACACCACCCCCCGTATCTTCCTCGCCACTCCCTGGGACCGTTTCTGGGCAGTGGGTACCAGTGAGCGTTGTAATGCTTTCCAGTTGGATGGCCATTTGTATGACTTGGCTGCCTTCCAGCCATTTCATCTTAGGGGGGTCTTGGGTAGGCACCTCCAGGCCTTTCAGCTGGGGCAGAGGAGGATTGGGGAATCCAGCAGTGTTGGCTCCAGACTCTCTTAAAACCAGGTTCAAAATAATATCCACGTGGTGCTAGTGGGCTCTCGGCTCTTCACTGAATCGCTTTAATTTTTCCAGTAGTCCCAGGAGGTGGGAATAATACTAACAGCTAATAATAATCATAACAAGCACATTGCATTTCCCACGTGCCCAAGAGTTGCTCTAGAACCATGGGGTATCTGGATAAAAAGGTCTAAATGCTTGTCACACCTTAATTCATTTAATTCTTTGAGTGACTCTATTAAATTACAGCAGATCCCCTACATACGAACGAGTTCCATTCCGAGAGTGCGTTCGTTAAGCCCGATTTGTTTGTAAGTCCAACAAAGTTAGCCTAGGTACCCAACTAACACAATCAGCTATATAGTACCGTACTGTAATAGTAATACGTTTGCATCGTTGAAACTTCGCAACTTGAAGGTTCGGATGTAGGGGACTTACTGTACTACAAGATAGGTACCATTGTTTTCCTACTTTTATAGTTGAGAACATGGAAGACTCAGATAACTTAGGTTTTTCTCCAGGGAAGTCTTGGCTTGGAGGTTCAGGCCCTGTTCTAAGTTTAGAATCATTGATGATGATCAGTGCTGGGGTTCATGATTTTGCTTCAGCTAAAATGTCATAAGCTCCCTGAAGATGGGTCCAAGCTCTCCGATCCCCCGCCTCCACCAGCCCATCCTAGGATTAACAACTCTTACCATAGTCCTTGGACTATTGTAGATTTCTCCTTTCGAATGCTTCTTTTATGCTACGGACATTCTTGAGATGTCGCTTAAAGAATGAAATTCATAGTTTTGCAGGGCGCTCAGAACCACGTTAAAAGGGCTCATTAGCACTTAAATGTCAGTAGCCTTTTTATTCCTCTAACTTTTCTGTCGGGTGAAGGAACAGCCACCCATTAAAAAACAAATTATTAAAAGAGAAATTCTAAATCTTTAAAGGAGAGAGGCCCATGGCAGCTAGCGTTCCCACCCTGTCCCCCTTTCTCTTCGCAGAACCAATGGGCGAGCAGCAGTTTGTTCCTTGAAGCTTATGGGGCATTGGAGTTCTGGTGTCCTCATTTTCCGTCCTTCCATTGATGTATCGTTACTGGAGTGAAAAAAAGAAGGGCGTCTCGAGGGCTTTTGAAAAAAAATGGGTGACTACTCAAGACATTTTGTAAAGGGGGGGCAATTGCGAGGAAAAGGGGCCTCAGTGGGGGGCGGAGGGGCTGTGAATGGGGCCTTGTCTGGCGGTTCTTCCAGCTGAAACCTGGTGCTGGCGTTCGTGGTTCAGTTCAAACTGTCACCTTTAGTTCTTTCTGGCTTTTCTGCCCTCGGCTCTGAACCTCAACAGATTGGGGCTTATTTACCTATTCACACTCGGCTGTGGAAGCTCATTAATAGGCTTATTAGCTACACCATTCACGGGAGGCCATTGACAAAAGAGGTTCCAGCCACTTGAAGAGGGAAGAGAAAAAAACTGTAAAGAGATTATTTTCTCATTCAGAAGCCTCGCTGGTGTGAAAGCTTTCCTAGACCCTCTGAGGTCACTCGAAGCCTAAATATGATGACAGGATTTTTTTTTTTTTAATTCCAAACATGCTTTTGCTTTTCTCAAAACCAAACAGTTTGCTGTTGTGGGCTTGCGGGCTTCCCTCACTGAAAAACGGACACTCTTAAGGGAATAAGGGGCTTTTGATGGATTGGTGTCTTTTCATCCCTATAAAGAATAAATTCTGCAAACTGCATCTGGACGTTGAAGTAGGTGTTCTTATTTGTCATTTTCAGCGGAAGGCTTCCTTTTTATTTGACGTACGTAGAGCCATTGATGAATGGGGGACAGGGACGGCAGCTTCCTGCACCACTAATTTATGTGGGAATGTGTTAACAGCATTTTCAATGGCTGATGGATTCCTTGCAGGATGGGAAAGGAATCTGTACTGAGACACTTGAGTTCCCCATTGGCAGGGGATATAAAGACGTAAGTGCCAGCCTCTGAGCAGGCAGACGCTCAGCCACGTCTCTTTCCGTGACCCCTGGTCTGAGATGTTGAAAAGGTACTGATGTGGTCACAACAACTCAGGTGTGGTGGATGGCTGAGGGTCACCTGGCTGAGGTGTCCATGAATTAAAAGGTTCTGGGACTGAGCCGGGTTTGAAGACTTGACCCAAACGCATAGCCCTCCCCCAATCATATACATGAACTGATTGTTTTGCTTGAGAGTCAGACTATTACTTATGCTGTCACATTTCCAAAATAGAATTTCATAGCCATTTGCCTGAAGCATTTCAATGGATCTGTTACTCCTGGCTTTTAGGGAATTTTACATAAAAGTTCTCTGAGATGTATTGTGAAGAAAAATGATTTTCTAATGACGTGGCACCTTGAAAAAATATTTCCGTAAATGTTATGAAGTGTGCAGTGTCAATGACCCAGGAGCAACTGCATTTCTAAATTCAGGAAAAGTCGATTTCCCAGGTCACTTTGGTACTGCTGCTCCATCCATCTTCAGAACTCAAAAGCACTTCTGGGTTTAATGACCTTTTCTAAGGAAAAATAATTAAGGTTTTTATCTATATTTTCTTGGACTTAAGGCACCACTGCTTAGGAGCTGGATGAGTGAGATAGGAGAGAAAGTGTATTAAAGAATAAATTATCCGGTAGATACAGCCTAGTGGAAAAGGTAAATGGAAAATATGAACTTTAACCAGTTACAGCTTGGCATTTGGTTGAAGAATCTTAAGATTCAGAGAGAGGACTTGATTTGCTCAAGGTCGTACAGCTACTTACAGCAGAGTTGAGTCTTTAGAATCTTCCGAATTTATTGATCCAAATATATATTTACCAACAACACTTTTTTTTTTTTCTCCAGTTTTGAACTTTTTCTAAGAGATCCAGATTCAAAGCCAGGCTCAGCGGCTGCCAGCAACCAGCTGTTTAACCCTGGACAAATAACCTCTCTCATCCTCACTTTCCTTACCAGAAACTGGGACTATTACTCTGCAGGGTGGCAGTGTCGATTCAAAAGAAGACTCTATTCCGTGTGTCCCACCCATAGCAGGGCCTCCATAAATACTCGTTTCTTTTCTCATTGCTCTCGTTTTGAAGGACAGAGCAGTGTAGCGTCCAGCAACCATTCCCAAGTTGCTTCCTCTCCTCTCAGTTTGTTCATTACATTTCTCCCCCCAATACCACGCAGACGCATTTTAAAGTCTCTTTCGGGGGTAGAGCAGGCATTCTCTCATTTGTTTTGACTTGAAATAAGACAACGTAACGCAACCGCCCGGCAAACCGTCGGTCAGGCCAGCTCCCGAAGAAAGGGGGCGGGGGCGGGGGCGGGGGCGGGGGCGGGGGCGCGGGACCCGGCCTGATTCACCGAGTATGCTGCTGCCTCTCTCCGTCCCGGTTCTGGCCGGGCCCCTCGCCTTCCCGGCCGGGGTCTTGGGGCCGCTCGCAGGCGTCGGGAGCCGCGCGGAGCAGGGGCGGTCGGGGCGCGCGGCGCTGATTGGCAGAGCGGGCGCCGCCGTCCAGGAAACGGCTCGGGTTTCAGCGGGGGCGTGACCCGCCGGGAGGGGGCGGCGGCGGCGGCGCGGGCGGCGGCGGCGGCAGTGGAGAGCGCCGCGGAGAGCCGAGCGGGCGGGCGAGCGAGCGAGCGATCGAGCGCGGCCGCCACAAAGCTCGGGCGCCGCGGGGTCTGCGCGCGGCGTAGCTGGCCCCGCGCGGCGACTCCTTTCCATGCTGGCTGGGCCCGGCCGCGAGCCCCGGGCGCCCCGAGGCCGCGGCTTTCCTGCGCGCTCCGAGCGTTCGCAAGTTGCGAGCAAAGTTTGCTGGAGGCAACGCCAAGCCTGAGTCCTTTCTTCCTCTCGCTCCCCACATCCAAGCGCAGCCTGCGGGCGTCATGCCCGCGCGCCTCCGCAACCTGGGGTGCGCGTGAAGCCTCGGAGCCTTGGCGCCGGCGAGGACCCAAGGACCACTTTTTGGGGGGAGCTCGTCGTTTGCTCCGTCCCGACCCACGCCGGGCGCGGGGACAGAGCCGGTCGCCGGGGATCGTTGCCATTCAAGGTAACCGCCGTGGTGGGCCCCTTGGGGAGCCTCGCGGGACGGGAGAGTGGGCGCCGTGAAAGCCCGGGACGCCGGGTGCACGGCCCCCGAGCGGAGGGCTGGCACTGTGGAGGCTGCTCCCTGTTCTCCCTCTTTGGCGGCATAGGTGATGGGGGAGCTGGGTGCATGCTGACGGCTGGCGTTAGGGAAGTTCTGCCTCAACCACCCCCATCCAGATGCTGACATCTGCCTCTGGCGCTCACACCCGCCCCCCTGTCAAACTCCGGACGGCGCACTCCCGCCAGCCTGGCGAGATCCTCCGACCCCAGAGCTGGCGGGCGAGCGGCGGGGCTGCCTCGCTGGTGGCACAGCCGCGCAGGTCCGGAGCTCGGAGGGGCATCTTCGGGGTGCCTCGTTCCGGGCCCCGGGGAGCACCCGTCCCGTCCCATCCAGGCCCCGACGGGGGCGCCCTTCCCCGGGAGGGAGCCGCTGGGGTGGGGCCGGCGACACCTCTGTAGGGTAGGAGATGCTCGGGGGTGGCACATTTGGGGAGGGGGCTGCTCCGGTTCCCCGATTGCAGTGCCGGGCGCCCCTGGCCCGCAGCCGCCGTCGGCGCTGGAGGGAGTCCGGCGCGCCTGGGGCTAGGGGGCGAACAGGACCGACTTTTTCTAGTTCTCTGCCTGCTCCGCCGGCAGCAGCTCGGAGATGTCGAAAGCGCAGGCGAGTTCTAACTTGCGCGCTCATTCTTTCGGCTGCCGGACCGCGCCGGGGAATCAGCCGGGGGGCCGGGTCAGGAGCTGGCTCCGACCCTCGCGGCCAGAGGGCCAGGCGCAGAGGTCCGGCCCGGGGGCGATGAGTCTCCGCAGTTCCCCTCGCTGTCCGCTCCCTTGCAGACTCTTCTCGCGACCCTCCTTCCTCTCGCCCAATTCAATAAAACCTACTCTTAAAGGCAAACTTGCTTTCACCCATTATGTGTTTGGTGTGAAACGCTATCAACATTTAAAACCCCATTGTCCCCTTGGTCCCAAATCCCTGTAAATCTTCCACTGGCCTCGACTCATTTTCATCTGAAAAGACTGCTTAGTTTGAATAGAAAAGCAATCGGGAGCCCCCCCCCACCTCTTTCTCCGTGGAATGTCAATTAAAATGCAGATTTCTCTGAGCTCTTTAGCGCCCGGAGAAGGGGGAGAAAATCAGATATTCCAAGCAAACAAATGAAAAAAGTGCTACAGTGAAGCCGGGTTGGTGGTGTTCAGTTCTCCCGAAGCGGCGGCAAGTCCTCATTGGCTTGCCAGCGTTAACAGGGAAGAGAAGGTGGTCCCAGGTCAGCCTGTATTTTGTATTTTCTGAGATTTCAGTATGTTGAGGAATCCCCACACCCCTCGCATTTGACCCCCTGAGAGGCCCCCGCCCTGTTAGCTGTGGGGAGAAGGGGAGCTAGGGAGGCTCTGAGCCAGGAGGTGGATCTGCCCCCTGGGGGACCTGGGCGCACCCCCCCCCCCCCCCCCCGCCACCACCACCTTGCCTGGCTCTCTTGACTGATGTGAAATATACTGGGAACAAAACACCCAAGTGCTCGTCATGGGCGGGCAGGCAGACAGACAACCTCTTAGGGGTAGAAACTCAGGTAAGGGGGGCGCTGTATGGGCTGTCTTCTTGGAGTGTGTGTGTGTGGGGGGTGTTGGGGAATGTTCTGGTAAACCGAGGAGCCCAGCATCGACCTGGCATAGGGACCACTCCCCAGCCAAGCCCTCTCGCTTGTCACTCTGCCTGTCTTTGGGGGCAGGATTGTGCCGAGGTGAAAATGGACCAGGGGGACGGGTGGCCATGAAGAGCCATCCATCACTGGGAGGGTGACAACTCCTCCCGCGCCCGGGTGGAGAAGAGAGTTCCCTTTCAAGGGGAAAAATAAACACGCTGGGGCTTTCACTGAGGCTCAGACTCCAGGAGGGATTATGGTATTGAAGGCAGGAAGCCGGGATTGTGGCCGCCAGCGGCATGCTGGGCCTGTGTTCCCAGCACCGAGCCTGGGGACCTCATTATCCTGCCTAGGAGGTCCCTCCATACTTTTGTCCAGTCTGGAGAGGACTTGTGCAGACCTGCCGCCCTAGGCCTCCACCTTCCAGAGATTTGGGAAGGGGGTGGCCGCGGGGCCTGGACCTGGAAATGGCTAAAAGTCAGTTTCTGGTGCAAGCTGATGGGATGAACGAATGGTTTGCGATTTAGCTGAGGTCACTCACTGTCCACCTTTCCCTGCCTAGAGCAAAGGAAGCTCCTCTAGGCTGGGACAGGTGGGCGAGGCGGCTGGGGAAGCAGCCTGGGGCCCACTCTCCTGCTAGGATTTAAGATTGTTCCTGTGAGGCAGAAAATTCCCATGCATTCTGGAAATGCTTAGTCAATCAATGAGAATGTTTGTGTGTTTTCCTCCCACGTGTATGTAGAAATAGATATGGAATTATCTTTTGAGGCTCTTAACTTGAAGAGGAAGGAAAAGTTGGCCAAAAAATCCTTCAAGCAGTCTGAAAACAGGGTGGGCACACATGCTTTTCTTGCTTGTGCTGTGAATCACACCATTTCACATGTGCTTTCTTTGAAGCAGAGATTTTCTTTATTCCTCCTCTGGAAGTGGTGCAGCATCCTCTTTTCCCTTACCCACTTTAATCCTTAGTTAAGGCTAAAAGTTTTTTCTCATGTAGCTTTGGGGAGGCCCCAGCAGTATTGAAATCGTAGTCATAATTCGAAATATCAAGTCATGCAAAAAGCGTGGGGTTTAGAAAGTTCTCAGCCCTACCCTCAATCCTATAAAATGTGGTTCATTCATATATAGTTCACAGAATCTGACTGTGTCGATCAAATTCTCTAAAGTTTGTGCATTTCGGTTCTATACTTAGTAATTGATACCGAACAAATTTAAAGTTATTTGGAATATCTTAAGTGTGGAAACTTTTCTTTGCCTTTGGATCAAATGAGTGAACAGAATTGCAGGTTGGGCACCCCCTTGTAAGTTCTGCTCTGAAATTTTAGCCAGTAGGTTAGTATACTGAAAGTTCTTGGCCCAATCACATACCTTGATAATAATTTACATATCATCAGAAGCAGCATCATTAATAAATGCCTGTGATATTCATCAGAATTTGCACTTGCTCCATTTCTTAACCCGCTCTGTCTGAAGGCATTCGCTAGGCCTGGGTTGCCATTAATCATAGTGGAACGGGATTCAGCTTTCGAATCTCTTTTTTGGATCAGCTGCTTTGAATGTATTGCAGTTCCGTTCATTCTTTGTAAGTGACTGCTTGGCGAAAGATTGAAATACATTTCTGCGTTTGAAAATGAATCTCGACAAGTGTAAACTGGTGGGAATTTTTGGTCGCCTTCCTGGGGTTCTTTTTACTTTGCTGGTCTCCCTTCTTCCTGAGGCCTCCAGCCCCCAGAAGCAGATGCCTCTGAAGCCCAGTTGGCCTGAGAGAAGTTAACGAGAGGCTGGGTATGCCAGCCTGAGCATCATTAACTTGCTTTGTAGTTGCCCTTGAAACTAAGGTCACGTTGCTTCTGCTTTTTGAGGGCTGTAGAGGTGACAGTGGGTAGGAGAAGAGAGTACACTTTGCCTGACTGAAGTGGCCGCACGTATCTGTGTCCTGTAGCTACTCTTTTTTTAATCTCTGTTTCTTAAAAGTAGGCCTTCTAAACGATCAGCCTGACACCTTTTGTGGACCGGTCTGGTGGAAACCCCTGGGACTCACGTGCGGATGGAAGGCATTTGCAGATAATGAAAGAGAACTGGGTTGAAATGAATTGGCGTTGGGGAAGATTTCACTGACTTGCCGACTCTCTCTCCTCTAGAGGCTACAGCAGCAGCAGAAGTGGCTGCAGGGCCAGCAGAGGCTGTCACAGCACCTTGGTTCCCGAGCCCACCGCCGGCTGGAGGCATTGCTGCAGGCAGTCCATGCTCATAGAGGAAGTGTGCAGATGGGATTAACGTCCACATGGAGATATGGAAGAGGACGGGGGATTGGCACCGTAACCATGGTCAGCTGGGGGCGCTTCCTCGGCCTGGTTGTGGTCACTATGGCAACCTTGTCCCTGGCCCGGCCCTCCTTCAATTTAGTTGAGGATACCACGGTGGAGCCGGAAGGTAAGTTGTTTAATTTCACTTTCAGGGTACCAGGGTTGTTTTGGGATTTGTCCGGGGAAGTGGCACTCAGGTCAAGGCCTGTTTGAGAATCAGCTGCCCCTTGCGTTGTAAATGAGTCTTCCAAGGGCAAGGGAGAGTGGGCTGTCTGCTCCCCGCAAGCCAGAGATTGCGAGAGAAGGTTCCCAGCTGTCACACTGCAGGCAGAGTGGTGTAGTTTGGTGGTTTCTCGGCATGTGCGTTTCTCTGAGCTGGGTGAGGGAGACAGCGGGCAAGTTTATCCAGTGCCCAGGAGAGCCGTGGAAGGGGAGCTTGCAGCTGAATGCCATCTAGGGCTTCCTGCGGGAGCATGCTTCCCGGAGAAGGTCTTGCTCCCAATGTAAAGAATTGCTGTTTTCTAACAAAAGGAGTCACTAAGGGAAATTGCCAGCATCTGAAATGCTGACATTTTATTTTCATTGTCTAAGGAGAAAAAGCAGCCTCTGAAGTTCAGCACAGAGATGCTTGACACATTACATTCTTTTGAGCCGTTGTAATTCATAATACTTAAGCAGTACGTCACAAAGCGGCAGATTCTATTTTAAGTCAATTTGAAGTGTACCTGGGCCTTTCCTGAATCTCTGAGAACTTCCAGATCTAACAGGGTGTGCGTTGGTGTTTCAGCTTTGGAAATTGCATGAAGGCAACACATTATGCATTTTGGAAGGTACAGAAAGGCATGAGGCCAGTTGTGAGCACCAGACAGGGCCGAATTATCCCGCCGGGCAGATTTGGAACCTCTTCCCCAGGTCCTTCGGAGACGTCGGTAGCCAAGCCTTGACTTGGTGCAGCACTGAAATCTGTCATCAGTAGGGAATATTGGTAGCTGAGCTATTTTTCACGTGGTAATCTGAGAATAAAACGGCAGATCCTAGCACTCATCGCCACTTAATGAACCTGTTTGCTGAGAGCCCACCTGGTGCCTGCTGAGCTCGGGGGCCTGAGTGGGCTGGGGTCAGCTCAGCTGTTCTGGAAAGGCACCCAGCACAGAAGAGGACCGCAAGCCCGTCTAGGACCACGCGGGAGGGAGGGCTGTGTCCCCATCCGAGGGGGGCTCCTGCTGAGACCCTGAGTCAGGAAGCATAAAGGCATATCTTTTTCTAAGACGGAGGGACTTCTTACCGGAAGCAGTCCAGCAGTCGTGAGATGAGGCTCGTGCCCTTTTTCTTACACAGAGCTACGGAGGCTTTATAATGAACAGGTGTGGTGACATCGCCGAGGCTTCCAGATCTCCGGGAAGGAAATCTGGTAGGAGCTTGTGTCTGTGACTGCCTCCTTGTGACACAAGCATGGCTGTACTGTGCAGTGGTGATGCATTTTTAAAGGGCTTAACTTGAGGGAAAAGGGTCCTGGTTTCTGAAAGTCATGCCTGTACTTCTTTAATTTTGCTAATAATTAAAATGGATGTTTCTCTAATTGCCAGTTTTCCCCCGAGTGTGTGGCTCAGCCCACACCGAGGCAGCTGAGCTGGGATTTCCCAGGAATGGCCCAGGTTAGGAAGAAAATGTCATTTTTCATTTAGACTTTCAGGGCAGTATTATTGGGAGTTTATTTCAACATAAAGTGTAAAATGGTCCTGGAGGACTTCTTTTTATCATATTTAATTATTGAAGAGAGTTTAAAATAAGTGTGCACATACTGGAAGAAAGAGGTGAGGCAGAGAGGGGGAAAAGCAGTGGACAGGGATGAAGTCCCCACGGTGGTTCTTTGTTAAAAATGTGCATCCAACAATGTGAGTATTGTTGGAAGCAGGTCTTCCCAACTTGGCATCTGTGGATGCACTTGCGGGTTGAGGGGAGGTGCCTGAATTCCCTGAAATGGTAGGTCATATTTTGCAGATGTCCTTCTGTGCATATTTCGGGGTTCATAGCTCCTATGAGGTTTGTGTCCAGAGTTGTGAGAGGTTAAAAAAAAAAAGATTTAGTGGACCCCGCAAAACCCTGCAAAGAGGTGACTTTGGAAAAGCAAACAAACCCCTGGACCTCAGTTTCCTTCCCTTTCTGTCACCTGAGGGTTGGATAAGACAGTCTTCAGGGTCTCTTCATTCGTGCTAAATGAATATTTATATCCTCAGAAGCCTTCTGATGACCTGCCTCAAAAGCTTGCTGGGAGATTTAGGTGGGCCTGGACGTAAAGTGCAGTTAGCGCAGGGCCTGGCGTCTGATGAGCACCTGGGATGTGTTGTCATCGTTGTTCCCAGTGCGCTGGGCACATGCATCTTCCTGGTCCCGTGGGCCGGCTGGGTCAGTTGCCACAGTGTCAGGAAACATCTAGGCTTTTGGAGACAGTTGAGAAGAAGGTTGCTGTCTAATGGAGGAGGCCCTTCGTGTTTCCAGGCAGCTGTGTTTGCTTTCTGCAGGGTCTGTACTTCCCCCTTCAACTGATTTGAGCCCTAAGATGAGTTCTTCCAATGCCGGAGTTTTGCTTCGGTGTCCGAGGGTGTTAGGAAGGTAATCTAATTATAGATGAGGAAGAGGAGATTTTGGCAACTGGAAGCAGGCTAAGTAGGGCAGCTCCACTTTAGGCTGTGGTACCAGCGAATTGGAGAGAGACAGACAGAGAGTCCCCCATCTATGTGTGTCATCAGTCCCTGTCTGTCTTCCGCGGTGAGTTTAACTGTAGCTTTGGTTAAAATAAGTTCAGCCTTGACCTTCTAGTGCACACGGCCTTATCTTAATTTTGGTTTGCTAATTGGGAAGCTCAGTTTAGATAATGTGTATTGGGCTGGACCAGAGGAAAATTTGTCCAGAGAAAAAGATGACTAAGTTCCAGGAAGGAGCCTGAGCCCTAACGCTTGAGGGTCCTTTTCCAATTGTCCCGGCTTTGTACAGTATCATGTCATCTCTCATCACCCTATCCCATCCATCATCATATCATGTATCACATCATCTCATCTACCATGTATCATCATATCATATATCCCATCATCTGTCATATATCATTTGTCTCTGGACACATTCTGAAGTGGTAGCAGCAGGTTTGGGTCTACTCAGCTGACTTAAGAAGAAAATAATCTCTAGAAGATTTTAGTTGTTAATATTCCAGACTAAAAACGAATATTTTCAGCTGGTCATTCATTTTTGTAGGTGACCAGCTGCGAAGGGTTGAAACTCAGTTGACTCAAAGGGGCCAGTCCTCAATGCCAAGTACTGTTCTGTTGATTAAGATTGTAATTATTTAAAGTATAGTCAAGCTTGATTACCCTGGGGTGGAGGCGACTCTTACTTTCAAGTTCTTCCTGACATTGTCACCTACTCTGGTTAATTAAGTCATTGTTGACATTATCCACATCTTTGTTTACATCAGCCCAGTAGGAGCTAAAATAAAAGGACTTTTCCAACCCCAAACCCTTAATTACTCTTCCACCCTCCACAAAGTGTCATTCTGAAAAACAACAACCTGGGAAGAAAGTATATGCCTTTTTTTCTTCTTCTTTTTTTTTTTTTTTTGTAATCAATTTTTGGGCAAGGCAATGCTGACTGATGTGAGTTGGTCCGAAGTTCAGTAGTAGCGGGTCCACACGGAGACCTCCTTACCTCAGATTTTTCCAGCATGGTTTAAGTCCTTTGTTAGAAGTATTGTAAATGCCATGATATCAGCCATACGCATTTAATTGCAAGTTAAAAGAAAAGAAAAAAAGAATATATCCGCATACCAAGAATGAATGATTTAAAATAATCTTCTGTTTTGTATTATCTGCATCTTTGTTTCTCAATATGAGTGTTAATATTTAAGAGTTGACTGTAACTTGATAGCTTAGGAACAAGGACTTATTCTTGGTAAATTAAACCAAACGTAGGCTTATGCAGTTAAATACACAATGAAGTACACATTCTTTATTAGTATATAAAGTATTCACAATTCATAGACAAAGAGCTGTGTTTAATATTACTTCTAGAGCAAAAATTTGGCAAGCCCAGAGAATTGGTATTTGTATACTTTCTATACTGGCTCGCTCTCATCCAAATTCCAAGAGAGAGAGAGAGAGAGAGAGAGAGAGAGAGAGAGAGAGAGAGAGAGAGAGAGAGAGAGTGTGTGTGTGTGTGTGTGTGTGTGTGTGTTTGTTTTGCCTTTTTATTTTAACCAGTTAAAACACTGAGTACCTACTAGGTGACCAGTCCTTGCTAGGCCATAACTGAAGACTTGTTGATCTCAAGTGTTTCCCACTCAGTGGAGGGTGAGAATTCAAATAACTAGAGCAATCCAATATGAGATGTTTCCAATATCAGACTTAATGAATAATTACATGGTTATGAAATAACTGGGGTAGTGTTTAAACAGGAAGAGTTTTGTTTAATGTTTGTATTCCCAATAAAATGTGCCCAGGAGCCCTCCCATTTGTAGTCTCTTGTCTGGGTATTTACTTATCCAGGGTAATTGTTAAAAGGCTACCCCCCTCTTTCATCAGAGTCTGGCTTAGTTTTACATTTCCATTAAAAATGCTGTCTAATTTTAGTCTTTAAAGGAAAACGTGGGAAATTGATTTTTGGCTGCCAGCATCTTAGGCTCGGTAGGAAATACAGCTTAGTGTGCTACTTTCTGCTGTGTTGGTTTGATTCTTAGCAGGGTGTGCTTGCCTTGGTAAGCAATTCAGAAGTGATTGGAAGTTTTTCAGGCTGTCCCACAAATGATTCTGATCCAGTGGGTTTTATGAGGCTGTGCAAAAAGGCCCATTATCTTTATTATTATTTTGTTTTCCTGGAGGGATGACTTTAGCCTTAGGTTTTGCATCCTTTTTATGCTTTTGCTATATCCAAGTGAGATTTAGAGATGGCTCTGCTTTTCCTGCTTCCCTGGCATTGCAATGCCTGATGCCACACCCTCACCCCACGTCCTTCTCTCTGCCTTGCCATCTTAGCAGTAATTTCTTTTAACTGATGGTGACAGTGCTGAAGGCCATATGTGTCTGAATCGTGAACCCAATGTAAGGGCTGAACATTTGGCCTTAAGTCAGAGAGGTGGGTTTCTGATCATTATATCCAAGATGAACAAACCCCGAAGAATTCAGCTTTGACTTCTTAGAGGCTTAGAGGCTCTTGAACTTGAGTTTTTAAAGCTATGCACAAGTCGTGTTCCATTTTGCGGACAGTGTTTATCTTCATGGGAAGCCTTAAGGCTTTCTGGCAACCCGAGAGTCTGCACAAACCGGCCACTTCCTCCTGCTTACCCAGATAGACCTGGAGTGACCCAGCCAGGTTCAGCCCTAGCTTTCCTGGATCAGGGAATGTGAGGAGGTGGGGAAGGGAGCTGAGGCCGAGTTCTGTAAAGAAGTCTGGTTGAACAAGCTGCTGGCCTTTTCACTATGACGGTCCCCCATGTCTTGGAGATATTTCCTTTTGAAATTAACAAAGGTCACACTTTTCCCAAGTTTTTTTTCCCCCGTGCTCTGATTGTTACTACGCCATTTTTGGGCATGACAGGAAATCCAAAATGGTAGCCACATCAGTGGTAGATGGTGGTTGCAGGCTTTCACTGGCCTCTGTTTGTAGAACTTCAAGCTTTTACCGTTTATATAATCATGCAAAAGGATATTTTTAATTATCAGGCTAGACCACTGTTGTCCATGAAGAGTGCAAATCAAGTAAATTAGGCATGCTTTAGAATTTCAGTAATTTTGGTTTTAGGAAACTTGTACCATGATGGAGTTTTAAGATGTTGGGTGTGAGCTGTTGTCATTTATTCCACTTTGGAATACCATAAGTAGTTACGTCCCATTCTGGACTTTTGCCATTTCATGTGAATATTAAAGATGTCAACTTCTTTTTGACTGTACTGAGTCAGGGAGCTAAGGTGTGGCCTACTCTTTGCTTTAACCCCTGTCCAACTAAAGCATGGTAAATTCCGAGTCGGGTCTGAATGGAATGCACATATATGGGACGTCGGGTCGTGGTGAACGTGTTTTATGGGGAAGTCAAAAAAATAGCTTATAAGGAAAATACTGACAGATTCAGAATTGAGGTCAAGGGACATATATATTTTATGATTTATATACAGCACTTTACTTGAAAGAAAGAACCCAGTTCTGAGCTCTGACATTAATACAGTAAACTCTGTATATATTGTCATGATTATTTTCTAACACTAGAACTTCTTCTGAGTTACTATGTGTGACCTCTTTTTAAAGGCCAGTTTACTGTGAAGTTTTGCCATACATAACCGGCTGTAATGTTTTAAGAATATCAAGACATCGAAAAGGCCAACTTTATGTGTTGCAGAGGGCAGGGGGGTCGGAGGTGGGGAGGTGCTATAAAATGAATAGAAAGATCTTTGCAGTGGCGAGTTTAGGGTTTAAACTCTTTGAAGACCCTTACACTTCAGATTGTGAGTAGACAGTGAGTTTGCCCCAAAGGAGTGTGGCTGCCTTCAAGGCACCTCCTTCCTTTGGGAATTCCCTGGCGGTCCAGTGGTTACGACTCTGCGCTTTCACTGCCGAGGGCCCGGGTTCAGTCCTTGGTCAGGGAACTAAGATCCCGAAAGCTGGCTGCACAGGTGGTGGCCGCCCCTAACCCCAGCCCAAAAAAAGGCACCTCCTTCCCATCCCGCTAAGCCTCCTGGATCTTGACCAAAACTTGTTGCCTTTTTAGCTGACCCAGGTAGGCGCACAATTAACTATACATCCTAGGGTTCAAACAGAAAATCACTCAGATCTTTAAAAGACCAGGAATCCTCTATGTAATTAACCTAAATTCTGCATCTGACTTTTCTTTTTCATAGAAATGAATAAAATCATTTAAAGTGGTATGTAATGTGCTTTCTGGGGACAGAAACTCACAGAAGGAACTTGGCCTTGGGAGCTAAACAAAGCAGATTTGAATCTTTCCTTTATCTACTGGTGCTGTGACCTTGGATAAGTTAGATAACCTCTCTGAGCCTCTCTTTCTTTATCTAAAAGTGGGTCTGATAACATCTATCTTGAAGGGGGGACCATGAGGATCAAATGCAAGTGTATGTAAAGCCCGTACAGTAGTTCCTGGCAGATAGTAGGTGCTCAGTAAGTGCTGGTTTCCTCCCTGCCCCACCCCACTTCCTTGTAGAAGTAAAAACCTGAGATAGGATGTCAAACCAATATTTCTGGGATGTTTACCCTATGATATACAATGACAGATTTTCTGATGAGAGTCATTTACTTTAATTATAGTAGAAAGGGAGCCTATCCAACCCTTTTTATTATCCTGGGCATTTACAAGTCTGGACCTTAGAAATGGGGTCCTCTTGCTGCTTGCAGTCCAAATGGTTCAGGGTTGACATTTTTTTTTCCCTGTTGAAAAAAGTCAGTTGTGGCTATGTAATAACAACAGGATATGTGCTTCCTAAGGAGCAATATATTTTGGCAAGGAGTTCTGTGCTTGGGGCTTCCAAACAAAGGATTGTCAAGAGGCCCTGTGAAGAAGGATGGAGAGGGACTTCCCTGGCGTCCAATGGTTAGGACACTGTACTTCCACTGCAAGGGGCACGGGTTTGATCCCTGGTCAGGGAACTAAGATCCTGGATGCCACGCGGCACAGCCAAAAAAAAAGAGAAGGATGGAGAGAGGTTTATGGGATTGGTTGGCAGGGAAGGGGGGTGTCACAGGCTCTGCTTTTGTCCTGGCCCATGAGGGGAGCTCCATAGCATGTTATGATAGGCTCTGCCAGGTTGGCCTGTAGTGACTTCCCCCGGGCAGCCTGCTGGGCCTTCCTTAGGTGCACAGGTGGCTGGGCTTCCAGTCTTCGTGGAAGGGAGCTCAGGGAGATTGTTATGGTACCCATGGTACTGGGGGTGTGAGTGGGGGTGCGCAGTGTGAATGGGGTCGTATTCTATTAGCCCATTCCTTGAGAGGCTGAGGATGCAGGTGGTGGTAACAGTAATTTTTATTACCATCTATTAAGTGCCTGCTGTGTGTTGGACATTGTGCTAGGTACCTTGACATATTATCTCTAATCTCTTTTCCCCAGTTTTATTGAGATATAACAGACAGCACTGTTTAAGATGTATGGCATAACCATTTGAGTTACATATATTGTGAAATGATTGCCACAATAAGTTCAGCTAACATCCATCATCTCATACAGACACAAAAAAGAAAAAGAAAAAAATATTTTGGGATTAACTCTCTTAATGACATTCACATATACCAACCACAGAGCAGTGTTAACTCTAGTCATCACGCTGTACATTATACCCCTGGTACTTATTTCCCTTCTAACCGGAATTTTGTACCTTCTGAACCACCTTCCTCCAATACCTCCTCCCGCTACCATCTCTAATCTTAGTAATGCAGCTGACCCCAGCTATCCACATGCCCATTTTATGGCTGAGACTCTTGACTGAGACTCTTGGAGATGAAATGATTCCTCCAAGTCCCCATAGTTAGTGAGTGTGTGTCCAGGCCTTGGGGTAAATTTATTGGTGGAAGGGCTGGCCCACAAGGCAGCAGCATGAGGCCATCCCATTTTCCTTGTCCCAGGTGCTTCAGGCGGTCTGCCCTGGGACCTACTCTGTGTTCAGTTTTGGTTGTCAGTTTGACATTGTGTCAGGCTTTTCTTCAGCATTTCTGGTTTGAGATTGGGTCAAGGCTTACCTCTGCAGACTGGTATACCTGGGGCTTCTGCAACCTGTGGTCATGGACAGATACTGGGCCTTCTAATGTCAGAAGCTAGGAAAGCAAAAATAAATACATAAATAAAAGGGGTGGGGGAAGGGAAAAAATTCCGAGAACGAAAGGGCAGGAGCGGCAACACCTATATGCTTCCTGTAGCCTTGGCCAGGAAGGGTGTCCCGAGGGAAAAAAGAGGCCGAGGAGCAGAACCCATTTTTTTTTTTTTTTTTTTTTTCGGTATGCGGGCCTCTCACTGTTGTGGCCTCCCCCGTCGCGGAGCACAGGCTCCGGACGCGCAGGCTCCGGATGCGCAGGCTCAGCGGCCATGGCTCACGGGCCCAGCCGCTCCGCGGCATATGGGATCCTCCCAGACCGGGGCACGAACCCGTATCCCCTGCATCGGCAGGCGGACTCTCAACCACTTGCGCCACCAGGGAGGCCCCTAGAACCCATTTTTAAAGCAAACAGTTCAGTTTGGTGGTTTTTTAAAAAAAAGAAAGTGAACTCTGAGCGGTTCCAGCCCGACGTGGAGGTGAATGAAGCCTGGTTCAGTCAGTTGCACTCTGCGCCGGCCACCTGCTCGGTGACGCAGAAGACAGCAGGCATTCAGAAGGGGGGCCCCGTGTGGGTGAGAGGTTGTAGGATGCTTGGCTGGAAGGTGACACCGCACGGTTCCCTCTGAGCCTCTCAGCCCTGGGGCGGCTGCAGCTTCCAGAGCCAAGGTCATTACCACGGAACACCTTTCAGACTGCAGCGTAATTGCTGTGGCTCCTTTGAGTTTGTCCCCCAATGATGTTGAGACCCTACTATGTCCTACTGTGTGCCGGGCTCTGTGGGAATAGAATGACAAGCAGAGAAGTCTCAAGTCCTGTTGAGTTGGGAGGGACACGGGGCGGGGACTGGGACTGGCATTTGTCAAATACTTGCAAAAAACGAGGGGGCACTTCCAATCGGAGGTGAAGGTAATCTGAAGTAAAAGCATGGTGTGTCTCAGAGGGATTTGGGGAGCCCCGAGGAGGCCAGTGTGCTAGAGATGGGGCTGCAGAAGTAGGCCAGGCCAGGCGGGGCTGGAGGCAGCCTATGTGCCACGTTAAGGATTTTTCTGGGTCTTCCAACCGTACACCTTCCTGACGCTGGTCTTGAAGGCAGTGGGTGCCGCCTTGATTTGCTGGCAAGTTCACCGTGTTGGCCCTAGTCAGCCCCGGCCAGGTGTGCCGGCTAGGTTGCTCTGTGCCCACTTTGGGAATCCTCCTGACCTCTCTGCTGTCCGGTGAGAGGTACCTACCCTTAAAGGTATGGCGAGTAAGGAGGTCACGGGCAGCCCTCAGCTGGCACTTGAGTGGGGCATCTCCTCGCTCCTTGACAGTCTGGAGCTGCGGTTCCTTACCAGCCCTACGTGGATGCAGGGAGACGGCCCCGGGAAGCCAGGGAGACCTAGTGAACACGATTCTGGTCCCCTCTTGGGGGCCTCACCTGGGGACTCAGAGATTCAAACAAGGCTTCCTCCTCTTTCCATGGAGAGGGGTGCACAGTCTCAGCTAAAGAAAGGACCTGGTACGCCCTGTCCACGTCTTGGGAAACCAAGATGTGGGGGAGCCGTGCACAGCCTTTCCAAGAGCAAATGCTCCCAAGGGTTTTGAAAGGGGCTCTCTTAGGAGGTAGGGGCTCTTCAAAGTTTGTTTCCTTGAAGTTTTTACCTCTCTGCAAATAGGCGGCTTAGGGTTGGGGAGAAAGGTTAACCACGGTGGCGCCTATCTTAATTTGGAATTTCCTGAATGAATGTGGTTTCAATCCTCAGGCACAGGATTCCCCTAGGGAGACTTTTTCTTTTCTCTGCGTATCACGGGAAAAAAGTGATCCCTGTGGCTTGTCCTGCCTTTCTGGGCCCAGCCCGGCTGGGAATGGGCCCTGCCCACCACAGAGGCTCCCCGCCCCCTCTGACTTAGGGAGACCTCTCCCAGGGGCCATTCTGATTGAGCTGCTCGCTAAAGACCCCTCGGGCTAGGAATCTGTGCCTTCGCCTGCCTGAGCAGGATTTCAGCGCTGGCCGGGCCTGAACTTGCTGAGGCCTGGGCTGCCAGATGAAACCCATTCAGATGAGGAGGCCCATCTGTTTCCCAGTATCCAGCTGCTCTCCCTTCATTTGCAAATGGTTGGGATGCTGCTGGAGGGGGGACCAGACTGGGGACACATCTGCAGGCTCCGAGCGGGTGTTGGAACTGGGGTCCTGCTGAGAGAAGAAAGGCCGAGCCCTTTAAGTAAACTTGCTGAATAATACCCCCAAAAGGTCCTGAGTTGCAGAACCCGAGGCAACCTTGCCTTCAAGGAGTAACTCTTCACCTCCCTCTCCTCGTCAAGCTTCCCGTTTTCTTCCCCTCTCGTTTTCTTCCCCTCTCGTTTGCCGCTGGGGCCGCTTTAAAAGTATTCATGTATTCAGAACGTGCTCACTGAGGGAGGGGCTCGGGAAAATGTCCAATAGGATTTGGACATTGATCTAGGATTTGGATATTGATCTGACCTTTACGGGACTCAGAGGGCAAATGTATGCAGTGGAGTTGGCACCATTTATGTCAGTAACGGGGCCGTGTGAGCCGCAGGTAACACTAAGGTGGAAAGGCGACCGCCCCTGAAAACTTGCTTCTGAATGTAGTCAGACTGCTGGCTTTGGAGCATGCTCTCTGCAACGCAGGCAACTGCCCCACTCACTGGAGCCCAGGTCCTCAAGCTAGTGGCCTCTGGGTCTGGCGTTCAGGGGTTTTCATGGCCTGCTGTCGGGTTGCGGTGAGTCATCCCTGAGCTCAGCTGGGATCCCCTTTTCTAGGGAGTTCTTTGGGGGTAACCGTGCCCCCCATACAAATATCACTTATCTCAAATTTGTTGGATGGATGAATAGTAAATAATGGTATTTTAATAAGCCACAGGCTTCTTCCCTTACAGAAGTAATCAAACAGGTGTTGTACATGGCCGTTGAGGACGACGACTCTCACAAGATCCTTGGATGTTTAGTTCCATTTGGGAACATTCCAGAAATCCCCATTTTGGTAACTTACATATATATGATGTGGCAGATTTGTTCATTTGAAAGAAAACCCCTTTTTAAAATCAGACAAATTCAAATTGAGGTTCCCATGTGATTGGAAAAATGTAATCTGCTGATCAGTTAAAATATTACTCAGCCATAAAAAGGAACAAAATTGGGTCATTTGTAGAGACGTGGACGGATCTAGAGACTGTCATACAGAGTGAAGTAAGTCAGAAAGAGAAAAACAAATACCGTATATTAACGCATATATGTGGAACCTAGAAAAGTGGTACAGATGAACCGGTTTGCAGGGCAGAACTAGAGACACAGACGTAGAGAACAGAGGTATGGACACCAAGGGGGGAAAGCGGGGGTGGGTGGGTGGTGGTGGGATGAACTGGGAGATTGGGATTGACATGTATACACTGATGTGTATAAAATGGATGACTAATTAGGACCTGCTGTATAAAAAAATAAATAAAATAAAATTCAAAAAATTAAAAAAAAAAGTATCAAGCTACAGCCCACAAGCAGGAGCCTGGCCTGCTCTGGCCAGTGCTGAAGGGTAGGCAGGCAGGGCACCCCTGCCGGGGTGGAGGCTTCTTTTAGGTGTGCCCCCCACTTTACAAAAGCCTTCCCAGGCAGTCTCTGGTTTTGTCCCCGTGGTGACCTTGACCTAGCCTGGAGGTAGCCTCTTCTACAGACCAGGACTCTGAGGCTCAGGGAGGAGAAGGGGCCGCCCAAGTTGACAGAGTTCATCACTGCCGCAGCAGGTCTCAAGCTTGTGCTTAGACACTGGAGCTGAACTTCTCACAAGGCGGCCCTTGGACCAGTAGTATCAGCATTCCCCGGGAACTTGTGGGAAATCCAGAATCTCAGACCCCACCTCAGGCCTCCTGACCTAGAAACTTTGGAAGGGGGGCCCTGGAAGCTGTGTCTGGCTGATCTTTATGCAAAATAAAGGCTGAGAAGCAGAGCCCCCCTCCTCACACCCCCCCCCCCCGCCCCCCAGCTCTCAATTGGAGTGGGTGGGTGGAGGCAGACTGTATTCTGCTGGGAATATACTAGATGGATAAACAAAGACCTGATGAATTGGAGATGCGAGCCATGCAGTCTGTCTTAATGGGAATCAGAGGAGTCTTCACAGAGGAGATGGTATTTGAGTTGGGCTTTGAAGGCTGAATAGGAGTTTGCCACGCAGAGTATCAGGACAGTATCTTCCACGCTGAGAAGACCTGGTCAGGGGCGTTTCCTCCTTTCACGGTCAGCCGACTGCAGCCCCGGAGTAAGGCTTTCAGCCACAAGCTCTTCCCCACGGCTGGTACTTTGGAGTGCTTGCTAAGTGCTGGGCACTGTGCTGGGTGCTTTCCGTGCACTGTCAGTTATGGTTGTTCCTGGTCTGCGGGGGAAGCATGACGAAGTGATTAGAAAGCTCAGGGCCCTGTCCTGGGTCACGCAACTTCTAAGTGGCAGAGTTGAGACTCAGGCCTGTTCGAAGTCTGGTCTTTTAACATCCCCAGCCTGTCCTTGCCTTTTCTGAAGAGTCACCGGGGAGGGGACCACAGGGGAACAGCTCTAGGAATCGAAGGAGCATCGGACGAGGAAGGCGGCCTCCCACTCTGTACAGTGAAGAGGGCTGCCTGGGGGCAAGGGCTGCCACGAGGACTTGGGGACAAAACTGTTCTGGGGGGCAGGGGATTCATTTTTCAGGACCGGAGATGATGGTGTTTGTTCATTTTACAGGCGACGATGCCTCTGCAAGCCCACTCTTGACCTTAACGAGGGTGCTGATAAAGCTCAGGCAGATCCCGTTCATGCCTTCATTCCTTTACCTCCTCGTGACGCCCCCATCCCCGTTCCCCCCTTCTCCCTTCCTGGTTGTGGTGATACAGGGAGTACAAAACCTTCTGCTGAGAAAAAGAGACAGATTTTCCAGTGGTCTCAGTCAGTCGGCAGGGCCAGCTTTTTGATGATGTGGTTTTTCCTAGAACAGCATGCCCTAGGAAGCCTAGATTTCGAGAAGGGCCAGCCTCCTCCGCTGTGTCTAGCAAGCGTGTTTCCAGAAGGCAGGCTCAGGGCCTGGATGACCAGGTGGCTGAGCACGTAGGCTCACTGTATATCCGATCTGGGGCAGGGGAGCTACTTTGACACAACTCTAAGTGCCAGTTTCTGCTTCCCGGGCACTAGATACCCTGATGGCTTGTCTCTCTGGGAAATGGTTTTTGAACAAAGGGCTCAATTTTGAAGTTCTTGCTCAAGCAAAGCTGCCAATATCTAGGGATTTTATGCAGGTGGTTCTGCTCGATACCCTCATCCTGGTGGTCCAGTGGGAATCTTGCTCTCCCGAACGTGAGTTCGATGCACGCATTGTGACCAGGAGAAAACCTCTTTTCTGTCCCTCTTGTTCCCTTTCGGAGGACACTATCATTAATAGCCTAAAACCTCGGATCAAAAGAAGATGAGATGCTGACAGAATACGGGGTGAATATTTCCGCGTTTTGGGTCCGAATATTGGGCGATAATGGTGACTCACTCTTAAATGTGTACTTTCTTAGGCACTTTACTATTTCCACATTTTTATTTTCTCTTAGGTAACAACATCATTTCTTGTCAAACCTGGAGAGCCGTTCACCATGTTTCTCAAAGACAGACCTAAATTATATGAGGGGTGTGCCTAAATATATACTTTTTAATGGTTACCATATTGGAAGCATTAGCCATTATCCCATCTGATCACAAGGAATGTGAGCCAGGCTAGAGTTTCTGGAACAGTCAAGCTACTGTGGCAGAGACAGCTATTAGTGGTTGTTCTGGCCCCCGTGATACCGCCAAGGAGAGTTTTAAGTCCTGACGTGAGCCTGCAAGACACCCCGACAAAGAGTTGGAAGAGAAAACTGCAGCCTGTTTACTTATCTGTGTTCCAGCGCTTTGAATTCTTTGAGGCCCCCATTTTTATGTTGGCAGTATTTCTTGAGGTAGAGAACTTTCATCTTTATATTGTGCAGAGTATTTGTCTCTCCCTTCCCCCCTTAAGGAACAAGTAGTACCCAGGCCTTATAAGGCCTCTGTTTGAGGCCCGGATTTTGTCTTCTGCAAGCCCGTTCTCGTAAAGGAGAAGCTTCGAGCCTGTCTGAGCTGAAAACAGCCAGCTCTGCTGCTGCCCTCTGGGTGTCTGCAGAACCCCCGTGCTAGGGCACGCAAGGGTGGTCATTTCTGGCTTGATTGCAGGGACACCAGGACCTTTAAATCTTTCTACGGCTAAGTTTTGATGCCACCTAGATGGAAACTGTGCCATAGAAAAGTGTGGGCTTTGCTCTTCCAAAGCCCCTGTGCTCTAAGACATCGTGGATTACGGAAAAGTAATGCGATATAGATGTCTGTCTGTCCGGACTCCCTCCATTCCGGCTGGTAGAAAGTACTTTGGCAGTGCTGTGCATGTGAGAAATTCTGTATTCTGTTCCTATGGACAGGAAATGGGGGATTGGCCAGTTGAAACTTCTTACCGGGACCGGAGTGTGTCCTCTACGGGCCATCGTGAAGACCAGGAGGGCGAGTCTGAAACAGACACTTACCTGCTCTGTGCCCTGTGACATTGCAGTGACATGTGCAGCTGCGTCCTGTGTATTTCTTCTGTCAAGACGGTGGCAGCCCCACAGCAGTGATATTTATTCCTCTCGTGCAAGGTGGCAGAATGTCGGGAGGGCACCAGGAAACCAAGGTTTTACTACTCTTGCCCCACATGCTGGTGTTATAGCTCCCGGGGAGGCCTGCCACCCATACCCCCTAGCAGGACACCCCTTTCCCTTTCTCTTCCTTCCTCCTCTCTTGCTGAGGAATCTGTTTAGGGATTTCTTTCTCCATTTCTTCCCCTTCCTGGAGGAATGTCTTTAGGGCTTGGATGCCCCTGACTTTCTCAGATGGAGAGACCTCAGGGGGGATGCATTCCAGGGGTGACCCCCCTGCATCCTTGAAGCTGGGCTTCCCATTTCTTAGCTGTGATCATCTTGACCTTTGAAAAGACACTGGTCCCTAGGAAACCCTAGAAAAGGCTGAATTTGTGTAGTTAGTTGTCTCCTTGGCATATGCGGCTTTTTTCTTCCTTAACAGTTTAAACCTGTCATCCATTCTCCACGAAATGATTGGACAGGGCAAGACGTGGGTTTCCCATCTGTTCTCTGTTTGCGTTTGGGCGCCATTTCAGAAACCACACGGGAAAAGTTTATAGGCAAACATTATAAAAAGTGACAGTCTGAAGTGCTGCTATGGCTGGTACGGCAGCATCAAGTGTTACCTGAAATAGCTCCCTGTTCCAGATTCTCTCCTGCTTCAGTTGTCTCAAGACAGCCTCCCGATGACACCAGGGAAGAATCCAGCTGGTCGTGTACAGCGAAGTCCCAGAAACCACAGCCTTTTCTGACTTTTACAAGACTTCCCCCTCCCTGGGCTCTGCTCACCCCCAGCAAGGATTGGCTTCCCTGTGTTGATTTCCTGTGAAGTAAAGCTGGTGACATCAGCGTGATGTCACACCTCTGCCCTGATCCACTGCGGGACTTGGGGTGTCAGGCAGCCCTCGCCTGCCTCAGTCTTCTCTTCCCAGTTGGAAGCCCCTCAGTTCTACATTCCAGTAGCTCCCAAGGCATCCTGGCTTCAGAGTTTCTTAGGGGTGGGAAGGAGATGCAGCTCCGGACAGGAATCACACACCAACCGTATGCAGTGGCGGCTGTTAGTCACACCATTCACTTTTTGATGAGCTGTAGAGATGCCCATCTCTCATTTTTTAATATCAGATTAGTCCATTTATTGGAAAGCAGCTGTGTGATAAGATGCCACTGGTGCTTCTCAAGTGTTTGAAACTTGTGGGGAGAAGGTTCAGATTGATGCAACCAAAGATCTGCACAGCCGAGCTGTCCCCGCCAGTCGTGTGGCCTCAGCAAGTAGAAACACGTGCCTTTTCGTCCTCCCAGAAAGTACACTCAGCGCCTTGTTTGTTTAACGCTTTTAGGTACAGAGACAAAGAATGTCCAGCACTGGTGTGTGCGCTGCAGCCTTCTTGCTTCTTTGTGGATTGTAATTTATATTTTGAAAGATATGAGGAAGCATCTTCTGTCTGTGGAAGCCTCTGGAAGAGCAGTTGGTGTAGAGCAGGGTGGCTTCTGGAGCCTTCTCCTCAATGTGTTTTGGTGAGAACAGATGAGGGAAGCGTTGGGCTGTGTGTGTGCTCTGCATGGATCTCTCCACTCCTGTCTATAAGAAAGAGTAAAAAGGATGCTACAGTACCAGAAAAAATAAATGCAGGAGATATTAATATTGCTCTCAAAGGTACCGTTTAAATCCCTCAGGGAATACTTTGCCCCATGTCAACCATCATATTTTATAGAGCAGGCCGTGCACCTTGGTGGACTCAAGGAGAGGCACTGACCTGTGACCCTGGAAGGTGATCACGTCACAGTTAGAGGGGTGGGTAGGGTACCGCAGATGCAGCATCGCCGAGGTCAGAGGGAACCGGCCCGTGTCTCCACGGAGCAAAGTGAGGTCGGTACCACTGTGCAGGTGTCCGCTGCGCACTCGGGAGCACGTGGCAGGGAGTCGTGGAGGATAGCGGCACAGAAGAGAAACCAAGCCCCAGTGGCCGCATGGGAGGGGCCGGGACAGAGTTGCCTCCTCTGAGCCGGTGGTTTGCGTCTCGGGCTAAGTGTCCGTGTCCTGGGATGTCTTTGATGCAGGAACCTGCGAGCTGGGCCGCGGAGCTGCTGGGTGGCCTGGGATGGGCGTGTCGTTCTGCTCCTCACCCCCACCATGTGCCCCCCTGGTCTTCCCCGACTTTTTATCCCCAACCTCTTCTGCCTTTTTCCCCGCTTTCTGTTCACTCTCCCATCCTCCCTAAGTTGCGCTGGAAGTCCTAGATGACTCAGGAGTGTTGCTGGGTTCTGCTGGGGTTCCCCAAAGCCACCACAGACCCCCAGATGAGCCTGCTGTGAAATAATCAGCTGGGGAGGGGGGGAGCACACACTTTCGGAATTTCCCGCCGGTAGTAGTTGCTGGTTTCAGACCTTGAAGGTGGATGGCTTAATGTTATGAATGAACATCGTTATCTTATTGATGTATTTTGGGGAATTATTTTACTATCCTTGAAGCTTATCACCTAATTGGAAAACTGGGTGACAGGTTTTTTTTTTTTTTTTTTTTGCGGTACGCGGGCCTCTCACTGTTGTGGCCTCTCCCATTGCGGAGCACAGGCTCCGGACGCGCAGGCTCAGCGGCCATGGCTCACGGGCCCAGCTGCTCCGTGGCATGTGGGATCTTCCCGGACCGGGGCACGAACCCGCGTTCCCTTCATCGGCAGGTGGACTCTCAACCACTGCGCCACCAGGGAAGCCCTGGGTGACAGTTTTGACTTGGTTTTCCTGGAAATTAAAACCACTCTTAGTATCTCAATTCACCTTACTAGTCCGTTCGACCTGGGAGCCCATCATTAGTAGCATCATTCTGTATCCATGGCGATACAAATCCAAGGAGTCTCTCTGATGATCCTCCGAAAAGAGTGGTGCTCGAGATCGTGGCAGTGTCTTCAGCCTTGAAGAACGATGGAGATAGTGACCGTCATGGGACTAACAAGGTATAGTTGCAAGATCAGGTTCATATTGAATGGCTTGTTGGAGTCTCAACATAATATCCTGTTTGGGGGGCATTCTTTTTTTTTTTTTTTTTTTCTTTTTGCGGTATGTGGGCCTCTCACTGCCGTGGCCTCTCCCGTTGCGGAGCACAGGCTCCGGACGCGCAGGCCCAGCGGCCATGGCCCACGGGCCCAGCCGCTCCGCGGCATATGGGATCCTCCCAGACCGGGGCACGAACCCGCATCCCCTGCATCGGCAGGCGGACTCCCAACCACTTGCGCCACCAGGGAGGCCCTGGGGGGCATTCTTGCTTCTCAGGAGATGAGGAAGCTGAGGCCGAGAGGTTAGGTAGGAGCAGAGTGCGCTTGGACCTCAGGGCTTCATCCTTTTCCCAGACAGGCAGCACACACTTAACCAGCATCTCCTGTGTGTCCAGCCTGAACAGGACGTGGTCCTTACCGCCCCATGTTACCTCCTTCTACAGCAGCAGGTGGTGGTGTCTTTTTGGTGATGTTGGTCCAGCATCTCAGATACTCCTGGTTTCAGCAAGACTTTGTGGTTTACCCATTTCAGATGAAGGAAAGGCTTCTCAGTCCAAATGCTTTCCTTTAAAAATGGAGAAATCATAATTCCACCTTTGTCTGGAGAGACATTTTTCTGCATCATAATTGCAAGTGTCTTGCTTTTTTAAAAAAACAAACAAACCAAAACAAAACAGTATTAGAGCTTTCCAATACCTCCATGAAATAGGGACATGGCTTCCCCTTATCCAAGGGCCAGGACAGAACAGGTTGGCCCTACGGGTCCTGGGCTCTCCTTTAAGGGAGGAAAGTGTTGCTGCTTCTGACCAGCTGCTTCCTTGCTCAGTCATCTCTTGATGACCAGTTCTGGTTCAGAGGAAAGCAAATTCCACAACATTCTTGGTAACTTGCTCATCATACAATGTGGTTGTAATAAATATCGATTATTTTATGACCCAGGCTAAGCCACTGGCAATTCATTCTAACATTGTGGGTGCTGTTTCTGTAATCAGTTGTTGGAGACCCAGGACCCAAATGACATCTGATCCTGGCCTTGACCAGCTGTGAAAGGGGTGGGCCAGGTGGCCTTTGGGGGCCTGTCATTTCGGATATTGACTGGCTCTGACTCTAGGAGGTGGGAAGTGGGAGATGCTCTGAGATTACGGGCCAAACTGATTTCTTTGTTCTTCTCCATTTCCCCTCTTACCCGCATTTCTGCTCAGGATCCAGGGTTCAAAACATCTTTATTAGTCCCTGAATTCAGCAGCATTATGACTTAGCCTCGGGAGGCCTCATCTGAGGACCTTCCAACTAAGTTCCCAGCAACATCTTTTAAGCATTGCTTTGCCCTTCACTTCTCTCTAGAGAAGACTTCTCTGACCATCCTATTCAACAGGAGTTGGTGAACTTGCTCTAACGGGCGCGACTGTAAATATTTTAGGTTCTGCAGCCCATTAGGTCTCTGTTTCAACTACTCAGCTCTGCCACTGTCACCTCACAGCAGCCCCAGACAATATGTAAGCATGGCTGTGCGCCTATAAAACTTTGTTTACAAAAACAGACGATGGCTGGGTTTGGCCCGGGAGCTGTGGTTTGCCAGCTCCTGCTTTGGAGCCCAGAGCCTCCATCTCTGGGTGTGCCACTAACCTGCTGAATTCTTCTCCCTGACACTTAGGACCACCCTACATACTTTATAATTTTGTAGATGTTGTATTTATTGTCTGTCACCCCACTGTAATTAATATCCCATAAGTGCAAGGACTGTTTTTGTTTCCTGTTGCTTCTTGAGCATCCAGAATAAAAAGCAGCATGGCCCGTAGTAGGTGTTCAATAAATAATTGTTGAATGAGAAAAACAAACTTTTGAAATGTAACCTGCTTGTCAGTTGGGGCTCTCTGCCCTTGTTTTGGGGTGTGTTTTTCCATATTAAATATGATTTGTATTTTCTTCTCTTTGTGTGGTTACTTCTTTATGTTCCCATCCTGTTCAACGTCTGGGCCCTTCTTGGTGTGGATGCCTCAGTGAGGCTAGGGGCGCCCCTTTGGGGGCCCCTGGCCCTCCATGTTGGCTGGCGGTGGTGGTGGGAGAAGGATTTTTCTAGAACCAGATGCGTGCGGCTCTTGCTGGTCCTTGGATACAGGGACTGAAACGTGAAGTAACTTTCTTTCAATCTTATGTGGGAGATTGGTTCAGACCACATTCAAAAGGACAAAACAATTGCCTTGTGATGCTGCCCAGCTTTGGAACCGTCCCAGAGCTGGGAAGCTTTGTGTTTTGCTGGGCCTGGGACTCTGGGTACCATTCATAGTTCTCACTGTGAAGGATGAAAGCCGATTCATAGACCCTCGTGGGTCCCGGCTGTTCTTAAAGACGCATGGCTCCTTGTCACTCCTTTCGCGGAGGCTGGATCCTGCCAGGTCCCATCTTGCCCTGCAGGTTTGGGGACTGTGATCCTGTCCGAAATGATCACCTTCCATGTGTCTGCCTGGGGCAGGGGAGGGGCTCACAGAGAGCCACAAGACCTCAGCCCTGGCTTCAGGATCTTGGCATCTCCGAGGGGAGACCCGCTGCACTCTGGGCCAGGGTGGCTGGTGGCACACCCTCATCCGGGAGGGCACGAGTGATTTGGGCCTTGAAGGACAGGTTGGTGTTAGTGTGGAAGCAAGGGAGGAAGGAACAGCCCTAAAGGAGACAAAGGCCGAGGCCTGAGGAGGCTGAAACCCAGGGTGTATGGCGGGGGCTTGTGGGCAGGGAGCGGTCCAGCTTTCCGAATGGAGCAACAGGCCTGCAGCCTTCAGCAGCTTCATTTCAGGATCCATTTAAGTGTAATGGGGACCGCCTCTTGGCCCACTGGGGGCATTTTTCTCTTTTCTGTTTTGACGTTAACGCCTCCAGGCTATTATCATTGTTAAGAGAAAGCAGTGTATCCCAGCTCACCCAGCACAGAATTAAATCTCCAGACCAGAAATGTTCGGATCTGAGCCTGAGAGTTTGAGGCATTTCTTCTTAAGAAGCTCAGATTTATGACAACAGGCAGAGACAGCACAAACAAATAGGGGTGTGTGTGTGTGTGTGTGTGCGTGCGTGCGTGCGTGCGTGTGTGTACACAGCCATGCAGCCATGTGGAATGAAACCATTTGTAAAACACACGTTCTCACAGATTAAAAACGCCACAGTGATAGACTTTCCCGGGGGTTACAGTGTAAGCAGGCTTTGGATTGATAATCGGCTTCAGAGTTTTCTTGTATAGTGTCTTTCCAAGTTGGGTTTGGGGTTTGTGTTTAACGCTCTACAGTTTGCGGAAACTCAGTGGGGCAGCTTTTGCCGGGTGCTTCCTCTGGTTGGTTTTGGAGGCTCCTTTTCTCCTTGGTGAGGGAGGCTTCTGGGGGTGCAAGGAGAAGCAGACACCCCTGGGGCCATTTGCAAAGCATGAACTGCCTCTCCTGGGAGTCAAGGGGCCTCCACTGACCTTTGTTGGACGTTCTCTCCTTTCCCTCTTTCCCATCTGTCTCCGTCTTCTCTCTCCCACCTTTCTGCAGAGCCATCAACCAAATACCAAATCTCCCAACCAGAAGTTTACGTGGCTGCGCCCCGGGAATCGCTAGAGTTGCGCTGCCTGTTGCGAGATGCCGCCATGATCAGTTGGACTAAGGATGGGGTACACTTGGGGCCCAACAATAGGACAGTGCTAATTGGGGAGTACTTGCAGATAAAAGGTGCCACGCCTAGAGACTCCGGCCTCTATGCTTGTACTGCTGCTAGGAATGTAGACAGTGAGACTGTCTACTTCATGGTCAATGTCACAGGTGAGTTGGCCTGCCAGCTGTCTGCTCTCTCTCTTCTCTGTAGCCATTTTTCTGGGTAAAGTGTTATTGGACAAGTGAAATCATAGGGGGATCTGTTAATTGGATGCCAGGCACAGAACTTCACAGTTTGTGATTGATCTGTTTTTGAAGTTCTTCTACGGGACCTGGTATATCAGAGAGGCTGGTCATTAAAAATGACAGGATTCTCATGTGCACAGTAACATTTTTCTTTGAAGACAGCACACTTTCCTATAAGTGAAAACACATCTTTTTTTTTTTTTTTTTTTTTTTTTTTAACCCCCATACCACCGGCATCCTTGGCCTTTAGAACATAGAACTGAAATTTGGATGCTGAAGATTTCTGCTTCCTTTTGTTAAAATTTGAGTTTCTCTCCTTGACTTTTCTTCCATGTGGTGAGGAGGGACTGCACAGGACCCCTTTTGCAGCCAAGTTTAAAGTTCCGCTTTCAGAATATTAGTAAACGGTTAGAAGGCCACACGGGGGCTAAGTTTTTCTAGCGACTAATTCCTTTCTTGAAGTAGACCCCGAGTGCTGAAAGGTTGTGTTGGAAAGAATCTTTGGATATTACACAGTCAGTAAGTTCGCTGGGGACTCGAGTACCATTTGAAGCTTAAAATCCAGTTTCAGTATATCCAATTTTATAGCATGTTTAAATAATGTGAACGCAAAAAAACGTTGAGAATCATAATATAGACGAACTATCATCATGGAGTGAAAATTTAAGCCATTAAAACCATCTTAACTAAACATGGTCTCAGACTTCTTGCCTGGGCTCCTGGGTTGTTGAATCCCCTTTCCAGAAAGACTAAGTTGTAGATGATCGCAACCTTTGGCTTTGCAAAAACACAACCATGGCTATGTTCTTTTGAATACAGATGCCATCTCATCCGGGGATGATGAGGACGACACAGATGGCTTGGAGGATTTTGTCAGTGAGAACAGTAACAGCAAGAGTAAGTAATTGCTGTCTCCGAAGGTCCCCGAGAGAGGAGAGCTCAGTGGGAAGTCCCGACTCTAAGCTGTCTCCCTGTCGACTCTTCGGGATGCTGTTGCCTGCGGTCCCCACCTCTCTCCGCTGTGTCTACTCTGTTGACTTTCAAATCTGAGAATAAACCAGTGTTACTGTACACCCTTCTCTACTGTTTGTTCTTTCTTATTGTGTCAGTAGCCACTTTTCTTTTGAAAGCAGTTATGACTTTTCTTTCCTTGATTTTCCTTTTTCCTCTGGCTTCTCACTATTTGGAGATGTAAAGCCGGTAGAGCCATGGAACATCCTGGTCTTCTTCACAACCGTCGACGGTGCTTGGCTTGTCCCAGTGGTTCTCCATGGGGGCGTGATTCTCCTCCTTCCCCCTCCCCAGGGGGACACTGGGCCATGTTTGGTTGTCTCAGCACAGGAAGTGGGGGGATGCTAGTGGCTTTGAAGAGGCCAGGGATGCTGCTAATAAACATCTTTACAATGTACAGGGCAGCCCCATAACAAGAATTATCTGGTCCAAAAGGTTGATAGTGCCGAGGTTGAGAAACCATGGCCTTGTGAAACACTATTGCTTGCTGAGCAGAAATAAGGGAAGTGTGTCTTACGTTGCAGGTAGAAAAGGGGGGCAACGAATGCTGTTTGCGTATTTAAAGGCAGTTAAAGCACTGCCGTAACTGACACTAGGAGGCCTTTACGTGGTGAGTGAGAATGTGGCCTCTCAGAGCTGGGCAGCCTCGGTTCAAATGCTGTTCCACCACTGCTGAGTTGGGTAACCTTGGGCAAGTAATTTAACTTTTGTGCCTCAGTTTCTTTATCTGTAAAATGGGAATAATCACAGTATCTTTTGGGGTTATGAGGATTAGTGAGTCCATGTTTGTACATTGCTCAGAAAAATATTTGTGAGTGTTTATTCAATAAAGAAGATCAAATATAGCAAGTTGTATTTTCCAATAACATGGTTGGAATATTTCCAAAGTGATCTTGCATTGGTCAGTGGCATTCTTTGCTTAGATGTTATATTCTACGTTTTCTCAAAAGGATATTACTTTAATAACTTTAAACAAGGCCTAACTAATAAGATCATTCGTTATTAAAATAGACCCAGGGCTTTTTCAAGGAAGAAGAGAAAAATGCATGTTGTCCGGCACCTGGGATCATGTTTTGCTTAAGTGGGGAACTGGATTTGTCTCTTGAGTCTCCTAGCAGCTTAGGCAAAAAGGGAGGTATTTTGGCTTGTATAGTTTTCACTCTTTGGCAAGAGAAAGCTTGCGGCCTGGACCACTAGCATCAGCGTCACTTAAGAACTTACTAGGAATGAAAATTCTCAGGGCCCACCCCGGACCCACCGAATTAGAAACTTCGGGAGTGATTCTCATGCGCAGTAAGCGTAAGAACCACTGGCTTAGGGATTCACACATGCAGATCTGCTTCCAGAAGGAGTTTATTGTTAGAGATCTTGTTGGTAAAACAGTGGGTAATAAGGTGAGTGAAAGTGTCTTCGGCTGTGATTAGTACCAACCTTCTAATGAGGTGGTTATTATCATTGCGATTTAGTAATAAAACACTGGTACGTTACAACATGCCACTCACTTCTTATTAGTTCTTTGGCTCTGGCAGGAGAGGCAGTGACCCTGACAGTGATGAAAAGGGTCTGCTCTGGGCCGACTCTGGGCTGGCTGCGGGTTCAGTCAGTGCCCCCAACGACCAGATAAGGTTGAGAGAGGAGTTATTTGTGTTTTTTTCATTGGGAATTTGTGGTTCAGTGAGCCCAAAGCAGAGCTGCAGTTCAGTCAGAGGCCTGTCGCATGTCTAGTCACAGCGCCCCTCTGCCAATACTCAGGGTGATGATGGGGCTGAAGGGAGGATGCTCGCACAGCTGTTTACGGCTCTAAAGTGGTACCCGTGTGCGGGAGCCATTGCTGTTGACTGGGGCACCAGATTCAGCGCGGTTCTGTCGGCATGCCTGGGAACCGTGTTGTTCAGTCCCCTGCCTAATAGCGTGTTACCCGGAATATGCAGGAAGTTATAAAATGTAACAGCAGGGTAGGCTGAATGAACTGAATCTCTCTCTGATGACTCTCTTTTCATCCTGAATACTAGTCCTGATGCTCAGTGCCCAGCTAGGGCCAGGTAGTAGCGTGTTGCATTTAAGGAACGCCAGCCCACGTTGAGTGGATTGCCGTGCCTTCACCTTGCAACCAGGGTTCTTTGTAATTAGCTCTCGAATGACACTAGCTCTGCCCCGAAGTGGGTGCTCTGTGGTGATTAAGGGCTGGTGTTAGCTGTACCAGGCAGATACTGCTGTCGGGAATTGCCTCTGTTTGGTGCCTGTGAAACATTAGATGCGATTTAAAGTGATAGCAGTTCTTAGCTGGCTGCTTGGCCTCTGCCATCTGTTAGTGTGATTAGGCCGGTCTGATTCACAGGTGCAGCCTGGGGCAGCTGAGATTAAGCAGCTGTGGCCTGCGTGGACAGAGGAATGCCATGGCCCGGGTAATTGGCAAGGCGGGGAAGGGGATGTTGCCATTAAGACAATTTTTTGCCACCTCGAGTGTCAAATGCCTGACCTGATTAATAGGGAAAATTGTAGAAGCACTGAATTCTTTGCATTTTCAGCCACCCGGAAACCACTCATGTGTCCAAATTGATTCCTTCGGTGCCTTCTGATTGCCTGGAGATGCCACTGGGGTGTGTTTTGAAAGTTCCCCTTCAGTGAAGTTAACAAATGATGCTCCCGTAGCCCTGTGCTGACAGTGATATTTCTGAGCTTCTCTGAGAAGGGTTTTTCTCCTTTAGGATTGGTCTATGTTACTTCTCCATCAAGTGACTCCAAAAATAGATTGTAGGTTACTCTCATTGCTGGTATTCTTGTTTATCTAATTTTGTCAGTTAACTCTCAAGTTAAGCCAAGTTTATCTGCCTGGTAGAGTTCTTCTTAAATTCTGTACAGAGTACAAAAAGTGTGGTAGTCAAATATAATGGCAAAAAGAACAGTCAAAAATTAAGGCAGGGGCCTCCCTGGTGGCGCAGTGGTTAAGAGTCCGCCTGCCGATGCAGGGGATACGGGTTCGTGTCCCGGTCTGGGAGGATCCCATATGCCGCGGAGCGGCTGGGCCCGTGAGCCATGGCCGCTGGGCCTGCGCATCCGGAGCCTGTGCTCCGCAACGGGAGAGGCCACAACAGTGAGAGGCCCGCATACCGCAAAAAAGAAAAAAAAAAAAAAAAAAATTAAGGCAGGATTGTTGCATTTTTGGCCGTGAAACTGGTATCCGTTAACCTCCAGGTCCGATTTGATTTTTATAGGAATGTACTGCAATGTTCAGGTTGATCTGAACACTTACCTCATCCTGCGAGACCCAGCTCAAAAGTGGGCTCCTCTGTACAGGATTTCCTTGTTTACATTGGGCGATTGAGTGGCTTTGACTGTTGTTCACAGGTTCTGTGATACAGTGTATCACAGGTAGTGTACATTGTATCACGTGTAGTATCACGTAGTATCTCAGACCTGCCTTTTCTGGTAGATTGCTTCTGGAGGGCAAGGACTAGCCTGGATGTTGAATGAATATTTTGTGGAACTACCATCCTCACGTATATCTTTTACGAATCCCATTAAAAACAGAGCAGCGTTCAGGTTTGGTTTGTACATTAAGAGAATCAGCTGGTGTTTCTCAAAGAGTATCCCTTGGAACCCTAGTTCAGCATAATTCTCTGCCAAAAATGAGTTGTGTTTTGAAACGAATTTGGAAAATACCTCATACTGTGACCTTTCTTGAAGACTTACAGTGTCTATCAGCCTGTTACCAGCTCTGAGAAGTTCTGTAGTAAGACATCTGTTTCTTTTTGTCCTTTCCCAGGGTTTTCCAAACTTATTGACCGTAAGACCCTTTTTAAAATATAGCATCTATTCACATCCTGCTGCACGTGCTTTGAAAATCCCTGCAATGGGCTGATTTGATTGATCTGACTCCTCCTCCCCTTTAAGTCAGGTTCTTCCATCACAGATGTGAAGGGTATTCTCCGGTCATATTTTAGCAGCTGACTAGCTGATGACCTCACCCTTGACCAGTGCTAGACGTTTCCCTGAGTGGAAGAATCTTGTGATGTCACTACAAGCCTGGCTGCCAGGAAATAATGCTGCTACATATGCCCTTTGGTGAAAGAGACTTTCTCCGGACAGAAAGTTGTGATGTCAAATGCTAATTTTTGAAATGCATCCAGGTTGAGGATTTTGAAAAGGTTCAAGCTTTGTGCTTTAGCTTAAAAAAGCCTAACTTAACTAGTCCTTGCCTTCCCTAGGTACTAGGTATCTTAATGGGTTATCTGGCAGCAAATAAATAGACATGTCTGTCCGTTGTTTTCGAGGTACTTTTTATCACCTCCGGCTTGTGTTTAAGTGATTACTGTCTCTGGAGAACTTGAGCCTGACTTCTTGGGAAAGGCACGAGTGACAGAAGGTGCAGGTTGGCTGCTTAACTAGAGGAATTGATAGTAAGACGTATCAGGTGCAGTGGTTCTTTCTATTGAATGAGGAGAGAGAAGGTAATTTTCTATTTTGGCTTTATCTTTGTTCAGACCTGCAGCTGCCCATCCTCCGTATTAAGGAGAAAGGCAATTTTTTTTTTTTTTTTTTTTTTTTTTTTTTTTTTTTTTGTAAGCAACTGGGGAAAATGAAGGTTCTTGGCCTGAGATTCTAAACTTTCATTGAGAGACCTGCTGATAGTAACAGTTCGCCGTCTCCTTGGCTCTAATTGGGATTTTCCTTGGAAGAGATCATACCTAAGTTGGTAAATGCTGGTTTCTTAGTTGTGTTGAAGTTTCCAGGAACTGAAGAAAACAAATTTTTAGAAAATGTACCAGCTGCCTAAAGTGTTTGAAACACCTTTGCAGTGAAAACCTCATTACAAGTTGGTTTGGGTGTTTTATCACAAAGGCCAGTGATGATGTTCCATCCATTCGGCCAGACTGAGTGTCTTTTCTTTCTCGGCCTCCCCTCTGGTCCAGCAGCATCACCGGCCACTAGTGGGTTCTCTTTTGAAGGCAGAGCCCGGAAACTCCCCGCAAGCCACTTGGTCTCCCAGTGGACTTAGGCGTTTCACATGTGGGTCCCTTGCCTGGTTTGTTTTAATGTATTTCTTATTGAATGCCTTGTTGGTCAGCAAGCTGTTGTTTTAATGAGATTTCTCAAATAAAGCCCCCCCTGAGCCCCACAGTCACACCTTCACTGACATCTCCATATTTTGTTAGAATTGTTTTCTCTTTCTCTGTGCAAAACTGAAGACAGATGAACTGCAGTCTACTGCAAAGATGGGTAGAGCTCTCAGAGACGTGCCTCCTTCCCTCATCAGGGGTCAAAGCATTGAAATGTCCTGATTAGTGATATTTTTAAAGGCACTAACTATAGACTTAAGACAGAGGCCTTAGTGAGGCTTTAGAGAGTTTGTGAGACTTAATCTAAGAGCTGAAACAGGCTGTTTTTTTTTGTTTTGTTTTTTTTTACATCAATAAAAATACAGTTGGCAGTCATCAGCGGCCACAGCTCACATAAATCTTGAACTTTTGACTTAATTACCATGGGAGAGTTCAAAGGGCAGCATGGAGTGGTTGAAAGAGCACTGCTCAGGGAGCTGGAGACTTGGGTCTAGCCTCAGCCCAGCCTCTGGCCACGTGACCTTGATCAAATCACTTAACCTTTCTGGATGACACTGATCACACCAGCCGTTGGGCCAGATGGTCACTGAGGTCCCTTTTGGTACAGTGGTAATTTGAGCCCATGTTTTTCCTTTAAACCACCAGGCTGTATTCTCTCTATTTGGTTAGAGAGAGAGAGAGAGAGAGAGAGAGAGAGAGAGAGAGAGAGAGAGAGAGAGAGAGAGAGAAAAGACCATAAACCTTAGATGTCAGGGTGGGGATACGTAAGAGTTTTCATGGGAGCTGGCTCAGCAGCCCATGTTTTCTCCTTAGGTTTAGGTTGCAGGGTCAAAATAAATCCTCTG
This sequence comes from Mesoplodon densirostris, assembly GCF_025265405.1. NCBI lineage: Eukaryota > Metazoa > Chordata > Mammalia > Artiodactyla > Ziphiidae > Mesoplodon > Mesoplodon densirostris. The sequence goes on from NC_082661.1 coordinate 10,434,489, forward strand.
ATCCTATCATTCGTTGACAGAATCAATATCTGTGTAGAATATAGATAGATACCTGGAAAGAATGTTAGAACGGGGAGGGGCCTTATCAGAACATTCAGTTCAGCTCCCTCATTTTATAGCTCAGGCTTTTAACAGTTGTCCGTCTGGTCGGTCCATCCATCCATCCATCCATCTGTTCAATAAACACTTGAGTGCCTGCTTCATAGTCTGAAGATGGTTCAAGCTGTACACTCCAGGTGATCTACCCTTACTGGTCAGCAGACATCGAGAGGAATATATTTCAGTCTAGAAACACCCTGGATATGGAAACAGACATAAATAACCAAGAAGATGGTGGACCAGAGAAGGAATGATGAGTCTTTATTGTGGGTTGAAGGGGGTTTAAGAAAGGCTGTGTTGAGGGAACGTTGAGGGAAGTTTCTGTGGGGTTATAAATCTGCTTAACCAGCCACAAGTTAAGAGACTTCTGTTGTATTAAATTAAAATTCTACTTACTTGGTATTATTACTAATACACAGTATCTGTTTCGGTGTAGAAAATGATAATGAGTCAATACGCTAAACCTTGATGATGGGCTTGTATTTATGTATTTATTTATTTTGGCTAGGTCTTACTGTTCCCTTAACTTGCTCGTTATTAGTATTTAATGACTAAGAGAATGTCATTCTTTTGCTACATACTACAGCAGAAGATTTGAGAGTGTCAGAGCAGAAGGGGCCATACCTATCATCTAGGTCAACTTATTTCCTCCTGATTTAAGTATAATTCTTGTTTTATGCCATCAGGGGTTTATACCACAATTCCATCTCTATTAAATATATCCCTAAGATTATGTCAGGGAAGGTGTACAAAGTGGATGCCGTACACCTCTTTCAAGCAACATGATGTGGCCTTGGCCATCCGTATTGAGTATCTACTGTGTGCTAGAGTCTTCTGTGCTCTTGTAGATCATTAATTTGTTAAGTGAGTTCCTCCTCCAAATGAAAATTGTTAATGCTGTTCACAGCCTTGGGATAGAGAGGCCTCATTAGGTAGAGGAGCTTCTTAGGAGCCTGGTCCCTGTTTCTCTCCAGCTGCATTGTAGTTCTTGGGGTGGGGACCCTGGCATTTCCATGTGTCCAGACTGCAAACATAGCAGGAAATATTGAAGCCAGGAAGAGTTTGCAGAGGACATAGGCCATTGATGATGGAAACACAGCAGGGCTGTTCCTACAGTGTCATTATTTTTCTGGACCTTCCAGATTCTTCAGGTTTTCCATAAAACTAGTTTATTTCAGAAAGAGCCCTTGTAAAATAATAAAATAACTCCTCCCCTCCAGCATCATGTTCTTAAAAAAATTCGTGAGCTTCACTTCTTAAAGGAAGGCCTCATCATGAAAGCACATCGTGCCTGTGTGATGTTAGCACCCAGAGTGGTGTTGGACACGGAGTTGGTGGTGACCCATCACTGCCACTCAGGGAACCTCGAAAACTTGGCCTGACGGCCCTTTTTGTTGAGTCAAGCTTTACCGTTATTCAGAGAAGGCGAACGTTGTGAATTCAGGTTTCCAGTGACAGTCATGTAGGTGATTGGCTTCTACTTTGTTGATTAGATTTCATGGTGCCTCACCCACCTGTGATCTCTGAGCCTTTAGATGAGACACATGGTGCCCACAGACTTTATTTTTAAAAATTTTTTTTCTGGTTTCTTTTTTTTTTTTTAACATCTTTATTGGAGTATAATTGCTTTACAATGTTGTGTTAGTTTCTGCTGTATAACAAAGTGAATCAGCTATACGTATACATATATCCCCATATCCCCTCCCTCCTGCGTCTCCCTCCCACCCTCCCTATCCCACCCCTCTAGGTGGTCACAAACCACTGAGCTGATCTCCCCGTGCGATGCAGCTGCTTCCCACTAGCTATCTGTTTTACATTTGGTAGTGTATATATGTCAATGTTACTCTCTCACTTCATCCCACCCTAACCTTCCCCCTTCATTGTGTCCTCAAATCCATTCTCTACGTCTGTGTCTTTATTCCTGTCCTGCTCCTAGGTTCATCAGAACCTTTTTTTTTTTTTTTTTTAAGATTCCGTATATATGTGTTTGGCATACGGTATTTGTTTTTCTCTTTCTGACTTACTTCGCTCTGTATGACAGACTCTAGGTCCATCCACCTGACTACAGATAACTCAATTTCATTTCTCTTCATGGCTGAGTAATATTCCATTATACATATATATACCACATCTTCTTTATCCATTCATCTGTCGATGGACACTTAGGTTGCTTCCATGTCCTGGCTATTGTAAATAGTGCTGCAGTGAACATTGTGGTATGTGACTCTTTTTGAATTAGCCCATAGACTTTAGATGAGGAGCATGGCTGTGTGTCTGTTTTGCACAAGCAGATTTTATGGGTGCAGTTTTTTTTTTGTTTTTTTGTGGTACGCAGGCCTCTCACTGTTGTGGCCTCTCCCATTGCGGAGCACAGGCTCCGGACACGCAGGCTCAGCGGCCATGGCTCACGGGCCCAGCCGCTCCGCGGCATGTGGGATCTTCCCAGACCGGGGCACGAACCTGTGTCCCCTGCATCGGCAGGTGGACTCTCAACCACTGCGCCACCAGGGAAGCCCTATAGGTGCAGTTTTGGTGATTGAAATTTCACCCCAGGGAAGTGGCTACCTGCCAGAAATTCCAACAAAATTCTTTCACCCTTGTCCTTAAATAATTCCTCAGGCTCCAAGAAAAAGGTGCTGGTTGCCAGTGTGCTATTGCCACAGGCCAAGACCGTACAGGCCCATGTGGCCTGGGGTTCCCCATGTGGGTTGCAGGCTCACCAGCAGCTTAGCCCAGTGAGGGAGGAGCAGCGCAGCGTTCCTAGTTGCTAAAGCTGAGTCCTGCTTTTCAACATAGGGAACATGGAAATCATGCCTATTGGCACATAAGCACATGTCTGTTGATTTCTTTTTATATAAAAATGAAAAGACATTCCACAGGATCAGGGCAGCTGTAATTGATGGTATCTGAAAGAGCTACTACATTAATATTTAGCTAATTCGTATGAATAGGCTATTGTGTTTACTTAAACAGATAACATGAATGCAGACACCTGACAGCATGAGGTATGCTTTTCATTTAGGTCAGATTTGTAAAAGTCTTTGTGTAGCGACAAAGCTCATTATTTATTTTGTGCTCTCAATGCTTTCTTTTTTAGTGGCTGTGGATGGAATTTTCTAAGTAGAAGCTTTTAAAATGAAAGATGATTGAAATTGTTTCTGTATATGCCAGGCCCTGGGAGACTTATGATAAATAGGAATCGAGTACTCCCTGGGGAACCCTCAAAAGAATAGGTGTGTTTATGGGCATTTGACACCCCAAGTCAAGTGGCTACCAAGTTGCCTACTCATTACAGACGCAACTGGATTCAGAGAAAGAAGGGAAGCTCTATTTTCTCCCCCGGCTCCCCTCCCGCCCTCCCACTGGCCTTTCTCTCTCTGGTGCACATGACTGACAAGTTTTGCCTCACTTTGCTCTGCCTTGGCGTCATGTCGATACCACCTATACCCCACCACCTTGACACTTAGATAAGCAGAAGGATAAAGAAGATACAGCATGTCCCTGTGAAGAAATCCCTGTTTCACCTTTTATAGCAGGTTTTAAGAGCAAGGGTGAGTCAGAGAAGGGTAGGTGTTTTGGATGCAGTTTTTCCACTTTCTGATTCCACCGTGACAGCCTGGCTGTTGAGTGAAGGGCATTGTTACCTTGCCAGGAACAAGCTGTGTCATCCACAGAACATAGGAGGAGACTTCTAAATCTGCATCGCAGACAAAGCCCCTTCCTGCGCCCATTTTTGCTTCTGGTTTGTGGAGGGTGTGTGCTGTTGCTCAGTCTAACCCTTGTTAGAAATAAGCACTTATGGATCAGTCTTCAAGAGTTTTAATGTTCTAGAATGTTCTAGGATGTTAAAGGCCCTGCTGATGGATGCTTTGGTGGGGGGGGGGATACAGGGATTTTGGTTACCTGTTTGCTAAGACAGAATCACGCATGTGAAAAGTTAAATTGCTGTATAAGATTTCATTGGAAATCCTGGGCAGTAATAACGGAGGCAGTGTGCCTTCAGCTGAGGCTGTCTGTCCTGGACGCCAGTCCTGCACATTCAGAGAGGTTAAAGGTATGGATTCCAATGCTTTGGAGAGTAGGTAGGGGAGACAAACAGTGGGCCCTGAAATCAAACTGCCTCGGCTCACATCCTGGTTGCGCTTCTTCCTGGTTTTGTGGCTGTGGGCAGATTACTTCTCCGTGACTCAGTTTCCCCATCCCTAAACAGGGATTATAATTAACCGTGTCAGGATTAATACAGTAAACACGTGAGAGCTTCTGGGGCTTTGTCTGCAAATAAGAAGCACCCAGTCAATAGTGGTCATGAGCCATTATTAGCAGGCTTGAAGAATTTATGGCAGAATTCCCGATAGATGCTGTGACTTTAATTTAGAAAAAATGTCCTTCCTGTGGTAATTGAAAAAGGTGTCTTCTTCCTTGAGTTTAAAAAATCACTAGTGTCCCTGTCTTTGAGGGCTACTTAGAGGGCACAACTTTCATGTTTAATTGGCAGCTTCCTATTAAGTTACCTGCTTAGACATGCTGGTAGAATTATGGGCATTCACAACCACCATTGGAGAGGAAAGAAACCTTTTTTTTTTTTCATTTTAAAAATTAAAACATATTTAGTAACATGGCTTGTTGACTTGTCATATAAAGTGCTGGGAAATTAATGATGCCTCCCTGAATTATTTTACCCTACTGAGATAAGTTATACTATTGATTACCCTGTGAAGCGCCAATGGATAAATTGATGGGGCTTTTGGGCACAACTTGTTTATGTGTATATGTGATCCTTTCATAGGTGTGGTGATCTAAAATGATATATTTGAGGGGGACTCAGCTGTTGTTATGGTGTGTGTTGTCACTGTGTGTCTAAAGTAGCATTTTAACACATGATTCATGAATTTATATTCTGGCGCTAAGAACAGGGAGAGAAGGTTCCCTGTTAATAGACATAAACTATAAACTATCAAGCAGCCCACCTCCAGGGACCTTCTGGGAGGCCAGCTGGATCAGACTTCAGAAAATATTTCCCTAATGTAAATATTACCCAAAGATTTTGAAAGCGTCAGATCGTTCACATACAAAAGAAAATGATCTTACCTGTTAGGAGTCTAATGATGGAGATGAAGCTATCCATCTATGTACATTATAATGTCATTTTCCAAAACAGGAGCACCGTATTGGACCAACACAGAAAAGATGGAAAAACGGCTGCACGCCGTCCCAGCAGCCAACACTGTCAAGTTCCGCTGTCCAGCTGGGGGGAATCCAACACCAACGATGAGGTGGCTGAAAAACGGGAAGGAATTTAAGCAGGAACATCGCATTGGCGGCTATAAGGTAGAGTGAAGCTTTCAAAATATTCTATTTCTTAAATTTTTATTTCTTTATTTTTTTAAGTAGTCAAAAATTAGCAGGAACTAGAAGGAATATTCTTTTTTAAAAAAATCAGTAATTATCATAATTGATCATTTCCATGTTTGATATTTTTAAAAAATTACCCTGGACTTGCATGTAATTTTAAAGTACAGTCCCCATTTGTGTTGTTCTTTATATGAAGAGAGTTTAGTAATAGAAGGGTCGAAAGTTGAGAGTCTGTTTTCTATATGTTTTATGGTCTGTAAAACTAAAACTGGAGCAGAATTTGAGAAGTGTAAGTACAGTTGCCCTATCTGAGCAGGATTGTATGAACAGTGGATGGACTTGGATGAGAGACTGGGGTATGAAATACTACTTATTAAGAGAGAACACTTGCCGGGACTTCCCTGGTGGCGCAGTGGTTAAGAATCCGCCTGCCAATGCAGGGGACACTGGTTTGAACCCTGGTCCGGGAAGATCCCACATGCCGCGGAGCAACTAAGCCCGTGCGCCACAACTACTGAGCCTGTGCTCTAGAGCCCACGAGCCACAACTACCGAGCCTGCGTGCCACAACTACTGAAGCCTGTGCGCCTAGAGCCCGTGCTCCACAACGAGAGAAGCCACTGCAATGAGAAGCATGTGAACCACAACGAAGAGTAGCCCCTGCTCGCCGCAACTAGAGAAAGTCTGTGCGCAGCAATGAAGACCCAACGCAGCCAAATAAATAAATAAAAAAAATTTAAAAAAAACGGTAATCATGGTTTCAGTTAAGGCTGGGGTCTCATCTGAAGGGTCAGTGGGGAAGAATCTGCTTCCAGACCCACTCATGTGGTTGTTGTCAGGATTCACTTCCTTGCAGGCTGTTGGACTGGGGGCCTCAGTTCCTCACTGGCCGTTGGCTGGAGGCCACCCTTTTGCCACATGGGCCTCTCCATAGGGCAGCTGACAGCATGGCAGCTGGCTTCCTGAGGGGGAACAGACAAGACAGAGGAGAGTATGAGGAAGACAGATGTCACAGCCTTTGTCACCTAATCACAGAAGTGCCATCCCACCACTTTTGCTGTTTTCTGCCATTAAGTAAGTCACCAAGGGAGGTGATTATTGAGGGCACGAATATCAGGAGACATGGGCATCACTGGAGCATCGGAGAAACCTGCACAGTGGATGAAACAGAATATGCATCAACTCAGGCCCCGGGTCCTTAAGAACCATGTGGGAGAGGATTTCTTGGTGGCAGCAGTGTGATACCCGGGAGGACTTTCCTTGATGTACCCCTTACCTGTGTTAACACAGCAACATCACTTTAGATGGCACGTGAGTCCCTGTCCCATCCCTGCTGCGCTCAAATGGGGCTTCCCTCCACACAAGGTGCCCTGGAGCCCTTTCTTGAAACACTATACACAGTTACTCATCTTGAAAGGGTTAGTATTTTCGTCTGTAAGAATTTTTGACTTTTGTTTTAACATTGAAAAATTACTTTCTAGAAGCCAGAACCCAGAGGATAATTGGGAAAGCCTACGAGTAAATTTCTAAGCGCACGTGTGGGCAGTTTATGTGTGAAACAGATGTGAAACATATCTGCTGGAAGGTGGATGCCTTTGAAGCTGTGGAGGAGAAATACTTGGGTTGTCTCCTACGGCTCCTGCTCATTGCGGGAAGCAGTAGCAGGAGGACGATTTGTCTCTTTGTTCAGTCCTTAGACTGGTACAATGAGATTGGAGGTTGGCTTTTTTTTTTTTTTTTTTTTTTTAAGAATGAATAGACAGAGATTTCATTCGGTGATGCTGGTTGTAAAGGAAGAGTTAAACCACTAAAATCGGGGCCCCTGGGATTGTTCTAACCACCAAACGTTCTCTGAAATCATAACTGATGCAGTTCCAATGGTTTATTTAAATACAATTTAAGTATAAGAAGGGTGGTCAAAATCTTGGTGGTTAACTCATTTCCTTCCTTAAGAAAGTCTGGGAAATGAGTGCAAAGGGTCAGTGAGCCTCCAGAAACTCCTGGTCTCAAAATAAATAGGACCGACATCATTATTATGGATAAGGAACTTTTTGCAAACCTGAATTAGTGATTACAAACGCGCTGGCAGACTAAGGGTGCCGAATGAGGAAACGCTGCTTGATTTTTAACAGGTGCAGTTCGGTTTTGATTATTGATGACAACATCCCACTAAATGAAGGGCAACTATGTTCTAAAAGCAAAACTAGGAACCTTGAGCCTCCTCCCGGGGAGGCACAGATGACCGAAGTATTTTTGTTGTTTGATGTTCGAGTCATTTCTGGAGTGAAAGAGGGATGGAATTTGAGGGTGTGGGGAGAAAAACCTAAACTCTGTTTTGCTTTTCAATGAAAAGGGCAAACAAAAGGGAGAGTATTACACCTTTGGAGCGGGGGAGTGCCGGCCAGCCGTGATGAGGGTGCATCTCTTGCCCAGCTGGCCTTTCTCTCTGGAGAAAGAGGCTGGGACGGTGGGCCTGACTGGCCTGGGGGCGCTTGCCGCCTCATTGCAAGGGTAGTCAACCTGGATTCACAACAGTTGTGGCATTGGTCAGTCGTTTTGGGAATACGGGACACCCTTAGAAATTCCATTGAGCCCAATGGGCTTCTGGGACTTGAAAGGAAAAGACAGAGATCTCTTACCTCCTGGGAAAATATAGTTACCTGAAGCCTAAGTCTTGCTAATGACGTGTTAGACCCACCCCAGGTCCCCGGGTTCCTAGGCCATGAAGTCACTAAAGGTCACAGAGGTGGACTCCCACCTGAGGGCCACCCCTGCTGGGCTGAGCTTCAGGGCAGAGTGGGGAGCACGGTCATGATGGGGGGTTTTGCCTCTGATGTTTTCTTTGTTACCTACATACACTTGTAAAGAACTGTGTCTCTGAACATTTGACTTGAGGGATCCGTATTGTACAGTTTGTAGTTTCCATTCCTCGGCACTTCCCCCCAAAGCCGAGACCTAATTGTTCACGTGGAGGGCCCGACTGATGTCCAAATGACCCCTCCTCTCACTCCCGTCCTTTTGCTCTTTTATTTAATGAAGAAGCAAAGTGTCAAGTTTTCCAAGATGTGTTTTTCCAGAAAGCAAGACCTGAAATTTTCCACAAACAAAATTGTGATTTTTTGGTGTGCATTTCTGTGATTTTTTTTTTTTTCTCCTTCATAAATCTCATTCCATAAACCATGGCTGTGCTCTGGTGGCCCAGCTGTCTGTCTAGCTCTTTCTACCTGTTTATGGGCTGGGCACTTTGGCCCTGGTCTACTGTATTATGCATATGTGGCCATTGAAGGGAGAAGGAACACAAAAAACCAAAACAAAGTCAAAGAGAATTATGAAACAGGACAGAAAGCTCATTTTAATTAAAATGGCCCATAGAGCTCTTTGGTATTCTGTGTTTCAGCCTTATTTATCAAAGAACTCATGCTGAGCCATTCTTAGGTTATTAAGAGTCAAATTACTGTTTTTCTTAGTATGTGGGCAAAGGCTTGCTGGATGTTATATAATGACAAAGCATGACTTGAAGCAAAACCATATCTCCCTAATTGTGCTGATGCCTGGGCTTTTTAACATCAGTTAAAAAGTTGGCTAAGCTCTCTGGGCTTCACATCACCTATCCTTAAGATGAGAAGATGGGATAGGAAATCTCTAACGTCTGATCCTTTCCAGCACTAAAACCTGTGATTTAGTAGCATAACCATAATGCAGCATCAACCATTTTTCATCTTAAACAACAGCACAGATTTTGTTTTTTATAAGGAGTTTGCCTTTAAGGCTAGATATTTAGTAGGGCTCCGAACAGCGATTACAATTAAATGTAGAAAAGCAAGATGACTGAGATAATTAATAGACCAGCTCAATTGCTAGCTTATTCCTAAGTAATGATTTAGGCATAGAGGAGAAGAATACTGTTAAAAACCGTCTTTCTAGTGGGAAGCAGCCGCATAGCACAGGGAGATCAGCTCGGTGCTTTGTGACCACCTGGAGGGGTGGGATAGGGAGGGTGGGAGGGAGGGAGACGCAAGAGGGAAGGGGTATGGGAACAGATGTATATGTATAACTGATTCACTTTGTTATAAAGCAGAAACTAATACACCATTGTGATGCAATTATACTCTAATAAAGTTGTAAAAATAAAAGGATATACTGTACAGGACAGGGAAATATAGCCATTATTTTGTAATAACTTTAAATGAAGTATTATCTATAAAAATATTGAATCACTATGTTGTACAGCTGAAATTAATGTAAAATGGTAAGTCAAGTATACCTCAAAAAAAAAAATGCAGATTAGGATTCAGTAGGTGTGGAGGGAGGCCCAAAATTCTGCCTTTCTAACAAGACCCGGGAGATGCTCCGCAGCTGGTGTATGGGCCACACTCTGAGTAGAGAGAGAAGAGAGTAGCCTGACTCCTGAGCAGAGACAGCCAGCTTGCATCCAGATACTCCTCTGACCATATCTTTATCTAGCTACATATTGTTTATAAATAAACTACTGTATGCTTAAAAACAAAACAAAACAAAACAAAACCATCTTTCAAGCCACGTACTAACTGCATAAGACCCAAAAGAGATCATGGGATAAAGCTCTCCCTCAACATGGCCATAGAATTGGCACAAGAGCCCACGGCATCCAAGAGGTTAGAATGCCCACGGAGTGGCCTGGCAGAGGAGAGGAAGCATTGTAGAGTATGGACTATTAGTTTCCAAGTACATGTCCAAGAAAAGACAACTAAAAAAATTATTTTCTTATCACAACTGAACTGGTTGTTTTGATGGTTAGGTTAGATTTACATTTTCTAGGTTATTAAGTATAATGCTTAACCCCAAAGTATGTTTTTTTGGAAAAATCACTACTAATGTGCTTTTTAATATATTTATAATATGTTGAACTTTTTTTCAACCAAGACACTTCTGCTTTAATGTCAGATCAAGCAGACTGTGATGAGGAGCTGGTGTATGTTGGTATCTGCTGGCATGTGTTGTCTGCTCACCTGTGTCCTGACTGTTCCAGGTGCCTCCTGTATACATGGCACCCTGTCCCCTGCACAGCCCAAAGAGGTGGGCACTGTTCTTTTGTTCCTTTTGCAGATGGGGCTCCTAGGCGGTAGAGCTGTTATTTGGACCCAGGCAATTTTTGCTCCAAAGTTCATGCCCTTATTAAACTGCTTTTTTTCAAAGATGGTTCCATGTTTTGTTAAGAAAAAAACCAAAACACTGTTATGATAAATGAAGGACACGTAGGTAGTAACGGCTTCCCAAGAGCATATAAATATCAGTTGATGCAAGGTATACTGTTGAGAGTAAAGTTGGGGGGAGGGGTATGATGCTGTTCTTCTAGCTTCTGTGACCTGTATGAGATTTTTTTTTTTTTTGGTGTGTGGTAAAAGTATAACATAAAATTTGTCATTTATTTCTAAAACTTTTTCATCATCCAAAATAGAAACTCTGTATCCATTAAACATTAATTCCCTCTTCCTCCTTTCCCCAGGCCCTGGTAACTTCTAATCTACTTTCTATCTCTGTATTTGCCTGTCTAGGTATCTCATATAAGTGGAATCATAGGAAATTTGTCCTTTTGTATCTGGCTATTTCACTTAATATGTTCAAGGTTCATCCATGTTGTAGCATGTATCAGAACTTCCTTCTTTTAAAAGAATGGCTGAATAATATTCCATTATATGGATATATCACACTTTGTTTATCCATTCATCTGTTGATGGGCACTTGGGTTGTTTCTACCTTTTGGCTACTGTGGATGGTGCAGCTATGAACATTGGTATACTAGTATCTGTTTGAGTCCTTGCTTTGAGTTCCTTTGGGTATATACCTAGGAATGGAATTGCTGGATCATATGGTGATTCTGTGTTTAGCTTTTTAAAGAAGGCCATGACGTTTTTAAAGAGTTAAGTTCAAAAGGCAGTGGATGCCCTTTTGGCAGTCTGTCCGCAGAGCACCTTTCTGGGCACCGTCAGGGAACAGGCATCGAAGAGATCAGCCTTGCATTTTATAATTCACTTCCCACCTCCTCTGGAGAGATCCATTGTTTACTGAATAGAGGGAAGAGTTTCTGCCACTGGTCCTCAAAGATCAGAGCTCACCCAGCCCTGTTCTCTGGACCCCTCCCGAAAAGCAAATTTCTTGGCGTTTAAGCATTAAACAGGTGTTTGTCTCCAGGTCTGCCTGGTGATAGGAAGCAGCATGTGCCACAGCCCTTGGCACATGTAAGCTCAGTTTGTATATACACATCCCAGAGGGATGGTTTGGAGTCCCCCAGGAACCAGCTGAAAATGGGGATCTGGCATGGGCTAGTAAGATTTATGCATCCTCATGACACCTGGTCTACGTTGAATTGTAGTTCATGGGGCACCTTATGAAGGCCAGGGTTGAAAGGGAGTGCTGTCCTTCTCCATAATTTGAGCCCTGCTACTGGTGGGAGGAAGGTGGGAGGAAGTGTTGGAGGTATTTACCATCATGTGGACACATCATTCCTGGATTTGGCACAGAGCAAAACTTTCCATCCAGCTTCTGGGTGTTTATTCTGCTTGTTATCGAACACCTGGCTGTTTGGAAATGTTCAGAGTTTTTTGCAATGTGGAAAGTAAACATCCAGGTGACAGCTGGGTCTTTGACCTTTCACCTTTCACCTAGGTGTTTTGGTGTCCTACCAGCTCCATCGACATTCCCAGTTGTCAGCTGAAGGCTAGGGGTTTTACGTGCAACGTGGAGGCTTTAGGTAACTGAGGAATTCCGAGAAAACCTGTCTGGGCCACCTTTTGTCTTTGCAATGACAGGGTGTAGAATGTTTGTGGATCCAGTTTTTGGATTACAAGTAAGAAGAGAGTTGAGGCCATTAGCTTCAGTCTGCTTGGTTTCAGTATTGAAATGTTATTTTTAGAAGTTTTTAGTGAACATAGTTTTGAAACCCCATGCTCTCTCATTTTGTTCCTTGGCAGATGAAAAATACTGATGAATTCCACGAAGATTTAGCCACAGGGAGGAATGAAAAGAAGGGATTGTGCATGTGTTGGTTACTGCAGGATTTCTCTTCTCCCTGGCTTCTGTGGTCTGTCTGCCGGAGAGTTACACATGCAGTGATTCTGCCACAAAACAACTACTACCCTAGGGTTTATTTCACTTTTTTTGTTGTATGTGTGTGAGATTTATGTTTAAATTTGAAAAGTGAAAATGAGAAAGGAGTAAACATTTTTAATCCTACTAAATTATATAAAGTATATCACTAACAATTTAGTACGTTTTCTTTCTGATTTTACTTTGTATACAAGTCATGCTTACAGATTCAGGCCTATATGCACCTAGAAGGTTGTGTGTGTGTGTCATGTGTGTGTCTTGTGTGTGTATATTTTTTACAAAATGGAATCATGACTATACATATTTGCATTCAGGCTACTTGTTTTCATTCATCAGTAACTATTGATGATATTTTACCAGGACCGAACATAAGAATACCTCATTCTTTTTAATGACTGTATGCTATTCTTTTGGAATAAACTGTTCATTATGAATGAGTCTCCTGTTGATGGATTCCAGTTTTCTTCTGTTACAAACTGTGCTTGAAGCAACAATTTTATTATGTGCTTTGAAGTAATCCTGCTCTTTTCTGTGTAGGCAAGATTTCTAGAAGTGGAATTAACTGGGTCCAAAAAAAAAAGTGTGTTGCTAATTTTACTGGGTACTAGCAAATTATTTTACAGAAAGATTTTTCTCAACTTATATTATCAATTTGAGTTTCTATTTCCCTCCACCCTCACCGAGTACTCAATGACATTGATCTTTCTAATTTTTGTTAATCAACTGGTGAATAACAGTGTCTCATCGTTGTTTTAATTTGCATTTCCCTGCTCCTTAATGAGGTTAAGCATCTTTTCATATGTTTATTGAGTATTTACATTCCCTCTTCTGTGCAACCAAAGATGGTTTATGTTCATTTGACTTAAGTGGCAGAAACAATGGAGCATTAAAAAGCTGAGGAATTGAGAAAAACGTGTTGAAGGTGACATCTTACATTTTTGCACTTTCTTTAGGAGTACCCGGAATCTGGTATGGAAATGGTGTGTTTAAAAAAGCACAGGAATCTTTGTGCCTCTGTTCCCCATCTTTGTAGAGTTACTGTTTGTAGTCTCTTAGCTTGTCATTAAGCAGCCGATAATTAATGGTAGGATGTCCCCTACAAAAGTGTCAACTAGTCTCCCTGTTGGAGGCTTCCAAGGGCATCCATTGGAAAATGCCACAGCTCATAAAATTGGGGATTGGTGCTATGTCAAGGAATCAAATCCTGGAGCCGCGGTGTAAGAAAATAAATATTAACAGCACTGTATGGGGCAATATTGATTGAGTACCAAGGTCTCTGGAAGGGCAGAAACACCCTGTTGGGTAAATGTGTTTCTCATTGTGAAAGCATTTTATAAATGTTAACTTATTAACATTATTGTCGTGCATCTCTAGGAAGTAAATATCCAGGGAGCACATGCCCTGGTAGATCTTACGTGGAATGCCACAGCCCCGACGAAAGACTGGAGCTGACCATATGCTCTAGGGTTAAAAAAAAAAGGCAGTGGCATGCGGGGCTGTATATGCCAAGATTTAATGTCTCGGGCAGAGGCAGACCATGCCCTGCCTGCACAGTTCAGGTTCAGCTCCATTTGGAATCCACTCTGTGCCAAATCTGGATCCAGGCACAAGAAAGACATTGACAGTTTGGCTGGGGTCCAGAGACAGGCACTAGCCATGATTAAGGGCTTATGGGCATGACATTTGAGCAGGGGCTCAAAGAACTGAATATTTACAGCAGGGCTAAATGCTGGATTACGTGGCTTGGTGACATCGGCCCGAGTTACCCTCCACGTGACTGGTTCCTCAGAGGCCAAGACAGTCCCATTCCTGATACTCCTGAGCGCTTATGGAGAGGGAGGGTCTCATTGTGGGCTCATCTGCCTCGAGCTAAATCAAGGAGCTAACACCCACCTTTTCCATGCTCTGAGCCTACAGCTCCGGGGTAGCCCCCAGGGGGGCCAGGACTTCCATAGAGGATTCTTAAACTGGAGATTTTAGCATTCACATCTTCTCCTCTTCCTGAGCATCCCTTTTATACATTCTGCAAAGAAGGAGCTTATCCCAAGAGGAGACACAGCCTCTTGTTTTGGTTCTCCTAAAAGTCTGTGGCCCAGCCAAGAGCAGAAAGCGAGTCTTCTCCAATGTAGAGAACAGACTCTCTCCATTGTAGGTCTGATGACTTCACGTTCATTTACTGCCAGACATTTCACCTGGGACAGTGAGAGAGCTCTAGGACCTTAGACTGAAACAACCTCCATGGTTTACAGGGGGAGTCGTTTTCAGGCAGCAGCTGAAGCAAAGTGGCTGCTCGGAACGCAGTCTTAATTCTGGGCTTGTAGTCTGTGAAGAAGAAGAATCCAGCCTTCACCCCCATGATGCTTCCTAAGACTGTTAGTGATGACTAGCAATCTTGTTTTTGGACTCAGCATCAGTAACTGCGCTCTGCAGTGATGGCTTGTGCTGAACCGAACGGCTGACATGAAATGAGTTGTCCTATAGTGTGTTCTTCTAACCTCTTACCTCGGTTGGCTCTGCTTTTCAAAGTGGACAGCTGCTCTGCCCTCCCCTTTTTATAATGGAGCGTTCGCCAGACGATTTTCTTTATTCTCTAATTTAGCTCCTTGAATCACTCATGTGCTTGCACGGGCTCTGCTGGCATTATCGGTTTTTTAGGTGATTAAGGCAGAAAACACTTGCAGTGCTCAGGGAATCATTCAGAAGGTCAGTTGGAATTCCTGAAATAAGATGAGTAGGCCCTGGCTTTTTATTTTTTCTTTCCATTTCTCCAGAATGCCTTGTCCAAAATGCCTTTAAAGAATGATACGGATTTGGAGAGAAATATTAAAGCCATGAACCTGAAAGATGAAATCTGCATTTTGGCCTTGATAAGGAAAAAGCATGCTTGCTTGAAAGCCTGAGTCTATTGAAATACTTTGAAAGCAAGGTGGAAACCTTAGAATCTTAGTCTGTTTGCATGTTGACAGAACGAGGGTGAGAATCACAATAACGTATTTTCTCACGCGCTGCTTATCTTCGAAAAGTCTCAAGGAGTTTGTAAACAGATGCATACACAACTGAAGTGTCCTGAGGATTCATTGCTCCCATATTTGAAATTCCGAGTGTATCTCAGGAACATGTAGCATCTATTCAGCGAGAGATGGGAGGGGCAGACCTATGTTTCCAGCTGACACTTCTTGAGATGTCCTGACAGCATCTAAGCGCTGTGGGGAAGGATCTAAGAGGACTTCACACCAGAAGCTTCCCGGAACAATAACAGCACCTACCTTGTGGGCTCCATGGGAGCGTTAAGGTTAAATTAGCTGCGGTGGAAAGGAGCGCTCAGGAAAGTGCCTGGTTTCCAGTACGTGTTCACTGGCGTTTGCTCTGCGTAGTTCCTTGGTGCCGTAGGGTTTGAGGGCTCCCAGTGGATGAGCAGTCTGAGGCTCACCTGCCCTGGGGTGCTGATACTGTGGGTTACTGTTAGGTTCCCCGGCTACTTGGCGGTTCCTGGAGGACCCCTCAAACCCATAAGAGTGACAGACCTACTGCAAACACTCTTTTGTATCTTAACATGATGATGTCAGCTTGCCAGACGTTCACCATGATGATAATTATTGTTTTCCTTTGTCACCAGTCTGAGTATTTATTATGAGGAAAATTTAGAATTCAGGTGATTCTTCTCTACCTTCCTTGTCTCCCTCAACTTCTTTTTAAATCAAGAAAGCAAAGCACCTGGTGTTCTGTACTAAGGTGATTCAATAACCACCTTTACTCTTATCTTTGCAGGTACGAAACCAGCATTGGAGCCTTATCATGGAAAGCGTGGTCCCATCCGACAAAGGAAATTACACCTGTGTGGTGGAGAACGATTACGGGTCCATCAATCACACGTACCACCTCGATGTTGTTGGTGAGTTTGCTTCTCCCCGAGTGGCAGCCACGTGCCAGCCTGCTGCAGCTTTACTCATTTGAAATTGTGAAAGTGAGTCTTGTTTCTCCCCGTGCTTTCAGGAGACTTGGTTTGTCTTCATTCTTTCTAAATACACGCTATCATTTGGGAAGGCTTCTTCTGTCATTTGACAGTGTTCTGTTTCCTGATTAGCTGAGTTTTATGTGTTTTGCGTGATCCCCTTGGCTCCCAGGCATCATCTTGTGTAATGTGGATGTGGTGTGAGACGTGCTGACGTTCTGGAAGCTGAGATTTCTCTGCAAAATGTTAGTGTGTGCAGGAAAAGGTACAGTTGGGCTGTGGGAGAACGTTGTTTCTGAAAGAAGGGCAACTATATAATGCTGGCTGAAGAGTAAAGGAAAAGGTATTATAATGACTGAGCTTATAGCTGGTTGGACGAAGGTTAACGTCAAGGGACCCTTCAGTTCCATCAGAAGAAAGTCATTAGACACTACAAGTTCAACGTCTATTCCTAGAAGCTATTTCTTCTGTGAAAAGGGAACTGTTTTAATGGGCTTATGAGTACTTTTTTTTAATCAAAGTGCTAAAATAAGCTATTTTAATGAAATATCTTAAGACAACATAGCTTGTTGTCCTGGAAACTCAAGTTTCTTCCTAAGTCTGGTCTATTATGATGGGTTTTGTTGTAACTGATGAAGAAGCTGTTTCTCTGTCTTGTTGGAGGATTGATAAACTTACACCTAGGAGGTGTCTCGTGTCGGGATGGTGGGCTGAGATCTTTTCTTTGTAGAAGCCACCTTTTGTCTTTGCCGTCAACCCTGACTCTCAATGTGACCATCTGTCCTTGAGTCCTTGCTGTGGGTTACCTAATCGGTTTGCACATCCCCACATGCAGGTTTCTGACTCCTGCTCAAGTCTCCGTCTCACCTTGATTCATTTTGCCTTAGTGTGACCCTCTGTAACCCCACAAACTCATGCCCACCCACTGTGCATCCATAAACAAAGGCCTTCCGCCATCATTTCCTGTGCATGTGCCCTTAGTATTATTTCACACGTGGGCATTTCTTCTCCTTCAATAAAATATAAACTCTTTGAGGAGAGAGACCCCATAGATATTTGAATTGTCCAAAGAGCCATTAAAGAAGCTTTGCAAAAGCTTGATTAACCAAATTACATAGATGTGGTTAATTGAAGTTTTAGGTTAACTGAAAATTAAATAGAAAACCATTTAAATTTTCTATCAGATTAAATTAAATCCATGAGAAACTCTGCCTTAGAAAACATAATACAGCCTTTATCTCCATTTGTAAGTGTTCAGTGAAAAAAGCAACATTTTATTATTCAGAAGCCTTAATGTGAAATTTGAAAGGATTTTGTATAATATAGATTCTATAGATATTCATAAAAGCCTGAGTTTTAAGAGCCTTCTTTTCTCACAGAGATATTTGTGGAATGTTTCTTAGTGGCAATCACTATGTACAGATATTTTACCAAACAAACACAAAGAGAAGTAACACTCAAACATGAGAAGAAAATGGTTAACATTTATTTTGGCATTGATGTGTCATAAGTCTATTGATCAAAGAGCACACGACTTGGACCTCCCTGGCGGTCCAGCAGTTAAGACTCCACGCTTCCAATTCAGGGGGCGCGGGTTCAGTCCCTGATCGGGGAACTACGATCCCACGTGCCGCGTGGCGCGGCCCCCCAAAATAAATAAATTAAAAAAAAAAAAAAAAAAGAGCACACCACTTGGATTTCACTTTGGACCTCGCATATCCTGAGTTTGACATGAAAGTATTCCTATTAAAGGGAAGAAAGTTTTGGGGCTAAAAGTTCTAAATAGTTAATTTTGGACAAAAGTCATTTATTGTGGGAATAAAATCATTGTGCTACAGCCATCTTTGGGGATCCTGGCTCTGCAGAGATCTACAAATCATTCATTAAGATTGGTTGGGGCCAGTCCAGGAATCAGGAGTCATATCTCGGCCACTTCAGCCGCGGGCTCTTGCTTATAGCAGGTTTTAGGTTGAGCTGTTATGTAAAACGTTCAAAAGCCCATCACCCCACCTCCCCTTTCAGCTTTCTGGCAGCTCATCTCTGTGAAGCCCTGAAATCTCTCTTAGAGTTTAGGGTTGGATTTGAATTGGGCTGCTGAATAATGGAATTGTGCTGTCTAATGTTAATCCCCTGGCAATCAGTCTTGTTGAAAAGAGCGTATGATTCAGTGGTGTAATGTGGAGGGAGCGTAGTGTATGGAGTAATGCAGAGAAAGGCCTGATTATGTCACAAATTTGGGAGATCGCCCAACTAAACGTGGGCCAATAATGACACAATGCTGGTTGGGAATATCCATTAAAGCTCAACCCCAATAATTTTCCAAGCCTTGAACCTTCTTTATAAATAGAAGCCAAAAGTCAGTGGAGTATAAGGCATTTTCAGGAAAGATGGAGGTGTGAAATACTCTCATCTTTGCTCAAAACCCTAGTAATTGCTTTGAGAAGTGGTAATAAAATAAGAATTGAGTCAGCTGAAGAGTCTCAGGCAGACTTACAGGGCTGGCAGACAGACATCCGGAACATCTCAGCAAGTGGAAACAAAAGGGGTTCAGGCTCGAACAGTGAATTTCTGGTGGCCTGTAGGTCCAAGTTTAATACATGGCTGCGTGATAGCAGCCTCTCAGCTACATCTCTGTTTGACAGGATATCAGAGACTCTTCCCCAGAGAAAGTGAAGTCCTGTCCTCGTTCCCATTCTCCGAGGTTTTATTTTTGTTGCTATGATACATAGGCTTGTAGTTTGGATATGACGACGCATCAAACTGGGTGAGACCTATTTATTGAAATTCTTCCTTGGAAAGGCATTCCCATAAGCACTTTAATGTAAAAGCTGTGTAATTTAAGTGACATTCTTGTGTTCTGGAATTAAATAGCAAGCCATTGTTGTGTGTGCGGGAAATGCTTTGGTTTATGGGAGCCCTTGTAGGAGCCTTGCTTGATGCTCATTAAAATTGACACCATTACTTTTCAGCCATTTACTTGCAAGGGAAAATTAGTGTGAAGCTCCCCATCTCAGTAATTGTGGTGATAATAAAACGGGCTCTCCTTAAAATAGCGAGCTCTGGGAGGTGGCAAGCGTTCACCCGTAGTTCATCCGTGAGTGAGGCTGAAGCGCAGAATTCTGCCTGGGGCCCTGCCACCAAGAAGCAGCAGCCTGGCAGAAGACGTTTAACTTTTGGTTTCACTCTCCTCGCGTCTGAAAAGGAAGGTGCTGAGACTCACTAATGTTAGATAAAGGCAGCCTGGTGCTGTGAGCCTAGCGGGTCTGTCGGCCCACACACTGGGGACCAAGCGAACTGGGACAAGTGACTTAGCTCCTCTGAGCCTCTCTCAGCAGTGATGCTTACCTCGTTTCTGTGATGGCTGTATCAGTTTCCTAGGGGCTGCTGTAACACATCGTCACAGGCTGGATGGCTTAAAACAATAGGAAGTTATTCTCTTGTCAGTTCTGGAAGCCAGAAGTCTGAAGTCAGGCTCTCTGTAGGGTTGGATCCTTTTGGAGATTCCGAGGGCGAATCCGTTCATGCCTCTGTCCCAGCTTCTGGTGGCTGTCAGCAGTTCTTGGCTTGTGGACATATCACTCCATCTCCAGCTCTTCCCGTGGCCTTCCTCTCTGTGTTGTCTCAAATCTCCCTCTGCCTTTCTCTCGTAAGGACACCTGTCATTGGATTTGGGGCCCACCTTCAATCCAGGATGACCTCATCTTGAGATCCTTAACTCAATCACAAAGACCTTATTTCCAAATAGGGTCACGTTCACAGGGGTTAGGATGTGGACTTATCTTTTCTGGGGCCACAGGTCAACCCACTATAGTGGTTATGAGAAATCGGTTGGGTAAACAGGTGAAAACACCCAGCTGGTACCTAGGTGGCTAGCAACAAATGCTACTTTCCTCCTTTCTAAACTTGGAAACTCCTCTGAGGGTTAGAAGACATCTTAAATGGGCTTTATTGACTCAACCAGAAGTTTTTTTTGTTTGTTTTTGTCTTTTGGTTTTTTTTTTTTTTTTTTTTTTTGCTGTACGCGGGCCTCTCACTGCTGTGGCCTCTCCCGTTGCGGAGCACAGGCTCCGGACACACAGGCTCCGCGGCCATGGCTCGCGGGCCCAGCCGCTCCGCGGCACGTGGGATCCTCCGGGATCGGGGCACGAACCCGTGTCCCCTGCATCGGCAGGCGGACTCCCAACCACTGCGCCACCAGGGAAGCCCTCTTTTGGTTTTTTTTGCTTTACACGGGCCTCTCACTGTTGTGGCCTCTTCCATTGTGGAGCACGGGCTCTGGACGCGCAGGCTCAGCAGCCATGGCTCACGGGCCTAGCCGCTCCGCGGCATGTGGGATCTTCCCGGACCGGGGCACGAACCCGTGTCCCCTGCATCGGCAGGCGGACTCTCAACCACTGCACCACCAGGGAAGCCCTCAAACCAGAAGTTTTATTGAACAATCTGGATGCCGTGTTGGGACCAACAGAGCTGGCCAGTGGCTGACAGTCACTCGTCCTGCTGAGGTTTCCATCTTTGGTTAATGCTGTCGTCAGGGCTTTCCCAGGACTGAGATAGTTGCTTGAACTCGCAGAAGAGGGTTGTAGAGTCTGAGAGCTTCAAGTTCATCGAGTTGGTCTCGTGACCTCCACCTCCACCTCTCACCCCATTTTACACTTGGGGGCCTCCAGGTTCCGGGCGGGAAAGTGATTTTTGCCAAGGTCTCCAAGGAACTCCAGAGCTGGGTCCTGTCGAATCCTGGAGTCGTGCTGCGGGCACCACACATTGCTGTCTCTGTTCAGGATTGCTGTGGAGTCAGCAGCTGCCGCAGCCAGACTCAAAGGTGAACCCCATGTGAGAGAGAGAGATGGAAGTATTCAGAAGACCAGTTGCTCCTTCTGACTCATGTAGACCCTTTCTTTGGCTTTGAATTATGAACTCTATCTCTTTTTGATGTC
This sequence comes from Mesoplodon densirostris, assembly GCF_025265405.1. Classification (NCBI taxonomy): domain Eukaryota; kingdom Metazoa; phylum Chordata; class Mammalia; order Artiodactyla; family Ziphiidae; genus Mesoplodon; species Mesoplodon densirostris. The sequence goes on from NC_082661.1 coordinate 10,455,911, forward strand.
CCGTTCTGCATTCCCAGAGACCATCAGATACCTTAAGAGCTTTTCACCTGGCATCGGGTATTTTGGGGGCAGCAGAGCAGCAGAGGTGGATACGGGGCCTCTGGATTTGCAGAGGCCAGCCTTGCCTACTCCTCTACAGTCTACTTTCCAGAAATTTGTCCTCCCGGGGCAAGAGCTATAGGCAGCACACAGTGTCTCGGTGGCTGGTTGGGAGCCGGTCGGGGCCGGGAGTCCCTTCTGGCTGTGAGGGGATCACCCAGGGCCCTCCGCCAGCCCTGACTTGCTCGGCGGCAGACAGGGACAGTGCTGTCCACTGGCCCTTGACATCAGTCCGCTGTAACTCGGCTTCAGACGTGATGGGACTCAGCCCGAAAGCAAGAAGGAATCCGTGCCAGTGCTGACTGCCACCCCCCGGGTGTGTGTCGGGGAGGAGTGAAGGCTGTTATTGCGGGCGCTGACCCATAGGCCTGACTAAGGGGCTGACGCCTGGCGTTGAGCGCTCGGCAGCCCGTCCCGTGGGAGAGGTGGTGTCAATCGTTTGTTGCTTGGGGCAGTCCCGTCCTGGGAAGACAAAGGACCCAGTGTGATCCCTGAGCCCTAGGAAGGGGACTGAGGCAAGTCAGAGCCCCTGAAACCACACTTCTGCAGTACAGCGGACCTTTCTTTTTGGTGAGAGGTGTCAGGTTGGAACAAAGTAGTGTTTCAGTAAATGAAGAAAGTGGTCTAGTTCATTAATTAACTGGTTGGTTTATTAGTGAGGCCCTCAAAATTAGGACCATTCCCGGCCACTTGCTCCGTATGGAAGACCTTCTCTGTCCTAGTTTCTGTCACATCATGGCTCCCGGGCACTGCTTCTGTTTCTCTGAGTGAAGAGGGTGGCTGTAGTGCAGGTGGCATGAAACTACACAATACCGTGTATCTGGAGATTTGAACGCATTGGACACCTGACCCTCACCTTCCAGCTTGGAGCTCTTGTGCATTTCCCTGGCAGTCGCCAGGCCTCAGCTCCACAGAGCCCCTTGGGATTCTCAACTTGAAGCATCTTGACCTAGAAGCTTCCTGGCCAGACCTCATTTGATTTTCCATATTCATGATTTTGATGCCAATGAATTCTTTTCCATTTCTTGCTCTGAGTTCAAACCTTGGTGTTTATCCTGATACTGGTTCTGCGTGCCAGCTTGACGTTGTGAAATCTAGCTGGAGGAAGGCAGAAAGCCCCTCAACTGAGAATGGATGGATGGAGGTGCCATGCCAGGCATAGGTCACAGCGGTGCCTTCCTAAGTGGGCTTGTTAAAGTGGACATGGAATGGTGGGGCTGTAGTGGGGGTTGTGTAGGAGGCCAAGTCCTGCTGCTTTTGTGGCTCCAGCAGCCAATACCGCCTCCTCGTCCTAACCGTTGCTACGGCGTCAACCCTCAGGGGGGCACCTGAGCACCTCTGGAGGTCCTGGTGGGAATTACGTGGGTGAGTGGTTCAAATCCTGTTTCCATCCTTTGCTAGCTTTGTGGCCTGGGAAGTCATGGAACTTCTGAACCTCAGTTTCTCATCTGTAAAATGGGGGATGACATGCTTTGGTAGGAGGGTGGTGCTTTTAAATAATGGGACCCACTAGTGATGTCTAGTCCTGTCATTAGGGGGTCCCACACCTCCTTTCATAGCTCTAAGCCGAGACATGTACACTCAGCTCAGCCCTGGCTAAAGGGGTGGTTGGTTGGTCCTCTCCTTTCCTTCAGGACGCAGATTTCAAAACTTCCTTTGGTAGCTACTGTTTAACAAGCTTTTTGGTTGCTACAGAGTGGCTTTTCATACCTATTTCACAACAGGTATTCCAGGGGCAAAAGCTGGCCAGTGGGTGGCTACATCAGCCCCGAATGTACTGACCAGCAGAAAGTGCTTTCCTGCAGGACTGATACCAGCTCAGAGTTACTCCTTCTGGGCATTGAGGGCAGGTGATGCCTGTGGGTGCCAGCTCCTGGGGTTGGAGCAGGCACACGCTGGCCTGGATGGGACCATGTTAGAACTGCCGTGTCAGCATATTTGCCATGTTCTCTGCAAGCCATCAGTTGCCCTCTGCTCCATAGTGGAGGAAGGAAGCCTTATTGATTGTTTTAGATTCTGGCAGTGGGCCTGACTGAGGTGACTGGGGTGAGGGCTAATATTTGAGCTCTCGTCTGATCTTTGGCATTGAGTCTATGGTGTGGGCAAAGAGGATGTAGAAGTGTTACAGGGCTTCCCTGGTGGCGCAGTGGTTGAGAGTCCGCCTGCCGATGCAGGGGACGCAGGTTCGTGCCCCGGTCCGGGAAGATCCCACATGCCACGGAGCGGCTGGGCCCGTGAGCCATGGCCGCTGAGCCTGCGCGTCCGGAGCCTGTGCTCCGCAACGGGAGAGGCCACAACAGTGAGAGGCCCGCGTACCGCAAAAAAAAAAAAGAAGAAGAAGTGTTACAGACAAGTGAATGACTTACAGCATTTTGTAAGAGGGTCTCTTCGTCGTAGCTGGAAATAATTCAGGTGGGCGCAGAGGGCGGAGAGAAAGCTTGTTGCTATTAGACTCTGGGCAAGTAGGCTTGGCGTGAAGATGTAAATTCATCCATGGCAGTCAGAGTGCCCAGTAATTTGAGCTAGAACTTAGCAAGATTTTGATCAGTATGTGCTGAATTGAAATAATAGAAAAACAGCCTGAGTTACTTATATTTGGGGGTATGTGGTTCTTAACATATTGCAACTTCTAATGCAAGGAATCTTCTGAATTCCCCTCTAAACTTATATATACAGCTTCAATTACCGGTCACCTTTTTTCACAAAAGACCCCAGTTGAGATGTATTATGCCAACTCTCATTAAGATGAGTGTAGAAATGCCAACACATTCTTCCCCTTTTAAACAATACTTCCACCAGAGTGCTTTTATGGATTCTCCCTCCCTTAGAGCACCCTGCTGTTACATTCAGGTCTTGTGTTTGGTTTATTTTCACAGTCAGGAGAAGGTAGGGCAGAAACGACCTATCGTAACAGGGGTGTGCTCCCAAGTTCAAGAGCAGGTTTGAGCTGGAAAGGCAGCATTTAGAGTTTCACCATAGTGAGGTCAGAGTCAGGTTGGAAGTGGGGAAGAGATGGCTGAGGGGAGGATGTTAGTGCTTCTCTGGGAAAGTTTTTCTGTTTCTCCTTCTGAGAAGAGAGAGGTGAGGAGATGAGGACCTCAGTGCCTTGGTTTAGAGGGAAAAGACAGAGCAGAGCATTCTACAGGGATTGTCTTTATTGATTGTACTGTAATGATTAATCCTCTGTCTATGGGGCACCCTGTGCTTGGCCTAGAGGGTGTTTGGGACAGTTGGTTGAATGAAACACGTGCTTTGGCCTCTTGGGGTTCTCAGCTCACAGTGCAAAAGACCCCAAACTGCCGCAGTGAGAAGATGATAAATAGGGATGGAGATTCCTGGATCTTGATAGAACTTCTCCTTTTACTTTCTTTCTCCTGGAGCCTCCCCCTTAGAGAATTCTCTCAAACAAGGCCTGTAGGAATTCTGTCCATCCCAAATAAATGTGCAAATCACAGGTCAGGTGGTGCCCCAGACATATTCTCTATCATCTCAGCATGAAAGTGCTCTTTTTTAAGATAAGCATTGCATATTATTTGGGAGGAATCTTTTGGAAGTTGTGCTTTTTTTGAAAAAGGAATTCCTCATTTTATTTGGTTCTGTATACACTCTGGACTGAGACTGAGAAGTGAAGGATTTAGTCCTTTAAATTTTACATTTTGGCCAAAAGAAACAAAACCATCTTGTGTGTGAACCATCACTGAGTGATCAGTGGGCAGTGGGCAGGGTTGCAGGCTGGCCTGAGGCCTCCCATTTGCCTTGGATGGTGAGAAGAGACGTAGAACTCATATTGGAGCCTTTTGTGATCTGGGTGACTATTTTGAAACTTCTCTTTATATGCTTGTAGCAAGGAATTATCTAGAATCACTTTTATTTTCAGGGTCTGAGTTTGCCTCTAAGAAAACAAATGAGGTTTTATTGTTCCACTTCTCCTATGGTTCGTTACCAAAGGGAGGCATTTCTTGTCTGCTCAGATGGGCTAAAAGCTTTTGCTTCTGCTTGACACGCCCCAGGAGCAAAGTAAGGCATCTGAGAGATTAGCATGATAGATTTTTCTGGACTTCCTCTAGAAGTAAGGTTTTTTAATGGTGAAAGTTGATGAAACTGTCAACATTATTACCGTGGACATCTCTCCACGTCTGTACATATCTCTTTGCTTCATCCTTCCTAGTGGCCTGTATGCTGTCTGTTGTGAACAGAGTATAGTTTATTTAATCATCCCCCTTTTGCTAGGTATTTAACTTGTGTTCATTTTTTAGTTTCCAGTTACCAGAGAGGCTCCATTGACAAGCTTTGCATACACCTATTTCTTGGGCACCTGGGTGAATATTTTTCTAGGACCTATTTCTGGATCTTTTTTGATATCAACATTTTCACCCTAAACAACTTCGTTCTGACTGCTGCTGTCTTTGGGACTCCTCCATGGTTTGGTTTTTAGCTTCTTTGCAAATCACTTGAAAAAAGATATTCTAAATCAGAGTTCTGCCTGTGTGACAAGAGGGTATGTTTAATTCCTGGACTTTTTTTTTCTCTTCTTTTTTTTATTGTTTCTAGCATATTCTTCCCATGAAGGGAACCCAGCTCTGCAGACACCAGCTGATAATCTTGCATTCCTGAAAGATGTTGCACCCTCTATGGCAAGTGGCGGGGTGCTGAGGCTCCGTGATGGAGCTCCCCAGCGTGACTGCTCTCAGCTGTGTTTACCCCAGCTCCTCAGGAGGGAGCCTGGGGAGACTGTTGTCTGAGTTTCGCATCAGCGTGAAAACCAAGCACAATACAGGGAAGGGTGGGGGGGACCTTGTGCAGAGTCTTTGTGTCAGAAGAGAGAAAAGCCTTCATTTGGTCAATGGGACAAGATAAACATGCTTAACTAATTGAGAAGGCAGCTTTTCCATGATCCTAGGACTATATCTTACTCTATGATATTATCACCTTTGCCATGTCTCTCTCTCTCTCTCTCTCTCTCTTTTTTTTTTTCAGTTGTGGTAAAATACACATAACATAAAATGTACCATTTTAACCATGTGTAAGTGCGCGGTTCAGGGGCATTAAGTACAATTGTTGTGTAACCATCACCGCTCTCGTTCCCAGAACTTCTTCATCATCCCAAAGCTATGTCTCCTTTTAACAAAAAGAAGGGCATTTTTGAACCTAAAATTGGCATGCCTTTGTGGCTGCCAGAGAGTCTTCAGTTCCAGTTTAAGTTTTCGAAGGCACAGAGATCAGGGTATCGTAAACATTTGGGGTGTAAATGACATACCGCCCTGCTCTTGTAATTTGCCCAAGAAGACCTAAATTGACACCCAGCTGGTAGAAGCCACTCAACTCCCAGCCAAATAATACCGTCTATGACATTAATTAAGGAAGGCACTGTGCCTCCGCCTGCTTTGGGCTTCCCAGGCCCTCCAGCCTCAGCCAGCACTTCACCCTGCGTCTCCACCTCATCGAGCAAACACAAAGGAATTAGTGGTGTTTTGCTTCTAGCATTTCACATGGTGCAGCCTCCATAAGTCACTGAGGAACCTCAGTGCTGGAGGGAAAACACTTTGGCTTTTCCCAAACCAGCTTTTGCTCCCCAGACTTCGTTCTCTCTGCCGAGAAACGTGTATGTTTTAGAGGAAGATGGATCCCCAGCCCAGTTCCTCAAGACTTTCCAGAGTCAGATGTCCAAGCAGGAGGAAAATGAGGCTACGTGCAGGTTGGAGAAAGAGCAGCAAACCAGTCACCTTCTACCAAAATGCATTTCCCGCCCCCCCACTTTGTTTTTTTTTTTAAGTAATTCCAGGTACCCAGCATCCCTAGTCTGTTCTAGAAGGTGACAAGCAAAATACTGGTTACGCATACTTTGATTCTTTCTGAGAAAGAAAGAAATGTGGTACTCCTCCTGTGGCACTCCTTCTCATCCTATATCCTAACTGTCCCTTTTCCTCCAGATCACTTTTGGTTCTGACCTTCTTTTGTGCCAGTCTCTAGAGGTTGGAGGAAGCTTAGGGAAAACAAAACTCAGAACCCAGCTAGATGTAGCCTGTCTGGTTTGAGGGCATTTGGCACAGTCTTGACAAGACAATGAACTCATTCTACTAATTGTAATTAGCATGAGGTCTTTAGCAGGTTCTTGGGCTCCTCAAACTTCAGAGGCCTTTGATCGGCTCCCCTAATAACCATGCCTCATGCTAACTGGTTTAGTGCGGTTTTTTTTATGCAACAAAAGCCACCACCGCCTCCTCTTGAGAAAAAAAGGGAGGCTGGGCTTTAGAAACAAGAATTCTCAGTTGTTTTCACTTGTTCTCTAAATCGCAGAATGTTCTTTCCTCATTCAGGCCCTTGGAGTTGCTAAGAAACTGCCGTTTCAGAGGAGAGGTAATTAAATTTTGATTTTAACTTAAAGACAGGGAAGGCAGGGTTCTTCGCGTTCCTTAAATGAATGGGCGCCCCGAGAGCAGACTTTCTGTTTCCAGATCAGTCCTGGGCAAGCGGTGTGATTGGGAGTCTTTTGGTGTTTTGCTGCCAGAGAGCGGGGTTTTGAAATGGTTCTTTGCTGCAAGCGCTGCTGAACTTTGGGGAGAGATACTTAGAAGACCAGTGTGTGCTGGGAAACCAGTGACTCTGGGCTTGATTAATTTATAGGGTGTGATTTAAGAAGCTGGTTCTCCCTCTGATCCCCGGGATGCGTATTTACTGAGTCCGTACAGGAGGCCCCTCTGCCTGGTGGACATTTTTTATGGCCTTTGCTATGTCAGAGCAAAAGTTGTAGATCTCTTATGAGCAAACGTATTATTATGTCCAGGAGAGGATGGGCATGTTATAAAGTTTCAAATGGTCAATTAACAAAGATTTATTCTTTGTCACTCAGGTATTTTCTCTCTCTCTCTCTCTCTCTCTCTCTCTTTCTCTCTCTCTCTCTTTCTCAATAATTAGCCCTTGGAATGAAGCAGGCTGTGTTCTTCCTGCTTTCCGGGTCCTAGCTTCAGAGCAGGATTTTGAGACAGGCCATCTGATGTTTAGACTTTTAGCAGCTGGGCCTTCTGGTTCGGTAAAGTGGACTCATTTGGAGCACTTGACAAAAGGGAGTGAGAGGGAGAATGCGGGGGAGAGAATGTGTTTTTTAAAGCACTCCGGGCTGTGTTTACTACACATTTATTTGGTAAAACCTCATTCCAGCAGGGCAGCCAACTGTCCATTGGCTTCAGCCACGCCCTTTGGACTGCCTTCCATTCTGTCTTAATTTGGAGCTCACGCAGGGACCTTAGAATCTCTATTGTTAAGAGTTCTCATCCTCTTTTGGGCCCATGAACTGGCCCCTGCGACCTGCTGAGCCCAGAATATGTATTTTTAAACATTTCAGTAAAAACACAGAGGTGAGGTGCTCGTCAGCTTTTCTGTATACGTATTTCACTCCCCCGGTAAAGAGAAAAATCTATTTGCTATAATATCTGAGAGTTGAACATGCTGTAGGAGACCCTTGCCTAAAACGAAATCCTTCCTGGCGGAGAAGATGTGACTTTTGTTATCGCAGAAGAACAAGAGATGGGCCAGCTCTGGGTTTTATTTTCTCATCCAGAGATAATTCACTGACTAATTCTTCTTTTTATATCAGCTTGCTGCCCCAGAGAGTTGCAGACCCAAGGGCTTTGGTGTGGCCCAGGGCTGAGGAGAACACATTCGCTGTTGGAGGGTCTTCCTGCCCACCGTCACTGCCCTGTCCCCGTGGTGCTTCCCAAGTGCCCGCTGGGCCGGGCCTCGGAGGGGCTGCCCGCTTCCTGGGGGCTGCCACCCAGCCTGTTCTCCTAGCTGCCATCTGCACCCTGCTTTCACCCCAGCTTTTCAGAAGTTAGAACGGGAGTCCAATCGCTGTCATCCCCTCACTAACGATTCCTGTTCTTAAGGGTCTGATGGACGCAAGGAAGAGTGATCACTGAAGGATCTGAGAAAGGGGAGCGCCGTGCTCGGCAGATGCTGGCATCCAGGGACCTTTTCCAAGATGTTTCAGGCCTCATTCTCCGACTTGTTTAAGGGCAGAGAATAAGGTTGCAAAGGAAATCAAAGCCTGATGTGGAGAAACGAAACATGAGGCCTACTGACTTTTTAAAAACATTTTAAATAACATTCTCTAAGGTTTCATTTTATACTGAAGGCAGCTGTAATAAGTTTTGGAAGGCGGTGTAAGGTTTCGATTACAGAGCGATCCAGCTTGCAGTTTTTGTGCCCAAAGTGAGAAAGGGCCGAGGGGGAGTTGGGGTGGCTAAGAGGTTATTTTGAATAAGGTGAGAAAACTTGAAAGGATGAATTCAAGACTGTAAGCGGTAACATTTGGTACGCTGTAATTTGCAAATGCAATAACATGAAACCATTGCAAAGGTGGTGGGGTTTTTTTTTTTTTTTTGGTGAACATAGTCCGGATAGCAATGGAATAACTTAATAACTAGAGCGCAGCAGCACGCTGACCACAAGTAAAACAAGACTGCAGCTCCGTCGTGGGCCCTGCCAGTGTTGCTCCAGTGACGAAGTTCTCTGCTGAAGGCTGGCGCAGGCTGGAGCTGTCGTGCCGTATGAAAGACCTCATTGTTCATGGGCATCGTTATTTGGTATTACATGCACAGTGTTTGCTTGTGAAACGATTTATGAGAAACAAGCATGTTTAAGAAAGGGGACTTGGTTTGAAATTCAGTTGATCTGGCTTATGACATTTAAGATTTTATAGTGCCTTTGTTTCTGAGAATAAATATTTAGGTCCACTGTAAATATTTATCTTTGAACATGCAAACACATGCACGCCAAACTGGAACACTGAGCCAGAGAATGAACTGATACCTGACATTCACTTCTCTGTGGAAAGGAGTAAACTAACTCAGTATTTGATAGGTGCAAAGTCGCCTATTCTGTGAACTTGGCTGGCTGTGTCCAGCCCGGAGGGCAGTGATCCTTGGACTTAAATCTCTTGGGAGGAGGCCTGGTGGGGAGAGTGTGTGTGGACTTAATTCTGTTCTTCTCACGTGAATGGGGCGAGCCGGGGTTGAACCAGAGCTCTGTCCCTGCCAGCTGCTGGCAGGTCCCCGTAGCATCCAGCTGGCCGCCAGGCTGGACCAGGAGGCTCACAGTGGCCCATCGCTAGGATGGTGTCTCAGCCAAGCAGTGAGTGTTTCTAGTGATGCTTGAAAGGATCCCAGCTTTGAGATTTTCTGCCCACAAAAACTAGGAGCCTCGACTTCTGGGCTCTTTGCTTAGCCTGTGCGGATGATACTGTGAAAAATGAATGACTTCTTTGGGGATCTGAAATCTTTATCTTTTTAATGTAAAAATATAGGTGTCTGTGAAGTGATGGGAGGTTCTGGAATGAAATGTGCTCAGAGTAATTGCCAGCACTTTTTCTTTTTTCTATTTTCCCTCCCTCCCTCCCTTCCTTCCTTTTTTTTAAGTTTTTACAACCAGCAACAGGCTTATTGCAGTAAAATCAATTTGCACATGGTCTGGCTCTTGTCCAACACATTCCACTAAATGACATTTTAATCTGAAAGCCCAGATATAGAAAAGGTTAGGTAGCTAGCCATCGTGCTGATTGGCTGTTTCCCGCCCTGTGCGCGGGGATACTTCGGTGCACCATGGAGACATCCTTGCTGTGTTGGGCCTGTTGGCCTGTCCTCATTTTCCTTGGTGGTGTTTCAGGCTGGAGGGTAAAGGCAGTGGTACCCACAGTGCGGAGAGGGAAATGGGCGGTGACCCGTGCGTACAGGTAGGTGGGGATGGGGTGATATTTGTGAATGGACGGATGATTGGGTGTGTGACTCTTGACCGAGCTGCTGTGTAGGAAGGTTCCAGTCCAGTTGTGATTATGGTGCCTTTGCAGACAGGATCACACAGCAGGCTGGTCTGTTACTTGATTCTTGAGGAACCTGGTGTGTGTTTGCTCCTGCACCTTGATGTGGGTGCCTCTACAGGGTTTCTGCAGAGACCACCTCTGAACCAGAGAGTTTCCCTAGAGACTGAGGCAGATGAGGGAGGCTGGGAAGTAATTCCTGGCAGCTTCTCTATGGGGACTCCTTTAAGACACCCTGAGACACGGCCAGGGTTTGGGAACCGGTGTCGCTTTTTTTTTTTTTTTTTTTTTGCGGTACACGGGCCTCTCACTGCTGTGGCCCCTCCCGTCGCAGAGCACAGGCTCCAGACGCGCAGGCCCAGCGGCCATGGCTCACGGTCCCAGCCGCTCCGCGGCATGTGGGATCTTCCTGGACCGGGGCACGAACCTGCGTCCCCTGCGTCAGCAGGCGGACTCTCAACCACTGCGCCACCAGGGAAGCCCCGGTGTCGCTTTTTGTTCTTTCGGTGCCACATCTGAATAAGCTGAGGAATGTCTGTCTGTGCATCTAGCATGGGATGCACAGTGACACTTACTACTTATCGAGGAGGTGAATGGGGGCATAGGACAAAGAATGGCCGAATGGAGTGAATGCCACAGCAAAGAGATGAAACTATTTGTTCATAACTTTGGGCCTTCGTTTTTAGTTTATTTTCTTTTTGAAACAATGGATGGGAGTCTTCTCAGAGCATCTTAGAAATGCACGGGGAGACACTGCCTATAGGCACCATTTTGGAATTCAGGGCGACCTTAAAGTTAGTCTTGTCGCTTCCCTGGGATGGTTAAGCTGACGACCAAGGTGAGCTTCTGATGGTGTCCCCAGTGGAATGAGAGAAGAGGCACTCTTTTCCCCGCCATTTGTCTTTTAGATTGTCCGAATAAAATCTTATCCCTTGCTCGTCAGGTGGCCACGGACGTCCAGTGACTCATGATGTAGTAAGTTCTTCTCTCAGTTTTCTAAATAAGTACTCCTTTCACAAGGGTCACACTCCAGCCGTCTCCTTTGAAGTCGTTTTTGTTCTGTGTCGGGCTGTGGTGTTATTTCAAAGGAGTCAGCCAGCAGGCTCGAGGCCTTTTTGGCTTGAGTTCACGGTCAGCCTTCTGGACAACACAACTTATTTGTTCGTCTCTCCCCCCCGTCCTGGCCCTGCTCCCCCTTCCACCCCTCGCTCCCCCTTCCACCCCTCTCTCCCCCAGAGCGATCGCCACACCGGCCCATCCTCCAGGCCGGACTACCGGCAAACGCCTCCGCTGTGGTCGGAGGCGACGTGGAGTTTGTCTGCAAAGTGTACAGCGACGCCCAGCCCCACATCCAGTGGATCAAACACGTGGAGAAGAATGGAAGTAAATACGGGCCCGACGGGCTGCCCTACCTCAAGGTTCTGAAGGTGAGCACGTTCTGAATCCAAAGACGCCCATGGCTGGGGTCTCCCTGATGGGTTCGGCCACAGGTCCTTTGGCTTCTCGTTGGATTTGAGAGGAGACGACTTTCTTACTTGTTCAGCACAGGGTGTGTTTAAGAATTAGCAGATCGTTAGGCTTGCTGATAACGCCTCAGAAGGGAGCCAGGGGGTAGCGGGAGGACTGCCAAAGCTGGAATCAGAATAGTTGAGCTCTTTATCTGCTCTGAGGTCTTAGATGGGACATTTAGGCTTAGCTGCACATCTATAGAAGTGGTACTATCTCCCCTACAGGGCGTTACGTGGAGTAAACGGGATGAAGTAGCTGGAAAGAGCTTTGTAAACTCTAGGCGTTGTGCCAACGTTTATTGTTACACTGATGTTGTTTTCTCTTAATATCCCTTAATATGACCTTAGGATCACATTTTAGTAGCCACCTTTTAGAAACAATGTAGATTTTCCTTTTAAGAGAGACCCCTTAACCTTTGAAATTCATTCACACGTGGTTTAGGTGATAAGCTTGAGAAGGTATTCCTGCACTCATGTAATGTTGAACAAGGAAACTTTCTTTCCCCTTGTAGTTCTTACTTGGTTCCTTGCAAGACCTTGTTTTAATAGCACCAGCCTCTTTATTTTTTAGATCTGTCTTGCTCTTCAAGATGGTGATAGCAAGCGGCAGTTAAGTCTGTACAAATGCTTCTGAGTGCACTGCCTGCCACGCCTCCCACGTTGAGCTGCTCATAGAGAATGTCCTTTAAAAGAACAGTCTTCCAGTAGGACCATAGGAAGCTCCACTCAGAACATTAAACCCATGCAGTGTTCTCTCCAGCTGAGAACACCAAGGATCCAAAAAGCTGGAAAGAGATGAGCAGCCTGGGGAACTGTGGACCTGTTTTGCAAGGGGATCGATCCCACCCTTCCTCCCCTCTCCACTGGGTCACTTCTGCTGTCCACTAGTTGACTTCTTGTCTTCCTTCTAAACCCACAGCCCTTTGATGTTGCTGTTTAGATGAGATGGAGGTTGTTTTTCCGTGGTGTGTTGGTGGTGGGACCCTAGGTAGTGTGAAGTCCTTCCTGGTTGGCCATTATATTGTTCTCCTATGTCTGTTCCAGCACTCGGGGATAAATAGTTCCAATGCAGAAGTGCTGGCTCTGTTCAATGTGACTGAGGCGGATGCTGGGGAGTATATTTGTAAGGTCTCCAATTATATAGGGCAGGCCAACCAGTCTGCCTGGCTCACTGTCCTGCCAAAACAGCAAGGTAACAACGTTTTTGTGTTTTTTTGTTTTTGTTTTTGTTTTAAAGAAGGCTGGATATAGAAGCTGAAAAGACTTGGTGCTTTGGGAGACTGCAGGCAGCTTATAGGATAACTCTGTGGTCTTGGTATATTCATCATAATCTTTCTTTGGTGATGCAGCTGGTATGATGCCAGCAGCCATGGAAAAATGCCCACAATATTCAAAGTGCTTGTTCTAATTTCTTCTAAAGATTACCTTCCACCCCCACCCAGTTTTTAAGTTGTTCCTTCTGGTTTATCTCGTTCAGGCTGCACATCTACTATCATTACTGCACATCAGCACCATTGTAAACGCACACCGGCATGCCTGTTGAATTTGTGGCATTTGCATAGCAGCAGAATTCATACCTCTTCTGCCCCCACATTTTGAAAGAAATATTGGCACGATATAATTGGTTCAACAGAGCATCATTTTCCTGGTTGCATAACTGATACTTATGGAATACTGTCCTTGACTTTGTTATCCCAATTCAAGGATATTCCATCTGAGTGAGTAAATGTATGGCTGGCTGCTGTTGAAGACAGCAGGTTGCCTTTCTCGATTTGTCATGACTCACATTCAAATGTTTGTATTAAGAAAAGAAAAAAAAGAGTCTGTTTCTTTGCTACCAAGATCATGCCTTCTTCCATTTTCTTTCAATGCAATGTATGTCAGGATGGTTACGCAGGAATAAAAATAACCAGAGCCTGCTAACCAGCACAAACTCCCTTCACCCTGGTGGTTCCCACAGGCCTGGAAGGAGGTGCCAGGTGTCCACGTGGGCTTATCTGTGGTGTGCTGTCTTACGACACGACAGTTTAGACAGAACCATCCTTTTTTCGAGGTGGGAGTCTGCAGCCAACAGGACCAGAACCCAACTTGGACTTTTGGGTGCCATACTTTTGGAAAATCACCCCTATATCCAACGCAAAGCAAAGCAAAGCAAAGGCCAAGAGAATGGATCTCTGTGGGTTGATTTTTCCATGCCTTTGATCGCATGCATGTACGTCTAGGTGGTGAAGCCAGTGTGGTGACGGGCCTGTGGAGGTGAGCTGCTCCGTGTCGCTCAGTCTCTCTTGGTTGTGGGCTTTGTGGATGGGCTGCAGTCGGAATCTTCCGGTGGCCGGTACCCTCCGGAGCCCCCGGTGTGACGCCTCATGGTTCCACGGCCCCCTCCACAATCATTCCTGTGTCGTCTAGCCTTTTCTCTTGCTTTCCTTGTTTTCTAGGCCGCCGGTGTTAATACCACGGACAAAGAAATTGAGGTTCTCTATATTCGGAATGTAACTTTTGAGGATGCTGGGGAATATACGTGCTTGGCGGGTAATTCTATTGGGATATCCTTTCACTCTGCATGGTTGACAGTTCTGCCAGGTATATACTGCTCTTTCTCTCCATGGTTTTTTCCCTCTTCTTGGTTGATTGCTATAAAATTAACACAGCTTCTGTTCTCAGAAATGGCCCCTTTTCCCCTTGCCTAAAGAGTTTTTTTAAATGTTTAAAAATTATCCCCCAGGGATAAGAAAGTTGTCTTGGAAATTCACTCACATTGAGATCCCACCCTCACATTTATGATCACGTGAAATTTCACCCTTCAAACCCAAAGGGATCTTATATTTTTAGTGAGTCATTGGGTCAATGTATAGATTTATCCCATCCCCCTTTCTTTCAAGGAAGACATTGAAATTACTTTGTAAAATCCAAAGTAATTTTTTCCCATGTCAAATTCCATTTTGCTAAAATCCCGTAAGTACTTTTATTACTTTTGTTCTGCTTTCTGTTTTTAACAAGATGTAAATAGAGGGGTGTATGTTGAGGTGCCCGGGGAGAAGCACCCCCGTGTGTAGGGTGTACAGAAGCAGTGTGTTACCTACCTTGGGGATCGGTGGCTTGCTGCATGATGCAATGGAATGGACTCTCAGTTTGCTTTTACTGCAAAGCATGCTGTTGCCATCTTGGGCTTGATGTTATTTCCACCCTACAGAGAAATCAACATCACTGAAGCCCTGTTGCCTAAACATTGCTGCTGTCTGAATCTTTAACCCACACCTCTATCCTAGTCAAGCTTTCTTGATAATTCCTATCTCCTTTAATGCATCTGTCTCTCCATCATTTCCTTTGTGAAACTGCATAGACTATGGTTTGCTAGCTCATAATGTTCCACTGCAGTTATTAATTCCTTATTTTTAAAGTGCGGTGCCTACCTGCATGCTTATTTTATATCTAGTAAAAATAAATTGAGCATTTCGTTTTGTGCTGTGCTGCTAAGAGTTTTGACTATCTTGCAAATAGTTTTCTGTTTCAAATGTATAAGCTTTATTAAATAATGCCATTGCATTCATTTTTCCTTTTGTTGTGAATCTGCTCTGTGAATATTTGCTCTGAGACAGTGAGATGCCTCTTGTATTGAGCTTGCTTTTACTTGCAGTACTGCATTCTGCAAGTGCCTGATTGGCACTTCTTAACCAATTTGCCTGACAGTACAAGCACATTAACTAAGAGTGCAGTTTGAGAAAAATACTCCTTGGAAATACACTGCTTGTCGATTGACCGTTAAGCACTAAGGAGGAAGCAGATATTATTGGAAGTTGGTCTAAGAATGTGCTAACTTAAGTAATTATATGTATCCTCACGTGCGACATTATCTCTATTTTTCCTTTAAGAGAAAAGTTGCAGTGACATCAGTATAACGAGATACACAAAAATTTAAATGGTTATTGATGAAGGCATGTTACAAGCTTTTTATCGTATGGACGTAATGATTCGATATTATAAGCAATTCAGTCTTTACGTTAAATGCATTTGTTTGTTTAGTTGAATAATCCACTGGACTATATTAAGAAATTCGAACCTTTTTCAGTCCGGCCTACTAGATGGATACTTATCTCATGTCCGATGGAACTGTGTTCATCTGGGTCAATGACTGTCGCATCTTCCTTTGGAAGAGCTTACCCAAATGAGACTGAGGCACCATTCCTTTAGCAATAAAAGTGGGCATCGTGCATGTTTAAGAATTTTTCAGTGGTTTGCCTCAGAGACCATCAAGGAAGATGACTCTCCTTTTGTTGAGGTTGTGGTTGGCTGCCTTACTATGCCCACATGTCTAACAGAATGTGACCTCGTAACCTGCCCCTTGTAACTTGGCGGCAGCCAATCCACCACGATCACAAGGTTGCAGAAGCCCGTTGAGGAGAGAGATAGTGACCACCTGGGCCCCGGTGGTAAAGTGAGGAGCCCTTGGTTATTCACCTTCGCTTGGAAGAGGCGCACGGCTGGCCCGGAGCCCACGCCCTCCTGCAGCGCTGAGTTATCGGGAAGCCCGTCTTGCCTTGGGAATGGTCGTCGCCTTTTGATTCCTGTAGTTCTGACAGGATGCATCAGTCCGGTGTCCTAACTCTGTGGCCTGCTTATCTGTTCCTCTCCTGTGATCTGCAATCTAGCTCCAGTAAGAGAAAAGGAGATCACAGCTTCCCCAGAGTATCTGGAGATAGCCATTTACTGCATAGGGGTCTTCTTGATCGCCTGTATGGTGGTGGGGGTCATCGTGTGCCGGATGAAGAACACAACCAAGAAGCCGGACTTCAGCAGCCAGCCAGCTGTGCACAAGCTGACCAAGCGCATCCCTCTGAGGAGACAGGTAACAGAAAGTAGATAAAGAGTTTGAAGAGGTTTACCCCTCCCTCATGCCTGGCCAGCTCTTGGGTCTCTTCCTCCTCTGCCTCCGTGCCACCTTCTCCTTCTGGGGGTGTCCCTGTGCCAGTGGTTCCCATGGGCCTCTTAGCGGCCATCTGATCAGGGTCTGGAGCTTGGAGGGTCAAGTCTTGGTGCATCAGTGGGGTCGACCGAGTCTAGTTCCAAGGGCAAGAAAGCCCCATGGTGCAAGACTCTGAGCTCTTCCACGTGACTGGAAATAACCCAGGAGGCAGTGCCCTGGTGCATTTGGTGGGGCTCAAGTGCAGCGGTCTCTTCAGAGCATAAGCCCCTTTTGTTCCTGTGATCGAACGCTGCTTTTGGAGACAGGCTCATGCCACTAGTTGGAAAGCAAGGGACTCTAGTTCTCTTAGATTTATTTCTTTAAGTCAAGGTCAGAAATCTGTCCCCGGAGGTGACTGAGCTACTGCCCCATGAGGTCTGTCTTAACTGAAGTTTGGCTCCACCTCTTTGATTCTTGAAATAGAATCATACGCCTATAGTATATTGTTTGCACTAACATTGTGACTGTGGATTCGGTGGCAGAATGATTTATAATGAATAGGGAACAGACTGTTGTTAACCCCGCACTTGGTCTTGGTCTTGGTTACTTTTTCCTTGCGTGTTCCTCCTGATTGGTTTACCTTTGCTTTGGGCAGACAGGGCAAGATGCAGCCTACACCTCTGCTTTAAGCCCAAACCCTGCAGAGCTCTGATTCTCTCTCACGCTCACGAAGATGGAAAGGGGAAACATGTGTGAAGGCAGTGTTTCCAGAAGTACTTGGAACTTGGTTCCAATAAAGGCATGTTTTTTGGGGTTTTTTTTGCGGTACGCGGGCCTCTCACTGTCGTGGCCTCTCCCGTTGCGGAGCACAGGCTCCGGACGCGCAGGCTCAGCGGCCATGGCTCACAGGCCCAGCCGCTCCGCGGCATGTGGGATCTTCCCGGACCGGGGCACGAACCCGTGTCCCCTGCATCGGCAGGCGGACTCTCAACCACTGCGCCACCAGGGAAGCCCTCTTCTCTTTATTTAGTATAAAAGAGGCGGATGCCTGTAAAGTCCCCTCGACCCAACTCTGTTGGTTGTGGTTTATGTCTCTCTGGCTGACTGGCCCTTCTCCATCGTCATCTCCACCTAAGTTGGCCATGTCTCCTCTTCTCCCCTGTGTAACGAAAGGGAACATTCGAGCTCTTCCTCCTTTTGTATCCCTCCCTCCTTCCTTCCTTCCTTCATAATTTTCTGAGTGCTTAGTCTAACCCAGGTTCCATATAAGACGTGGCCTGTCGCCTTCCCCAGTGGCTCCAAGGTCATTTGGGGGCCTTCATTTGAGATGCAGTTGCCTTGTGTTTCCGTAAGGTCGAGTGCTATAAGCAGAGCAAAGTGGGCAAACACCAGGTCCCTGGAAAAATAAATCTCTGGGAGTTTATTTGGGGAAATGTTAACACATCTCAGCTGCTCGTATGGGAGGCCCTGATGCTTCACAAAGAGCGATTCGTCCATCATAAGCACAGCCCCTTTGGTGGAGGAGACGCTTATCAGGTAGCTGGATAAAAGGGGGTTATTGGACTGTAGCGGGAATGAAAAGCCCCAGAAAGGCCGGCAGATCATACCACAGGGATGCCAAGCATGCCTTTACCTGGCGACAGGTGAGCCTGTAATCAGATGTCTTAGGAGATGGGTTTTTCCCAGGCATTTGCTAGGCGCTTGTCATGCTGCATGTGCCCGGCCCTCTTTATCACACGGTAGCATTCTGCATCTTTGTGGTGAGTCCGAATTTCATCTTCTCGGGCCTGACCCTCGCCCCTCCCCAGAGGTGCACAAACCGCATCTCACTCAATCAATCATTGCTCCCTTTTTAGAACAAGAGAAGGTTAAAAAAATTTTTTTATCCTACTGTGAATTTTTTTTTTTCATTGACATTTACTAATCTGTACTGGACTTACCAAGTGTAAGACAGACATTTGAGTTTATTTGTTTTTGAGACAAAAATACTTTTTCTCCAGTACCTAAGAAGAAATTCCTTGTGATCATTACCCAGTAACCATGAATTTTTTTGAGACTCTTTCTGCGTTTTGATGTTTGGGGAAAGAGAAACAACTTTTAGGTCGGGGGGAGGCGGGTAGCACGGGGCATCTCCTGGTTCCCCTTGACGGGGGTCCTCCCACATTCTGAGCTGGGGCTCAGGCAAGGGGACCAGCAGGAGCCAGTCCAGAGAGGGCCATCTGCGTGAGCCTGTCGGCTCGTGTACAGGTTTCCAGGGCTGCTGGTGGACGGCGTGGCCGTTGTGAAGCCTTCCTTGCCCATCCGTGAATTACAGGGAGGGCTACCCTTCCCACGTTTTGCACAGATTGGTTGGGTGGGGGCAGGGGGGAGGGGTGTGAAGGGAATTGAGGACGTCTGTTCAGGAGGCGAGCAGCCTCGCTGCGTTTGTTGAATTGGTTTTTCAGGGAGCACATCAGCCTCTTTCTCTGGAACAGACACTTGCATAGGGCACGATGGAGCTTCAACTGTCTCCATAAGCAGATAAACACAGCTCCCGGGTGGGGACACGCACATGGGTGTAGCTCACGCTGTCTCTCACCACCACCAGCATCTCAGAAGGGGCTGCAGGTTTGTTTGGTGTTTTTTTTTTTTTTCAGACTTCAGTTTCACCCTCTTGGCTGCCGATACAGATAGGTTGAAAGCCAGAGAAAAATCAAGGGCTGTCAAGGTCATGTTTCATAACAATGTCTTTGAGGCAGATGGCACATTCCCAGGGGCGTCATGAACAGGACAAAGATGGCGTGTGTGATTCAGGAGCCAGTTCTCGGGGCTGGGTATGAATGGCTATGAAACATACCGAACTCCGTGAAAGGCAGTCCCACTTCTAGAAGCTCATTTACTGCCGAGCAGCTAAACAGCGTGATCTCGGAACATTCTCTGTATTTTGGTCAATCAAGTGGTCTAATGAAACCTCGCCAGTTCCAGAAAGCATGTGGGTAATTAGATGGTCATGGATGGTTTAACTGGAATTTGCCCTTTTGTGTGGGCGCCTGGCCCTCCCAGCCCCCATTTGGCCATTCTGTCCTCTCTGCTTCCAGAAGACACAACAGTTTGGCTCAGCTCGGACCTGGGTGCGTTCTTCTAGGAAGACCAGCCGGTTGGGGTTTGATAGGTTTACTCTGGAGAGTCCTGGGGGGAGGTTTGGGGAGACGGAGACTTGGTAAGGGAGAAAAGCGCGTGCCAGATCAACGACCCTGCCCCTTTACCTAAAATGTGTTTCGGAAGGAAAAAAATCCCCGTCCCCACACGCCTTGGACCTTTATTTCAGCTTGAGGTGGTGAAGGCGTTTTGCCTGCCGTCGGGGAGTGATGGGCAGGGCTTATAGCAAACCTGTGTTAACTCTGGGACCTTGTGCTTTGGTCTGGGAATGCGGGCCCGTGGACTGAGAGTCGGAGGGTTTCTCTGGCTGGTTGTGGTCCGTTTGTGAGTCCTCAGAATAAGCAAGCACACAAATATTCATACCTCTTCCCTGTGGCATCTGTGCCTCTGTCTGCTCTGTTCTCTGTGGGCCCCCCTCTCATTGTTGAATTGAATCTAGTATTAAAAGATAACATAGTTTCTCGGTGGCCCTTTAAACAGAAAAGAAAAAAAAAACCCCACTTCCTTGCTTAATCTCCTTTATGTACCGTGGAAATAGACAAAAAGCACATTTAGTTAAAGGCTTGATTTATGGCACGAGGAATTTATGGTAAAGAGATTCTGGAAAGTGAGGAAGCTGAATTGAGACTGTGAAAAAACATGCTAAAAAAGTGCCTGCCAGGATTTGGGAGTGGGGAAAAAAGAGCTTGTTTTAGACTGTTAATGTTTATTGTTGTACTTAACTAAATGATCTCTATCGATGGGCTATTTTAAAATTAGATAAAAAGGAAACCCAGAATTGAAGAAGCATATCTGATAGGGAGGATGATGTTTTTGTGCCAAGAAAAAAAGTGATCATCTAACATGGCTGCAGAAGTAGGATTCAGAGGTGGACATTGGATTTCCTTAAGGAGTGTGGTCCAAAGGAGAGAAGCTCCAGAAACACGGTGTTCCACGGAGGAATTGCCTGCAAGGGGTCGTGCCAGCCCTGCAAACACGTTAGCACGCGGAGTAAAACGGAGTGAAGAGAAAGCCAGTCATATTTTACAGTCTCAGAGGGGATTTTAAAAGCATAGTAAAAATGCATGGAGGTGAAATTAAGATATACGTCCACAGACGGAGTGATTGAATTCTGTCGTTTCTTACACTTGGGGCATTTTCTTAACCTTTTTTCTCTTTGTGTGTTTTACAAAAGTATTTTCCAGATCTGTACATGGAATCTAAACCTCTACACTTAATGTGAGCAAAATTTCCATAACTTTAATCATAGTGACAGCAACTAAGTTTGGAAAGGTTTTCCATTTTCAAAGCTCTCACCTTAAAACCTTGTTGGAGACAATCTGTTTGTGGGGGAAGATGTATATGGGTGTGAACTTTTGTCACGGTCTGTGGGCAAAGATTCCTTTGGGGTCACAGGTTAGCCGCAGAGCAGTTAACTTCTGACTGGATGTTTCGTTTTTCTTTCTGAAGCGGCCTCTAAGCCCTGTTAGTCATGAGGACTTTCCTGCTCTCCAGCTTTCCTCTTGCCCTGGGACCGTGCCCTGACTCCTGGGTCCTTAATTTCTGGGGTTTGCTTTTTTGCTCACTGGAGCCCCCGGCGCATCCTGGCTGTGAGCAGAGGACCTAGTCTTTCACACCATTAAGGCAAGTCCTGCCCTTAACGCCGGTGGGGTTTCTCTCTCCTCCATTGCACACCATGTCATAGGACCTCACACACGGAACAGCCTTGGGCTCCAAGTCCTTGGGCTTCCCCGGGGGAGGGGCCATCTAAGCTCCCTTGGACCTGAGCAGCAAATGACTCTAAAAAGATGCTAAGAGAAACCATTGTGGGGTTGGTAGCGAAAGCTGACTGAGCTCTCAGCAAGCACCAGGCTCAGCACCAAACGCTTTATGGGTGTGACCTCATTTTACCATCACGGTAATTCTGTGATGTGGGAACTGTTCCGGTCTCCCTTTAACAGGTGAGGAAACTTGAGCTGAGGAACGTCAAGTGACTTGCTAAACCTCTCACAGTTACTGTTGGAACAGGGATCCCACAGCCCGCAGTGGTGCACTTGGTCAGGATGCCGCCACCGGCTCACGGCCCCACATTATAAACAGTTTGCAGGGGAAGGGCACCAGCTAGGGGTGGCTGCTTGGCTAGGGGAGGTCACTGGGTACCCACATGGAAGGACGCAAAGACGCCCCAGCACCCAGCCTCTAGCCCAGGGAAGGGGCGACAGCAGTGATCTCGTTATTTTAACTCATTTTAGAAGTCAGTTTATTTTAAGCATATGCCCTGTTTCCCACCCCCCAGTTCCATGCCTCAGTCCAGATCCTCTTTATTCTTTTTTTTTTTTTTTTTTTTTTTTTTTTTTTTTTTTATTTTTTGCGGTATGCGGGCCTCTCACTGTTGTGGCCTCCCCCGTTGCGGAGCACAGGCTCCGGACGCGCAGGCTCCGGACGCACAGGCTCAGCGGCCATGGCTCACGGGCCCAGCCGCTCCGCGGCATATGGGATCCTCCCAGACCGGGGCACGAACCCGTATCCCCTGCATCGGCAGGCGGACTCTCAACCACTTGCGCCACCAGGGAGGCCCCAGATCCTCTTTATTCTTAAAAATATTTTTGTCATTAAAGAAAAGTGCTTTGTTTTCATAGAACGTAAAAGAGATACATATGCATGGGAATGAAATTCAGATGGTTTAGGAAGTTCTGAAATGAGACATAGTCCACCCCGTCCCTCAACGTCCTATAATCTCTCTCCCCAAAGGTGACCATGGCTAAGGCTCTTATATATCCTTCCCGAGGCTTGTTTTCAGTGCCTGTGTCCTCACACCTTGCCATGGGAAGGCTACTCTACTCTACGTTGTGTCCTGAAGCCTCAACCATGTGTGATGTGCGAGGACATGGCAGGGAAGGCCAGACGGGCCTCTTCACCCAGAGCTGCTCCCCTCATCACCGCCCCAGGGGTTTCTCCCTCACCACGATCCCAGCACACCATGCACAGGAGTTCTGGCCACCCTGCGGTCCAGCAAGGAGGGCTACGCTGCTGGCCATGGAGGGGGTGTTCGTCTGTGAAATCTGCCAGCCCTCGTCTGGTTGGGGCCAGTAACTGTCTCATTGCCAGGCTGACTTTGACTGCTGTTCCGAATCTTCTTGCCTGTCATCTTCAAGCCCGGTTCCCACTGCAATGAGTGGTGACTTTTGCTTCTTCACGTGGGAGACCTTTTTGTCTCTGAGAACACCAGTCTCCTTTTGCATCCATAGCTCAAAACCGACGCAGGGCGTTAGGATTTGGGGAATGATTTTTAGCCCAACTTATTCCTTGAATCTTTCTGAGCCCTTCTCTGCAGTTGGAGCTCAAGACATATATATGTGGTCAGTGAAGGCTGTGGAGATCTTGAGGATGTTACTGGTGGGCCCTGCAGCCGAGGTCAGCGCACTGCGGAGGTCATTTCCACGGGCTTTTCGTCTTTTTCTTTTTGCTTCTGCTGTTTTGCCTCTGTGGCCTAGACACTTGGGTGTGAAGCCTCAGCCTCTTAGAACCATATCTATTCATGAGGCCCCTCTCAGCTCCAAAATTAATGATTGTTCAGTTCCTTAAAAAAAAAATTATTTACTATGCTCACAGTGAATGAACATTGATCATACTGTCTGCATAATAAAATTTAGGAATAACAACCTTTGACAAAAGACTGCTCAAAAGGCCCAGAAATGTTTTCATGTACATTTTTTTTTTTTTTTTTTTGCGGTATGCGGGCCTCTCACTGTTGTGGCCTCTCCCGTTGCGGAGCACAGGCTCCGGATGCGCAGGCCCAGCGGCCATGGCTCACGGGCCCAGCCGCTCCGCGGCATGTGGGGTCTTCCCGGGCCGGGGCACGAACCCGTGTCCCCTGCATCGGCAGGCGGACTCTCAACCACTGCGCCACCAGGGAGGCCCTTCATGTACATTTTAAAAGATAATAGAAGTTCTGTGTTAAAAATTGCCTACTTCTTGCTATTAATACTAAAACCAACTTCCTATTCCTAAAATGATTCCCTCCGGATCCATTCTTGGACACCTTCTCAGGTTTCCTACCTGCTTTTTAAGGGCAGTCTGGGTTTAAAAAGGAGAGAATCAACATTTTTTAAGTAGGACGTTCCCAGGAAAGTACAGTCTTCTGGTTCCCCGCGGGAATGGTCCAGGCTCCACCTTGAAAGTTCATCTCCATTAAATATGTTCATCTTTACTTGGTCCTTGCCACCTTGATTTAAAAAGTGTTTGTAAGCACAGCTGGGAAGAAGGGTTGATGTGGGCAGTCATGCAGGGGACAGAACCACATTTGAGGGGTCGCGTCAAACCCCAGATTCCAGCTCTCTCGGGCCAGAGTCTTGTTCACGGCTTGGAATAAGGTGATGGTCAGGCAGCCCGCGATGGTGTTTTCCTTTACAGAAACCAGCACAGGGAAGATGATATATTTAAGAAATAACCATTTTATCAAATGCGGACTATAATGGATTAGAGTAAATGAGAAAACTCAGTGAAGCCCTGCAGGCTTCCCCGGGGGAGAGGAGCTTTCCCACGAGATTGTGAATAAAGAGGTATTTTTCTTTCCCTTGACTCTTCGTCCACTAGTTTCTGAAACTGAAGTTGACAAGAGGCGGTTGATTTTCTGCAAATGGCCTGGGCATCAACCAGTTCCCAGAAGGACCAGGGAGAAGCAGATAGTGGTCCCCAGTGCCTGGGTCTCTGGTGACCTTGAATAAAGGCATGTGGAGCTACTGGAATGCTTTTCACGTTCAAATCCTAGAGCTAGTTCCTTGAGGTATTCTGCTTACATTTCAAAATGTAGAGCTGATTGAAGAGCTGATTTTCCAGAAGTTTTTATGGAATCTCATAAGCACAGCACTGATTCACCATCCCTGCTGGTCTATGGGCAGGAGATTGATAATCTGGGGCTCCAGTAGAGGCACGGGGAAAAAGGCAAGAATGAAGCCCATATGGGGTCTGTCTCTATGTCCTCAAGTGATTATCTTGAGGAATTAGGACAGAAAGAAGACATTTTTTATCAGGCACTCTCTAAAACTGTTGTTTGGAAACCTGGCCTTAGGACCATGTAATTTGGATGAAATCTAGCACATACTGCATGGATGGGAAGACAGAGGAGTTGGAATCCAGGGTTCTGGTCCTCAATTCACGACTTTGGCCAACCCTCACCTTCCCCCCTTTCTAAGAGCTGACTGGCTGGCAGGGCTCTGGCCGTCTTCCAGCCTTCTCAGGTGGAGCCAGGATTACATCTGTGTCTTTGTATTTTGTATCCAGGTTTCTGCTGAGTCCAGCTCCTCCATGAACTCCAATACCCCACTGGTGAGGATTACAACTCGCCTCTCCTCAACAGCAGACACCCCCATGCTGGCGGGGGTCTCCGAGTACGAGCTGCCAGAAGATCCAAAGTGGGAGTTTCCAAGAGATAAGTGAGTACTTCTATGGGGCACATCCCTGAATGGGGATTAAGTATAAAATGGGGATATTGGGCTGACATTTTCTTTTTATTACCCTTAACTGCCAAGGTCTTGCTGTGATGATGTCAACAGGAGTGGGTAAGATTGTATCTAAATAACCAACTCTAAGAAAAACAAAGAACTAATTTTCTCGCTCTCTCTGTCTCTCTCTCTTTTGTAATAGTTCTTTTAAAACAGAGCTACTAAGCCATGGCTGATCCCCAAACAAAATGGTACCTTGTTAGCATTTTTTTTTTTAACTTTCTAGATAATTCAAACCCAGTCAAATGGAATAAAAGTGGGATTATCCCATTTATAAAACAGAGTTGACATTCCAACTTCTGGTTCCTAGAACATGTCTGTTCTACAGTTCATTTCCTTAGAGAAATTAGGTCTAGCATATAAATTGCCTTAAGAATCTTCACCCAGTGTTGCTGTTTTTAATAGTTATTAATATAATATTGGGCTGGAAATCTTCAGATACGGTACTTGACATCGAATTTCTTGTGGTCCCTAGTGTTTTCCTTATTGGATGATATTGATGTGTTCCAGTCAGATGTTCAAAGTGTGGCCACCTGGGCTCTGCGGAAAGCATTGTTGGGAGCTGTGTGTCTCTTGGTCTGGCTTCAAGTTCAGGGACTTTGGATTCTATTGGGCTGGATTGGAATCCTGGCTCTGCCAGCCAGTGGCTGGGCAACCTTGTGTGAGTTCCCTGATTCTCTTTGAACTTCATTTCGATGAAATGAAGGTCATGGTACAGACCTCCCAGGACTGAGCACAGTTCTTGGCTCATGTGAATTTCCCTTCCTTCCATTTCCCTTCATAACCTGAGAGATCTGAACTGCAGATCTCAGCAAGATGGCAGAGCTGGGCATCGAGTCAGTGGACAGATCTTGGACTACCAGCCCCCACACTCGCCTTCTGAAATGAATACGATGGTCACTGAAGGGCTGTCAGCTCATTTCCAGGGTCTCTCTTGTAGTAATCAGAGTCCAAACAGCTTGAGAGTCATGGAGGGTAGAAGTCGCTGACTATACATCTGCATCAAATCAGCTGGAATAAGCTTTTGACTTGCTCATGTACAGCAACCCTATTGGTCTTGACATTTGCACTGTCTCCCTGAGATTATGTCGGAGAAGTGTCTAATTAGTAGAGAAGGAACTCATACACAAATTTGGAAATACAAAGATAAGCTTTTCCAGAGGCTGGATATCATGCGCTCTCTTTGGAAGGAGAGATAGCTTCCAGGGCACTTGTAATTTTGACTCACACAGCTCCAGCCAGCTTTGTTTTCTACTGGCTCGTTACTTTAAATAATAAACAGCTCATTTATTCATGTGCAGCATACGTTAGAACCAAGTTATTGTACCTGTATCATTCTGTTAGTGTTAACGGAAATGATTTCCAGTTTATGTGTGTACTGTTCATTCATTCAGTACTTGTTTACTGAACACTTACTAGTGAGGTACCAGAAAAAACAAAGAATGATTTCTTGACCTGTAGAATGTGGAAAGGGGGTGTTTCTCGTGAGCCCTCCCAGCTCCCTGGTTTGATTAAACAAGTAGGTGGGTTAGTGTGCACATCCTATGGATATAGGACTGAGTTTGGGAGCTGTGACCATATTTTAAGAAACTGCAGCTCTCAGGTTCAATCTGTAGTTTTTGCCACCTATGACACCACCAGCAACAGTAGCAGTCTGTCTGTTCGCTCCCACCCGGGGTACCCGGAGTGCGGGAAATCTGAGTGCAGAGCATTTCAAAATAGTGTGTAGCACAACCGTAGGTGAAGCAGATTTCCAATGAATGAAGCCTATTTAGAAGCAGTTTATTAGATCGGAGGCAGACGTTATACAAAGAAAGGATTGTCATGCTTGTAGCAGCAGGGCGGTAGGACATAAATTAGCCATTTTTCCAATGCAAATGTTTATTTTCTGCCAAGATATTAAATTTAATTTTAGCTCAGGATAGAAAGGGAATGACCTCAGCATAGCACACACTGCCCTCGGTCTTTGCTGTGACTTCTGCAAGCCATTGCGTACTTACCAAAAATACCGCTTACTAGTGGCAGCTTGGTACTTTGCTGTGTTATGCTTAACTGAAAAAACCGCATTCATAAGTATTCCAAAGTCTCTTCCATTCGGTTGGTTTCTGGAATGCCCAAGGAGTCTATATGGCTATTAGTATGATGTATGTAGAGCTTCTGAGCTTAGAAATTTAGTGTGTTGTGTTCGCTTTGGATTTTCTTCATTATTAATTTTGGGTAGTCATAAGGATTTCTAAACGATTATGTCAAAAAAAAATTCCCCCAATTTCTAGCATTTCCTTTTTCCTTTAATGAAAAAATAGAGATCCCTTGAAATGCGTTTAAGATTCATATCTTGTAACTTGGCCCAGAATGTGACCATAAAATCCATTGGTATTCGAATAATAGCGATTTTTAAAGACATCACAGAGACAAAAAAATAACAGCTTTAATGGTTTTCTTTGAGATATCCTAAATTATGAAAATTCGATAGGCTCAAGATCAAAAGCTCCTTGTTTTTAGCACTTAGGAAGGCTGACCACCTCACTTGCAAGGATACCGTCCATAAAGAAAATAAATGGAGAATACAAATGTGAAATTCAATAGCTGTTCCAGCAGTAATTGACCTTCTCTAAAACGTCACTAAGAAAATACTCAAGCGCATGTGTACCCCAAGTCTCATTAGTTCCATATGATAAATGCTCCATGCTTTTGTAAGCCGCTGAAAGATTTTTATATTGAGTTCTGGAATTTCCCTCGCTACACCAGATGCTGTTTGCTAATCCTCTCTTTACACATTTAGGCTGACGCTGGGCAAACCCCTGGGAGAAGGTTGCTTTGGGCAAGTGGTCATGGCTGAAGCGGTGGGAATTGACAAAGAGAAGCCCAAGGAAGCAGTCACTGTGGCCGTGAAGATGTTGAAAGGTGAGTGGGGTGGAGGTGGGGAGGGTGGGGGAAGGGCGGGGTGAGGGCGCCTTATCAAGAATGTTCCTTTTGTGGCATGTGAACTCTGTCATGGCAGGGGGTTAGAGAGCACATAGCTGACCTAGGGGTTGAGAAGTTTTCAGTATAAATCAGCATCTCGGACAGACTATTTATCTTGAGCCGTGTGCACTTATAAAAAAGAAAAGCCAGTTGTATTGGAAAGTGGCAGCCTCATTCCCTTTATATTTGTAAGTGCTTAGAAAGTATCGACTCACGTAGAATCGATTATTTTAGATGAGTGTTGGTATGTCGGATTCAGGACCCAAACCTTCATTTACAAATGAAGGAAAATTGGCCCTTTTAGAGGGAGAAAGGAGGCTCAGGGAGAGGAGGACACACTTGCTCCTTTGCAGGAGGAACAAAGCAGGGATGACGTTGTCTGTGGGAGTCGCTTGGGAAGCTGGAAGGGGACTCACCGGATTGGTGCTGGTCCAGAGCCTTCTGGGACGTGTGAGCCGTTACCCAGGGATGTAAACGTCGAGTGGCATTCGTGGGAGCCTGAATGTCTCTGCATTAACCTTCCAGCCCTGCTTCATGCCTGCGTCCAAGGAGCTTAAAGAACTTTTAACCATTAACTTCATCCTCCCACAGTGTTCTTTTATGAGAGCAGTTACAGGGAATGGTTGCATTATAAATCCCGTTGGAGGCATCTCAGAAAGGACACCCCAAGCTGAGTTTTCCCCACGTGTCCCAGAGGAGAGAGGTCTGTTCTTGGGACATGGTGGGGGGGTGCCTCACGCATTGTGGACGCCCTGGGGGCTAGGCTTTTTCTTTCTTTCATGGGTTGTTTTTGTTTTGTTTTGTTTTGGGTTTTTTTGTGGTACATGGGCCTCTCACTGTTGTGGCCTCTCCCGTTGCGGAGCACAGGCTCCGGACGCGCAGGCTCAGCGGCCATGGCTCACGGGCCCAGCCGCCCCGCAGCATGTGGGATCTTCCTGGACTGGGACACGAACCCGTGTCCCCTGCATCGGCAGGTGGACTCCCAGCCACTGTGCCACCAGGGAAGCCCTCTTTCATGGGTTTTTGTGGGATAGTCACCACGTCTCTCCCTGAGGGGAGGGAGCAAGGTGGAAATAGTAAAAAAAAGTGTTGGGTGCTTTTTTTCTGTTTGTTTTTTTAGCTATGGATCTGAATGGCTCCCAAGGCACACTAGGGTGTTTTGAGCTGCTCCCCACTTTGGGGTGTGATGCCTGGGAGGACTGTGTTCTCGCACCCTGCGTGTCTCAGCTCCACCCACAGAGGCAGCCAGCCCTCTGCCTGCATCCTGCATGGCCTGGGCCTGCCTCCTGTGCCTTTGCCTTGGTGAGTGGCAGGTGCAGTGAGCTGTGGGCTCCCACCGGCCATCCCAACAGCCCCTGGCCATGTACCAGGGCCGAGTATGCGGAAGGCCCAGGCTCCCGGCCTCTGTGGACAGAGCTTCTGATTCGGTTTACGGAGCTCAGGGGAAGGAGGTCTGGGAGTTCTCTTTCTCTGGTTATTTCAAGGCTGGCCTTCCCTTAGGATGGAGAAGGACATTAGCCACAGAGCCCTTATGACGTGGCCATTTTTACAGCCAGTGGGTGGCTCAGAGCTTAGAGGAGGCCCCACAGTGTCACCGCAGTGGAGCCTCCGCATCCGAGGGGCAGGCGCTCAGCCCTCCACGTGAGTCTGCGTGGATTTTACACTCCAGGCAGTTGTGTTGCTCTTCCTGTTGTGAAGCTAAAAAGCTTTATGCAGCATGGCTTCTATCCATACCCTTACCTCATTTTTTTTAGTAAGCCCAGATTCCCCCATATTGAATTAGCTCAAAGGGGGATACCTGCAGGAGAATCTAGCCACTCTTTGGAAGCTAACTGTGAGCCTGTGTATGCAGAACCTAAGCCATTCTTGCTTGAAATTATGGAGCAGAGGTTTTTAAAACCTTAACTTTTTAGGAGGGGAATCCCAGCCCCTTTCGAAGCCCGTAGAAGGCGCACACACGCACTTTTGTCCTCAGTCCGGGGTGTCCTCTGAATCCATCTGTGAATGCTCCGTGGGCTGCGAGGGCTCAGCTTAGCAGCACGTGGTGCAGAGAAAGTCTGAAGTGATGTGAAATGCTCCCAAACTCCTCTTCCTCTTCCTCCCCGGAGGTCCTCACAGTTGCTTTCAGGCTCCATGAAGTTTGATGTGATTCTCTCAGGTACCTTAGGTCTGCCAGAGGATGGAATTATTTCACGATAGAGAAAAATGCCCCCATGTTTGTGAGGTTTGCTGGAAAAGATTTGTCCTTGGCATCCAAGGCCTATATATTTGTTCTGACTTTTGACCCTCTTGACCCCAAATTAGCTATTCGACACGGAGCGGGGCAGTGCTGGGCCCTTCCCGCTTCACCAGTAAGATGAGGGAGATGATTTGGAAAGTTTTTCTGGTTCTAAAATTGACTTTCATGCTGTATCAACCAAATTTTCATCAACTAACAGTAGCAACCAAGGAGTTAGAGGAAACTGATCTGTAATTTACCTAATGTTCCTAGATGATGCTACAGAGAAGGACCTTTCTGATCTGGTGTCAGAGATGGAGATGATGAAGATGATTGGGAAACACAAAAACATCATAAATCTCCTCGGAGCCTGTACTCAGGATGGTGAGTAGGAGGGAAAAGAGCTTTCATCCACATGACCCAGGGTTCAATGTCAGCATCGTTTTAAAAATGGATGGACTCTTAGATCTTGCTCCTAGGGCCTCTCAAGTGCATGTTTAAAGTTTTCCTTAAAAACCCCCTCAGGGGGAATTCCCTGGCGGTCCAGTGGTTAAGACTCTGAGCTCTCACTGCCTAGGGCCTGGGTTCAATCCCTCGTCAGGGAACTAAGATCCCACAAGCTGGGTCTTCCCTGCTGGCACAGTGGTAAAGAATCCACCTGCCAATGCAGGGGACACGGGTTCGAGCCCTGGTCCGGGAAGATCCCACATGCCGCGCGGAGCAACTAAGCCCGTGTGCCACAACGACTGAGCCTGCGCTCTAGAGCTCGCGAGCCACAACTACTGAGCCCACGTGCCACAACTACTGAAGCCCTCGTGCCTGGAGCCTGTGCTCCGCAACAAGAGAAGCTACCGCGAGGAGAAGCCCGCTCACCACAACTAGATAAAGCCTGCATAGCAACGGAGACACAACACAGCCAAAAATAAATAAATGAAAGTAAATAAGTAAAAAAAATAAGTAAAATCCCACAAGCCATGTGGTATGGCCAAAAAACCCACAAAAAACCAAAACCCGTCAGGAAGTGTTCCTGGCCACGAACACAAAGAAGACGTTATGACTGTGCCTGGGTTCTGGGGGCGGGAAGGTGGGCATTGGGCGACTCTGGATGGGAAAGCCTATAGCGTCCTCCTGTTTTTAGGGCATAACCTGGAGGGTTTTCAGGAAAGGCAGCCTCCTTATGTTTTCGTTTTGTAAGTGCTAAGAGAGATTTCTCCAAATAAGATCCTACATTTTGGTTGACAAGTTCTTCCCTTAAAGTGGGGATTGAGGAACCCATGTCTCGTTATGGGTACCAGGTGGCTGAGCTCCCACGAGTGGCCTGAAAGAGGGGAGATAGATAGGAAGGGGCACATTATCTTCCTCAGGGGAGCGAGACTCCTGGCTTCTCTCATGGATGATCTGTGGCACTTTGCAAATCAGTCTGATGATAATTAATGAACTTGAAGATGCCTGTCTTTGCCTCAGCAGTTTCCCTTTGAGGTCTATACCAGGAGTCAGGAGACTTTTTCTGTAAAGGGTGATTGTAAATATTTTCGGATTTGTGACAACTACCCATCTCTGCTGCCGCAGTGAGAAAGCTGCCACAGACAACACAAAAATGAATGGGCCACGTTGTATGCCAGTAACATTTACACACAAAAACAGGCTCGTCTATACCGTGGGGAAATTATTGCACATATATATACAGAGACGTGCATAGCGGTGTTCACTGCACCCTGTTTGCAATTGCCCAAACCCGGAAACAACCCATAGGGGGATGGAGAAATAAATGTGTATTTATATGATAGAATCTATGTAACTGTTAAAAGGAATGATCTAGATCTATTTTTATCAGCCTGACTGGCTTCCAGAAAGATAATATGGGGGGGGGGGGCGGAAATGGTGCAAAGCTATGTCTTTATTACTCATTGATGTGATTAAAAACAATACCTTGTTTATTGATACGTAGGTATCTGTAAAATAGTTAAAATGCACTACAAGGACCAAATTTATGATAGCTGTTGCTTTCCAGGAGGGCGCAGGTGAGAGGCTGGGCAAGACAGGGAAAGGACACTCACTGTAGTATCGCTGTTTTATTTCTTAAAGACTGTTGAGTCTATCTCGACCAAGCGTTGGTTGTCATTTGGGGGAGATTAGAATACAGGTGTTCTATTTCTGTGTGTGCTTTCTGTATGTTTAAAATTTTTTTTAAAATGATAAAGCACTGGGTTGGAATAAGTAAAACTCCTTTGCTGAGCTGCCCCAGGGCAGATCCGGGCTTCCCTGCCTCTCCAACCTGTGTTCTCGTCCACAGGGCCGCTCTATGTCATAGTCGAATATGCCTCAAAGGGCAACCTGCGGGAATACCTCCGTGCCCGGAGGCCGCCCGGGATGGAGTACTCCTATGACATCAGCCGGGTTCCCGAGGAGCAGATGACGTTCAAGGACCTGGTGTCGTGCACCTACCAGCTGGCCCGGGGCATGGAGTACTTGGCTTCCCAAAAAGTGAGTCCTTCCCTCTCTCCTTGGTTGGGTGGATTGCAGTGAAACACGTCTTTGAAGAAAACAGACCACTGGGACGTGCTCGTTTGCTGAATCAAGCCCTTGCCTGTCTTGTACGACCTGGAGACTATACCTTGCGTTATTCACATTGGGGTTTAATGAACTCTTTAAAAGCCAAAGCCTCATAACCAGTAGTGACACCACAGAGATGAGCAGAAAAGATGTCTCTTTTCGCAGGCACGGCTGGCCGTGGTCTGCCAGGGAGTCGGCTCTCCAGGTGGACAGCAGTTGGGTTAGGGGGGGCGCTGCCTTTAATTCTGAGGATATTTTGGCTTTATTTGCTTTGTGGTTATTGAGTCTCGGGACGTGGACTTCGGGTGTTGTCTTCATGGTTTTGAGTTTGAAATGACGTTAAATGGTCTAAGAACAAAGCTCAAATGAAGGAATATTTTGGTAACATCGAGTGCCAGGCATCCGCTGGATTTATTTTGTCTCGTTTGGCGGGGTGACCCTCTGTGGTTAGAAGTTGGCCAGGTCCCCTGAGGTGAATCGCCTGCATTCCGAGCATGCCACACGCAGTGGACTTGAAACATCTGAGTTATTGTGAAAGCAGTTAGACAGGTGCCCAGATATCCCCTGGGGCATTGTGGACGGCCCAAGACACCCTTCCCTGGCCCACGCTTGGGGGGAGTACACAGCTACCTTCTTGGGCAGAGGTGGGTCAGTTCCTAACTGCGCTGGAGCTTAATGCAGCATCAGGGATTCCTCTGGTCCCCAAAGAAGTAAGAGCCTCTGGTGGGTGTGGACCGTCTGTCCCCTTGTGGCCTGGGCTGGGTCCTGGCCATGCCAGTCACATGAGTGAGCGAGGCAGCCCCTGTCACATCACACCGAGTAGGGATTTGGGGACCGGTGGCTGCACCTCAGCCCCTGCTGACTGTAGCCGTGTGGGAACACGGCCAGAGCCACCACATGTTCTCTTTTTTGTTTTTTTTTATTTTCAAGAGAGTCAGAGCTTTTTTTTTTCCTGTAAGATGTCCCAAAGTATAGATTTTAGGAAACCGAAACAAGGTTGTGCAATTGTGTACACGTGCGTGTGCACAGCGGACTTTGCCAGCTGACAAGTCTTTAGCAGGAAGAAACAATCAGATCTAGAATGTGGGACATTTGACAAGACATTGCTTCGAAATGTCAGTGTCACAAAAGACAAAAAATGCTGGGGAGATGGTTCCAGATTAAAGGAGGCTTGAGACGTGACAACTGAATGTACATGCGTGATCCCGGAGGGGATCGTGTTCTGGATGGGAGGTGGGGCTGCCGCTTTTACAAAGGACATTTATGAACAATTGAAATGTGAAAGTGATTGGATAGTAGATAATGTGACTGTTTCAATGTTAAATTTGGGGGTGGTGATAGAGGTCTTGTGTAAGGTGGGAGGTATGTGCTAATGAGGTCTGCAGCTCACTTTTAAGTGGTTCAGCCATAAAACGTGTGTGTGTGTGTGTGTGTGTGTGTGTGTGTGTGTGTGTGTGTGTGTGTACAGGGTGGCTGGGTATAGAGAGAAAGAGAGAGCAAGGAAGCATAACAAGTGAATCTGGCAAACCTGGATAGCTGTTGTTCTCTTTCGCCTTTTCTGTAGCTTGGAACTATTGCTAAATAAAACCCTGGGGAGGCAGCCTGTCCGCAGGCTGCCTGTCCTGAGCCTCTGGTCCTGGTCGCCCTCTGTCCTCCTGGTGTGGGAGAGGGAGGAAGGATTTTTTGAACTCAGCAGGGCGCTGCTCCTAATCCAAAGTGGTGGGAGACTGGCCTGGTCATTTTATTAATCCTTCAACGAATATTCCTGAGCGTTCCTGACTCAGGTGCCTGGTATCCTGGGTCAGGTGACCAGGACGGACATAGCCCTTGGCCTCTTGGAGCAGGAACTATGGGGGGCAGCGGGTGAAATCAACAATAAATATGGGCATGTGAAAGGCTGAGGACCATGCTGTGGAGGAAACCGACGGTGTGAGGTCAGGAACAGGGGGGACCTGGGAGGTTGCAGGGGGAGGTGAAGGGCGAGCCCTCCCACAGAGGGACGGGCTGTGTGGAGCCTCTAGGGCGTCAGGGCCTGACAGCCTCAGGCAAGGACTCTGCCCTGTGTTCTGGGCTCTGGGGAAGCCACCTAGGGGGAGTGATTTTGATCAGGTTTGTGCTGTAAAGCTGGCTCCTGTGACCATGGTTTGGGCTGAGGTTTATTGGCCCCGATAGACACGAGGGAAGTAGGTTGCTTTGGGATATATTTTGCTATCAGGACAGTTAATGGATTGAGTAGCTATAGGAGGGAGAAAAAGAGGAATCAAGACTGACTCCTGGATTTCCAGCTTGAGAAACTGGATGGTGGTGCAGCTTAATCAGGATGAGGGAGATGGGGGCATGGGGCGGTGGCAGGGATAGATTCTGGTGGGAAATCCAAGGTACGTTTTGAACATGTCTGAGGGTCATTCAAGGGCAGATGTCAACCAGGAAGCTGCGGGCTGAAGCTCAGCTCTGAAGGCTGGGCTAGACACCGGAGCCAGTGAAGGAAGTGTAGTTTCAAGCCATGGGAATGGATGGGTTCTCCTTGGGTGGGGAGATTGGGGAGAGACAGAGAAGAGGGGGAACAGAAGCCTGGAGTCAAACCCTGAGAAAACTCTCAAATCTAGAGATGGGCTGAAAGCACAGGAAAAGATGGAGGAGACATGGTCAGAGAGGGTCAGAGAGGGAGGAGGGAACCCAGAATGCGGTTCACAGAGGCTCTGGGAGGAGTCTCAGGAAGGTGGAATAGGAGAAAGGAGCTGGTGGAGTCTGGCTTGTGGAGCAGTGGTGGGTCCCCACCACCCCCTACAGCCGAGGACGAGATCCTTCCTGCTTTGGAGCTGCTTGGTGTGGTGGAGAGAGAACTAAGAATCAGGTGAACTTGGCAAAATGGGGAAAAGGATACATTTTAGAATGACAAACTGAAAATGCCCTTCTTAATAGTATTGTAATAATAATAATGATCATTATTACTAATCACTACCACTTTGTGAGAGCTTAATGTCTGCCAGGCATGGAGCAAGCATTTTACATACAGTATCGTGCATAACCCCAGAACAACACAGAAACAGGTGTGTTTAAATCCCCATCTTATGGATAAGGATGCAGGGGAGTGTTTGGAAGTGCCAGGAAAGCTTTGAGCCCAGGTATGAAGGAGTCACTGTCCTCCTTTCTGAGCTGGGGACTCATCAGCCTGGAGAGGAAAGTGGCTGGTCCCAGACCTGGCCTTTTTGTTCTCTACCCACCTATCCTGCTCTCAGATATTCCCTGCCTCCCTGGACCGAGAAGAGGACCATTGAGATGCCCTGTGTTGGGGTTTTGTTTGCTAACCCAGGGTGGGGTAGAGGGGATGGAGTCCTGTTTCCTGAGGCTTTGTAGTTGTGTTTCCAAAGCTCTTTGCTGAAGGCCACTGGCAATTAAGGACCTAGAACAGGTTTGAAGCAGGTTCTAGACCAAGATCTTAAGAACGGTCCCCCGAGTGGAGCCTGCTTCCAAAAATGGAGGGCTTATTCCTGACAGTGGAAAATGAAGAAGCAGGGGACAGGTCAGCCCCGTCACACCCATTCCCTCCCGGTGGATGGCGATAAGTTTGTTAGAGACCTGCCTGAGGAACTATTGGGTGAGACATCTGGTTCATTGCTGATGGAGTGTAATTAGGAATTCAGCTCAGTGGCCGTTTACTGGGTCAGGTTCTGTGCTGGGAATGTAGAGGTGAACCTGGAGTCCTGCCCTTGACCTGGGGACGCTGGGGGTGGACAAGTTAAGAAACTCCATGATGTGTACAGTAGTACAATTAGGTGATGTGGGATTTGAGCCTTCTACCAGTTATGGAAGCCTTTCTATTTTCAGTGCAAAGTACACTAATTTTTCTTTTTTTACAAAATCCTAAGGCCAGTTAAACCTCCAAGGTGTTAAACTTGAGCGGCTGTTTTTGTTTTTGTTTGTTTGTCTTTTCTTTTTTTAGCAAACTCTAACTTCCCCATCTGTAAAATGGCTATAATAATACGCATCTCATAGGCTGCTGTGGGAATTTAATGTGATCAGCTGTGCAGAGGCACCCAGCACACTGTCAGGGTCATAGAGGTGTTAGTTTTCCTTCCCTTAGTGACCTGTTGACCTTTGTTTATTGAAGAAATGGAACACCAAACAGTCCGAGAGCCCTAGTTATGTAAAATGGTCAGCTCTTTGCACTGGAGAATAACTCAGATTTCTGCAGATGATGGGAATTTGGCTTGACTTTGATTATTTTCTTTTTCTTGGTATTGGTTCCAAGTCTCTTCTTGTTCAGCCCAGAGGGTGAGCTTTGGTGTTTCCTAGCACCCTGGGATGCGGGAGGTTGGTGCTGAGTTCTGGCTCTCTTGGAGAAAATGGGGGTCGCCGTCGTAGTGACTCTGAGTTGAGCCCTTATGTGTGGTCAGAGCCCCACGCACAGGGAGTCAGATTCTTCTGACCACACAGCTTGCCAAACTCACAGAGTTGTGTCGGCAGGGAGCACACCACTGGGAGAGTTTGGCCCAGGGCTTGGAAGTTCAATTTGAAGAGGCCTCCAAAACCAGGAACACAGCTCCCGCCCCAGCTGGATCCCCGGGAAGCTTCTGGGAGCTCTCACATTTCCTGCTTCCATTCTGGCCGGGCACAGGCATGCCTGTGGTGCTCTCCTGCCTTCCCTTCAATGATCTTAGCCCATCCAGGGGGCCACAGAAGCAGATTAAAAACAAGGAATAGTTGAAGGGTGGGCAGAAAAAAATTATCCCTCATTTATTCTTCAGAGAGAGTTTGGTCTGCTCCTTTTTCAATGGGCCATGTTGTGGAGTATCAATCTCAAATCAGCCCTATTTCACCCATGTCAGATGGGTTGATAAGACTCTCTCCTTCATATAATAGTTAGCCTTTGCCTAGAACCTGTGTAAAAGTGTTTGTTAGGGATGTTTGTTCACTTCTTTTTTTTTTTTCTGGCGGTGCGCAGGCCTCTCACTGCTGTGGCCTCTCCCGTTGCGGAGCACAG